>NW_026728568.1:2171106-2511106 GCF_030684315.1 Stegostoma tigrinum | reverse complement strand
GGTCTGCAGCTGAACCGGAAAGGAGCCAAAATCTTTGCACAAGGGTTTGCTAATGTTGTGAGGAATTTCGGCTATGGACGTCCAAGCAGTGGGCAATTGCAGGTAATTCACTGAGAGGTGAGAACTAATAAAATAAAAATTATATCAGGGGATTTCAACTGTGCAACATGAATTGAGATAACATAAAAGGTTGACTTGGGAAATAATTCTTGAAATACATTTGAGAGATGATTTAACATCAACACGTAGACGAGCTTGTAAGGGACAGTGCAATGCTGGACCTATTTCTGGGACACAAAGCCAGTGTTCAAGGTGACAGTGGCTAAGTGCTTTAGCGATAGTGACCATGACAACAGACTTTTCAACATATGTTACGGGAAAGGAGAATGTCAGTCTGTTATAAAAAACCAAGTGTCTTTGGTTTGGGAAAAGGCATATTTTATTTCAACAAGGCAGGATCTGGGTAAAATATTTTGGGAAGTTACTTGAGGGCGAATCTGCAGCAGAACAGTCGGATACGTCCAGGAAAGGAACTGGGAGAGTAAAGGCCAGTTATATTCCATTTTGGGTGAAATTTATAATCGACAAGCCTGGAAAACCCTGGATCTTGAGGAATGTTCAGGACATGTTTACGACAAGTGCGAAGGAAGCAAATGAATGGATGACTAGTGGCGTATAAAAACGAAGTGTGAAGAAACGGTGGTGGCCAATATTGGAGAGAATATCAAGATATTCCACAGGTACATGAAGCAGGAGAATAACCAGGGAAAGAGTAGCGCCAGTTAGAAACCGGGGTGTACACGGGGTCAGGGAGCAATCTGTGTTCAGAACTGAAGGGCATTGATACAGTAGACAAGTCCCTCCCATCTGCTCTCCCTTCAAGGAGGAGCATTCATGTCTATAAAGCAGGAAGATGCAGTGTGAAATTGAAATTTTTGGCTGGTTTAAAAGTGAACAAATCCCCACGCCCAGATGAGTTGTTTCCAAGACTGCTGTGGGAGAAGAGAAAGAAAATCTCTTCAGAGATGGTAGGAACTGCAGATGCCAGAGAATCTGAGGAAACAAGGTGCAGAGCTGGATGAGCGCAGCAGCCCAAGCAACATAGAGGAACAGGATGGCTGATGTTTTGAATCTGGACCCTTCTTCAGAAATGGAGCAGGGGAAGGGGATTCTGAAATAAATAGGGAGAGAAGTGGAGGTGGATCGAAGATAGGTGGAGAGGAGACAGACAGTTCAAAGAGACGGGGATGGAACCACTGAAGAAGAGTGCAGGTGGGGAGATAGAACATAGAGCAATACAGTGCAGAACAGGCCGTTCGGTCCTTGATGTTGCGCTGACCTGTGAACTAATCGAAGCCCATCCCCCGACACTATCCCTTCATCATCCATATGCTTATCCAAGGGCTGTTTAAATGCCCCTAACTACATTGGCAGGCAGGGTGTTCCATGCCCTTACCACTCTCTGAGGAAAGAACCTGCCTCTGACAGCTGTCTTAAATCTATCACCCCTCATTGTGTAGCTGTGCCCGCTCGCACCAGCTGATGTCATCATCCTCGGAAAAAGACTCTCACTGTCCACCCTATCTAATCCTCTGAGCATCTTGTATGTGTCTATTGAATCCCCTCTTAGTCTTCTTCTCTCCAATGAGAACTGACCAAGCCCCTCAGCCTTTCTTCATAAGGCCTTTGCTCCAGACCAGGCAACATCCTGGTAAATCTCCTCTGCACCTTTTCCAATGCTTCCACATCCTTCCTGTAATGGGGCGACCAGAACTGCACGCAATATTCCAAAATGAGACCGCACTAGCATTTTGTACAGTTGCAGTGTGACATCTCGGCTCCGGAACTCATTCCCTCTACCAATGAAACCTAACGCACTGTAAGCCCTCTCAACAGCACCATCAACCTGGGTGGCAACTTTCAGGGATCTATGTACATGGACACCAAGATCCCTCTGCACATCCACACTGCCCAGAATCTTTCCATTGACCCAGTATTCTGCCTTCCTATTATTCTTCCCAAAGTGAATCACCTCACATTTATCCGCATTGAACTCCATTTGCCACCTTTCAACCCAATTCTGCAGTTTATCCAAGTCTCCCTGCAACCTGCGACATTCTTCCACACTGCCCACCACTCCGCCAACTTTAGTGTCACCTGCAAACTGAGTAATCCATCCACCTGTGCCTGCATCCAAATCATTTATAAAAATGACAAACAGCAGTGGTCCCAAAACAAATCCTTGTGCACACCACGAGCGAATTGACTCCAGGCTGAATATTTTCCATCAACCACCACTAGTTGCCTTCTTACAGAAAGCCAGTTTCTAATCCAAACTGCTAAATGTCCCTCAATCCCATGCGTCCATATTTGGTCGAATGGCCGACCACGTGGAACCTTATCAAAGGCTTCACTGAAGTCCATGTACACCACGTCAACGGCCCTTCCCTCGTCCACATGCTTGGTCACCTTCTGAAAACTCACTGAGGTTTGTGAGACACGACTTGCCCTTGACGAATCCATTTTGATGATCTCCAATCAAATTGGTGCTTGCTTGATGTTTATAAATCCTATCTCTTCTCATCCTTTACAAAACTTTTCCAACAACAGACGTAAGGCTCACTGGTCTATAATTACCTGGGTCATCTCTCCTGCCCTTCTTGAACATTTGCAGCCCTCCAGCCCTCTGGTACGAAATCTGTAGAAAATGAAGACTCAAAAATCAAGGCCAAAGATCAAGAGGATAGGAGATGGTGGTGGGGCTTGATGTGGGAGGAGGGGATAGGAGGGAGAAAAGACAGGTTCAGGAGGCGGGGATGAGCTGGGCTGGTTTTGGAATGCAGTTGTGGGGAGGGGTGATTTTGAAGCTTGTGAAGTCCACATTGATAGCATTGGGCTGCAGGGTTTCCAAGCAGAATATGAGGTGCCCTTCCTGCAACCTTCGGGTGGCATCATTGCGGCACTGCAGGAGGCCCAGGATGGACATGTCATCTGAGGACTGCGAGGGGGAGTTGCTTAGTGTGAAGTGAGCAGAGGTGATGTGCAAAGCGGTCCCCAAGCCTCCGCTTGGTTTCCCTGATGTTGAGGAGGCCACAATGAGAACAGCAGATGCAGCTACCACATTAGTGGCGCCGATACAGTCATCAATGTAACGGAGGAAGAGGTGGGGTTAAGGGCCAGTGTAGGTACGGAAGAGGGATCGTTCCATGTAACCTACAAAGAGGCAAGCATAGCTTGGGCCCATGTGGATACCCTGGCCACCCGCTTTGTCTGTAGGAAGTGGGAGGATTTGAAAGAGAAGTTTTAGTTTTCAAGGACCGCAACTCCACACCCCACCCCCCGCAGTGGTCGAAAACACCCTCGACTGGGTCACCCGCATTTCCCACAACTCACCCCTCACACCCGCTCCCCATAAAACAACCAAAACAGAGTCCTTCTCGCCCTCACGTACCACCCCACTAACCTTCGGATTCAATGCATCATCGCCGACACTTCTGCTATCTGCACTCTGACCCCACCACCAAAGACATTTTTTCCCTCCCCACCCTTACGTGACTCCCTTATGCGCCCCACACTCCCCTCCAGCACCCCGTACACGCGGCACTTTTTCCTGCAACTGCAGGAAGTGCTTCACCTGTCTCGATACCTCCCCCCTCACCCCCATCCCAGGCCCCAAGAAGAAATTCCACATCAAGCAGATGTTCACCTGCACATCTGCTAATGTGATATACTGTATTCGCTGTTCCCATTGTGGCCCCCTCTACATCAGGGAAACCAAGCGGAGGCTTGGGGACCTTTGCAAGTCACCGATGCATGAAAGAACTGCACCTACCAGTCGCCAACCGTTTCAACTCTCCCTCCCAATCCTCAGATTACATGTCCATCCTGGGTCTCCTGCAGTGCCACCTGAAGATTGCAGGAGCAGCGCCTCATATTCCGCTTGGGAACCCCACAGCTCAGTGGTATCAATGTGGACTTCACAAGCTTCAAAATCTCCCCTCCTGCTCCTGCAACCCAAAACCAACCCACCTATTCCATCCTGCCACCTCAAGCCCCACCCCCACCTCCTACCTACTAACCTCTTCCCACCGCCTTGACCTGTTCGTCCTATCTGAACTGACCTGTCTGCTTTCCACCTGCACTCCATCCCTGCCTCTTTGACCTGTCTGTCTCCTGTCCACCTATCTTTTCCTTTATCCAACTTCTATCTGCCTCCCGCTCTCTCCCTATTTTTCAGAACCCCCCTCTCCCTCCCCCATTTCTGAAGAAGTGTCTAGGCCTGAAACGTCAGCCTTCCTGTTGCTCAGATGCTGCTTGGCCGGCTGTTTTCGTCCAGCTGTACACCTTGTTACCTCAAAGAAAATCTCAGTGGCCCTGACCAGTTTTTCATTTCCTCTCACAAGGGAAGCACCAGAGGGTTGGAGAACAGAATGTGGTTTGACTTATCAAGATAAATGCAAAACTATTCAATTCCAGTGGAGGTTTGAGATGCAGTGTTGATGTTTGTTCTATGTAGTAGCCTGGCCTTAACTTGTCCTGTGGTGAGATGTAATTTGAAGGGGATGCTGTGCTTTTTTTTTCTCGTTTTGGTACGGTATGTGTTACTTGACCTTGTCAGCCTATTTTATAGAGTCATGGTCGTACAGCGTGGAAATGAGCCCTTGGGTCCAACATAATCCCAAACTAAACTAGTCCCAACTGCCTCTTCCTGGCCCATATCCCTCCAACCGTGTCCTATTTATAAACCTCGATCAGGTCACCTTTCATCCCCCTTTGCTCCAGTGAAAAAAGTTCCAGCTGACCCAACCTTCCTTTATCACTGAAACCTTCCATGCTCAGCAACAATCTGGTAAATTTCTTCTGTGCCCACTCTTGCTTAAAAATATCCTTCCTATAACAGGGCAACTATAAATTTGTACTGTAGAAATCTTCAAGACTAGAAAAACATAAAAGCATACGAACTAGGAAATGAAGGGATCAAATTGTAGTTCAGGAAGTGGAAAAATGGAAGTGGCTTGAGTGCAGCATGTTCTGGACTAACGTGCACTGTAGTTCTGAAAGGGCATTTCACCGGTGTGAGTGGAAAGTTGTAGATGAAATAGTGACTTGAATCTTCAAGTATGCTGTCTCTCCAATTGATGTTGGAAACTCCTTCCTGTTTCGAATGACGAATCTCAGGGATCGCTGCTGTTGTCTAGCTGATAGCCAGCCTTCAAACTGTTTCAAAGAGGAAAAGAACAAAGAAAATTACAGCACAGGAACAGGCCCTTTGGCCCTCCAAGCTTGCGCCGTTCCAGATCCTTTATGTAAACCTGTCGCCTATTTTCCAAGGATCTGTTCGCTTTGCTCCCTGCCCATTCATGTTTCTGTCGAGATACATCTTAAATGACGCTCTTGTGCCTGCCTCTACCGCCTGCGTTGGCAATGCGTTTCAGGCACCCACGACTCTCTGCATAAAGAACTTTCCACGCGTATGCCTTGAACTTTTCCCCTCTCACCTTGAAATTGTGACGACCAGTAATTGAGTCCCCCCACTCTGGGATAGAAAGCTTCTTGCTATCCACCCTGTCTATACCTCTCATGATGTTGTCGACATCAATCAGGTCCCCCCCTTCAATCTCCATCTTTCTCATGTAAATAATCCCAATCTACTCAACCTCTCTTCATAGCGAGTGCCCTCCATACCAGGTAACATCCTGGTGAACCTCCTCTGCACCATCTCCAAAGCATTCACATCCTATTGGTAATGTGGCGACCAGAACTGTACGCCGTATTCCAAATGTGAACCAAAGTCCTATAAAACTGCAACATGACGTGCCAAATCTTGTACTTGATACCCTGTCTGATGAATGAAAGCATGCCGTATGCCTTCTTGACCACTCTATTGACCTGCATTGCCACCGTCTGGGTGCAATGGACCTGAACACCCAGATCTCTCTGTGCATCAATTTTCCCCAGGCCTTTTCCATTCACCGTACAGTTCGCTCTTGAATTGGATTTTCCAAAATGCATCACCTTGCATTTGCCCGGATTGAACTCCATCTGCCATTTCTCCACCTAACTCTCCAATCTGTCTATATTCTGCATTCTCCAACAGTCCCCTTCGCTATCTGCTCCTATCTGTTTCGCATTGGTTTTGCACAGAACTACATTTCTGTTCTATTTTTGCTAGTTAATTGTTTCAAATTAGTTGCTGTTCTTTGTAAATCACAATCATGAATGCACATCAAAGCAGTGGGGAGAGGGGGAGAACGGATTTGAGACGTCATGAAGTCTGGGATTTGTTATAATCCATAAATATTGTCAATATAATTTTTAAAATTCACGAGCATGTCATTGATGTTGCTTTCTTGGGCTGCATTTGCTATCCATCCAGAATTGCTGTTAAGAAGGTTGTGGAGAATTGGCCTGTTGAATAGCTGCAATGCACGTGGTATGAATATATTAATGAAATACTGAGGACAGGAGATGAATTGCTTTTACTCAGTGGAAATGAAGTCACAGTCATACAGTTCCAGATCAGGATTCTGCTGATTTTGACAGGGAACATGCAGATTCTGGAGCTGCTGTTTAAATATTTTTGGGTGGTAGGGATCACACAATTATCAGGTACTGTGGAAGGAGTTTGATGAATTGGTGCATTGTCTCGTTGTAACTCCCCATCTCAAACAACAGTTAACTCTAGATCCATTGTTAATTGTAAATTTTCAGTTCAACCAAAAGGAAAAAAAGTTTTGAGGGATATGGACCAAAGGCAATATGGAGGTAGGCCACAATTAAGTTATAATCTCATTGGATGGTAGAAAGTGTTTGAAGGGTTGAATGGCCTACTTGTTTTCCTATATCCTGACATAAGAAGGGGGATCAATCAATGGGATGTTTTGACTGCACTGCTGTCGTTTATCGATAGTGTTGTCGGAGTCGCACTCGTTGAGCTGAGTGAAGAGTATTTCATTGACACCCGGATTTGGAGTTTATCGGCAGTGGACAGATGTTGAGAAGTCCAAAGTGAGTCACTTGCCGTAGAATCTATTGTCTCTGATCTACGGTTCCAGTCGCATTGATTAACATAGATCCGAGAACACTTCAGCAGAGGAACAGGCCCTTTGGCGTGCAATGTTGTGCCGAACATGGTGCCAAATTTAGCTAAAGCCTTCCGAATGTCCTTGATTCATATCCCTACATTGCTTGTATATTCATGTACTTATATCAAAGTGTCTTAAACGGCCCTATTGTATCTGCTTCCACAGCCACCCCAGCAGTGCTTTTCAGACTCCGACCACTCTCTGTATAAAAGAATTGTCTCTGACATCTCCTTTGAACTTTCCCCCTCTCACCTTAAATACATGCCCCCAGTTTTAGACATTTCAAATCTGGGAGAAGGGTTACAGTCAGAATCTGTCTATGCATGTCATAAATTTGTAAACCTCTATCAAGTCTTCCCTCAACGTCTGCAGAGAAAATAGTCTGAGTCTTTCCAGCCTCCTCTTTCTAGCTCAAGCCCTCAAATCCAGGTAACCTCTTTTGCACGCTATTCAAAACCTCCACATCCTTCCTGTAACATGACGACCAGAATTGGATACGATTCTTAAGAGTGCAATACTTAAGGCCTAACCAACGTCTTCTAAAGCTGGAACATGACATCCTGATTCTTGTGCTCGATTCCCCAACTAATAAAGGCAAGCATGCCATGCGTCTTCTTTACCACTCTATCAACTTGTGTGGCCCCTTTGGGGGAGCGATGAACTGAATCCCAAGATCCCTGTATACACAAATGCTGTTCAGGGTCCTGCCATTAACTGTATATTTTTCCTTAACATTTAATTTCCCAAAGTGGAGCACTTGACACTTAACGGATTAAAATTCACTTGACATTTCTGCAACTGATCTGTATCCTTCTGTATCCTTTTATGACTTTCTACCCTAACTACCGCTCTACCAATCATTCTATCGCCTACAAACTTACGAACCCATCCATCTATATTTTCACCTCGGTCATTTTATATATACCACAACAGCAGAGGTCCCAGTACAGATCCCTGCAGAACAGAATAGTCCTGGATGTGCAGCCTGAAAAGCACCTTTCCACCACCACCCTCTGTCTTCTCTGGGCAAGCCAGTTGTGAATCCAAGCAGTTGAGTGACCACAGACCCCATGGATCTTAATCTTCTGGATGATCCTACCGTGAGGCACCTTGAAAGCCTTGCTAAAATCCCTGTCGACAATATCCACTACTCTACCTTCAATGATCACATTAGTTACCTCCTGAAAAAATTCGATCAAGTTAGTAAGACATGACCTGCCCTGCACAAAGCCATGCTGACTGTCCCTAATTGGGCCATGCTGTTCCAAATACAGATAAATACAATCCCTAAGAATTCTGTCCAATAGCTTCCCAATGAACGATGAGAGACTCACTAGTCTCTAGTTTCCTGGATTGACCCTATTTTCCTTCTTGAACAGAAGAAGAACATTTAGCAACTTGCTCGTCCTCCAGTACCCCTCCAGTGGCGACCAAGGATACAAAGATATTGCTGAATGCCCTGACAATCTCCTCTCTCACCTCGCTCAAAAACCCTTGAGTAGATACCATTGGGTCCTGAGGACTTATCCACCTTAATGCATTTTCTTGATCTCACAATGCTGTTATCATATGAGCATGCTCCACACAAATCCCACTATCCTCCACACCCTTCGCCTGAGTGAATAGTGATGCAGAGTACTCATTTAGGATTTTGCCCACATCCTCTGCTTCCGTACACAAGTTCCCTCCTTTATCCTGAATGGTCCTACTTTCTCCCTGTTTATCCTCTTAGAATGCCTTGGGATTTCCTTTAACCCTCCTTGCCTCCATTTCATCGCCCTTTCTTTTTCTGCTTTCTTTATGTCAGCCCTGTTCTATTTTAGCTTCCTGAACCTGACGTATTTTTGATTTTCCCTTTTGACTAACTTCACAACCTCCCCAATTATCCAAGGGTCTTTACCTTGCCATCCTTGTCCTTCCTCCTTTCTGATCCTAAACTCATAAGCAGGCCTTCAAACAATTCCCATATGGCAAATGTGACAGCTCCTCCCAATTAACACTCCCCAGCTCCTACCTAAAATTGATATAATTTACTCTCCCCCAAGGTCCTGACTTCTCCTTCTTCATAGCAATCTTAAAATTGAAGGAGTTGTGATCACTATTTCCAACATGCTTTCCCACCCTTCTCACCAGTTACCTGACCAGGACAAAGACCAGTATGGCCCATCTTCTATCCATGTATTGTGTCAAGAAACTCTCTTGGATAGACTTAACAAATTCAGCCTCATTTAAAGATAATGGGAACTGCAGATGCTGGAGAATTCCAAGATAATAAAATGTGAGGCTGGATGAACACAGCAGGCCAAGCAGCATCTCAGGAGCACAAAAGCTGACGTTTCGGGCCTAGACACTTCATCAGAGAGGGGGATGGGGAGAGGGAACTGGAATAAATAGGGAGAGAGGGGGAGGCGGACCGAAGATGGAGAGTAAAGAAGATAGGTGGAGAGAGTTTAGGTGGGGAGGTAGGGAGGGGATAGGTCAGTCCAGGGAAGACGGACAGGTCAAGGAGGTGGGATGAGGTTATTCGGTAGATGGGGGCGCGGCTAGGGTTGGGAGGAAGGGATGGGTGAGAGGAAGAACCGGTTCGGGAGGCAGAGACAGGTTGGACTGGTTTTGGGATGCAGTGGGTTGGGGGGAAGAGCTGGGCTGGTTGTGTGGTGCAGTGGGGGGAGGGGACGAACTGGGCTGGTTTAGGGATGCAGTAGGGGAAGGGGAGATTTTGAAACTGGTGAAGTCCACATTGATACCATTAGGCTGCAGGGTTCCCAGGCGGAATATGAGTTGCTGTTCCTGCAACCTTCGGGTGGCATCATTGTGGCAGTGCAGGAGGCCCATGATGGACAGGTCATCTAGAGAATGGGAGGGGGAGTGGAAATGGTTTGCGACTGGGAGGTGCAGTTGTTTGTTGCGAACTGAGCGGAGGTGCTCTGCAAAGCGGTCTCCAAGTCTCCGCTTGGTTTCCCCAATGTAGAGGAAGCCACACCGGGTACAGTGGATGCGGTATACCACATTGGCAGATGTGCAGGTGAACCTCTGCTTAATGTGGAATGTCATCTTGGGGCCTGGGATAGGGGTGAGGGAGGTGGTGTGGGGGCAAGTGTAGCATTTCCTGCGGTTGCAGGGGAAGGTGCCGGGTGTGGTGGGGTTGGAGAGCAGAGTGGAGCGAACAAGGGAGTCACGGAGAGAGTGGTCTCTCCGGAAAGCAGGCAGGGGTGGGGATGGAAAAATGTCAAGACAAGGTGGTGGGGTCGGATTGTAAATGGCGAAAGTACCTGCACAGGCCCCAAACCCCACCTCTTCCTCCGGTACATTGATGACTGTATCGGCGCCGCCTCTTGCTCCCCAGAGGAGCTCGAACAGTTCATCCACTTCACCAACACCTTCCACCCCAACCTTCAGTTCACCTGGGCCATCTCCAGCACATCCCTCACCTTCCTGGACCTCTCAGTCTCCATCTCAGGCAACCAGCTTGTTACTGATGTCCATTTCAAGCCCACCGACTCCCACAGCTACCTAGAATACACCTCCTCCCACCCACCCTCCTGCAAAAATTCCATTCCCTATTCTCAATTCCTCCGCCTCCGCCGCATCTGCTCCCACGATAAGACATTCCACTCCCGCACATCCCAGATGTCCAAGTTCTTCAAGGACCGCAACTTTCCCCCCACAGTGATCGAGAACGCCCTTGACCGCGTCTCCCGTATTTCCCGCAACACATCCCTCACACCCCGCGCCCGCCACAACCGCCCCAAGAGGATCCCCCACGTTCTCACACACCACCCTCCCAACCTCCGGATACAACGCATCATCCTCCGCCACTTTCGCCATTTACAATCCGACCCCACCACCCAAGACATTTTTCCATCCCCACCCCTGTCTGCTTTCCGGAGAGACCACTCTCTCCGTGACTCCCTTGTTCGCTCCACACTGCCCTCCAACCCCACCACACCCGGCACCTTCCCCTGCAACTGCAGGAAATGCGACACTTGCCCCCACACCTCCTCCCTCACCCCTATCCCAGGCCCCAAGATGACATTCCACATTAAGCAGAGGTTCACCTGCACATCTGCCAATGTGGTATACTGCATCCACTGTACCCGGTGTGGCTTCCTCTACATTGGGGAAACCAAGCGGAGGCTTGGAGACCGCTTTGCAGAACACCTCCGCTCAGTTCGCAACAAACAACTGCACCTCCCAGTCGCAAACCATTTCCACTCCCCCTCCCATTCTCTAGATGACATGTCCATCATGGGCCTCCTGCAGTGCCACAATGATGCCACCCGAAGGTTGCAGGAACAGCAACTCATATTCCGCCTGGGAACTCTGCAGCCTAATGGTACCAATGTGGACTTCACCAGTTTCAAAATCTCCCCTTCCCCTACTGCATCCCTAAACCAGCCCAGTTCGTCCCCTCCCCCCACTGCACCACACAACCAGCCCAGCTCTTCCCCCCCAACCCACTGCATCCCAAAACCAGTCCAACCTGTCTCTGCCTCCCTAACCGGTTCTTCCTCTCACCCATCCCTTCCTCCCACCCCAAGCCGCACCCCCATCTACCTACTCACCTCATCCCACCTCCTTGACCTGTCCGTCTTCCCTGGACTGACCTATCCCCTCCCTACCTCCCCACCTATGCTCTCTCCACCTATCTTCTTTACTCTCCATCTTCGGTCCGCCTCCCTCTCTCTCCCTATTTATTCCAGTTCCCTCACCCCATCCCCCTCACTGATGAAGGGTCTCGGCCCGAAACGTCAGCTTTTGTGCTCCTGAGATGCTGCTTGGCCTGCTGTGTTCATTCAGCCTCGTTTAAACTCTTGTTGTAAGGGAGTCCCAGTCAATACCGGGGAGGTTAAATTCACTGACTGTGACAACTCTGACTTATTGCATCGTTTCAAAAGCTGCCTACATATTTGTTCCTCAGTGTGTCAGTGGCAACAGGGGAGCAGGCTATTAGTTTAATCTGATCAGAGTGATTGTGTCTATCTTATTTTTGAACGCTACCTCTATTACCTCAGTGGGCAAGCCCTCCAGAATGTCCTCTCCAGGTGCAGATTTAACATTTCCCACAGGTTAGGAGTGCACCTCCTTCTTTTATCTTCCCCTCTATCTTGTCTAAAACAATGAAACCCTGGAACATTGAGCAGCCAGTCCTGTCTCTGTCTCAACCAAGCCCCTGTAATAGCCTCAACATCAGAGACCCATGTACTGATCCAGGCTCTATGCTCATCTGCCTTACCTGTCATACTCCTTGCAGTGAAATAAACATACTTCAGCTTGTTCGTGCCATCATGTTCATGTACCTGTCTCTGACTGCCATTCTTTTCTGATTTATTGGCCCTAACATGGACCTGCCATCAATTCATCTACTTGCTGACCTGCTGCTCTGGTTCCCAGCTGCCTGCCAGTCTTTAAATCCTCCCAAGTAGCACTTGCAAACCTCCCTGTGAGGGTATTTGTTCCCGTTCAGTTTAGGTGCAAGCCATCCCTCTTACACACGTCACCCCTTGCCCAGGAAGCAGTCGCAATTATCCATGAACCTGAAAGCCTAGCCCAGTACCAGCTCCTTAACCAATGCATTCATTTGTTGCAGCCACTCAGAGATGTCCTTGACCTTGGTACCAGGGAAGCAACAC
This sequence comes from Stegostoma tigrinum, assembly GCF_030684315.1. NCBI lineage: Eukaryota > Metazoa > Chordata > Chondrichthyes > Orectolobiformes > Stegostomatidae > Stegostoma > Stegostoma tigrinum. Next base: position 2,498,388 of record NW_026728568.1, on the reverse strand, counting down.
ACAGCCCTGGTGTCTCAAATGTGGCTACAGAAACTCTGCCCCCAACGAATGAGTCTCCAACCACGATCACTCACTTGGATTTTCCTGACCCTCTTCCACAGCAGGGCGGTTTGTACCACGGACCTGGCTACTGCTGATTATATAACTGACCCAGTTAGGGTAAGGACATGGAATTTTGTGATATGGTCATATTCTCTCTGGTTGGAGCTGATTGCTGCTTCGCACTTGTATGGTGCAAATGTTACTTATCCTTTATCAGGCCAAGCCTGATCGTTGTCCAAGTCTCACTGTTTTTTCTCATCGTTGACTTCACTGTTGGAAAAGTCATGAATTCTGCTGGACACCTGGACAATATTCAATGAACATTCATGTCTGCACTTTGGCTCAAATGAAGACATGACTTCAGCCAGTGCAGATATCCCGTGAATGCCACTGACTCAATTTTCTATTCCTCTGCTTCACACCACATTCAATCAGAACTTGCCTTGGTGGAAATGACAGTTTGCACTTTCCTTCCTTTTCAAGCTCAGGATCTCTGATCATATTTGTGGTAAATCCCGAACGAGGTTACGAGAAGTGTGGCATGATGAAAAGTGAACTGAACCTTCGTGTGCAGCTGTTTGACAGCACTGTCATCCAGATGTTGCATTACTTTGCTGATGCTTGAGAATACATTGAGGTCATAATTGGTCAGGACAATTTGTCTGCCGATTGCGTGATAGGTCATCTTTCTCTGAAATGTGAGTGTCGCGAGTGTTTAAAAATGGACTGGAAAACATTTACTGTTGGTGTGGTGACCTTGGGGCACATTGTTCCAATACAGTTTGTGGGATACTGCCAGGTGCCATGGCATTTGCAGTATCCAGAACATTCAGTCTTGTCATTGCGTGAAATAATTTGAATTGCGTGTAAGTTAAGATCTGTGATGCCTCCTCAGGATGAGGGCAAGAAGATCATCCAGACTGATGCTATGAATGGTTTCATCTGCTCCTACACCTTTTGTTCATAACATCTTGTAATAACTGCCATGTAGCCTGATGAGAAACTAAAGCTCATCTTGATTCATTTGCATTCGAAGGTGCCTATTTTTCCCAAACAAAAGGACCCATCACTGAGCGGGAAGTATGGAGAATGTTATCGACATCAGTGGTGAGATAATGCTGGATCTTGACCAGCAAAACCATTGTTGTGTTGTTGAAATGCAAACAAAAATCTATATGATGTCAACTTTATTCTCAGCTAATCCCATTGTCAAATGACAGATTGTGATGTTGGTAACTGGAAAGCCTCCATTGTTGGAGGACGAGAAGCCGTATCCAATTGAAGCAGCACAGGCTTCTGCGATGACTGTGGAAACCACTGCTTATGCCTTGCTTCAAGCATTGTCAAGGAATGATGTTGACTACGCAACATGGATTGCGAGGCGGCTAACGATGCAACAGAACTATGGTGGTGGATTTCACTCGATGCAGGTAAATGCTTGAGATCACAAGAACAGGCATTCAGATATTTCCATTGATCATGTTACTAACTGGTGGTTGTTGCAGTTTGCAATCAAACTGGACACTGCATTTTCATCTGCAGGTTGGGTGCATTGGCACAAATTCCAGTTCTTCAGTGGTGTTAATCCTTGGTTAAATTCTTACGTGCACTTTGTCTGTGCATCAGTTTTCCTTTTGGCATTGTCCTTGAAAAGTACCTGTTTCTGTAAACCTTCACTTAGTTGTCATAGCATCATTGAGGGACAGCATAATAGAGTGCTATGGCAATGGAACAGACCCTTCAGCAAATTGTATGTGCCCTCACAAGATGCAAGTCCCGAACTATTCTCATCACATTTCCCAGCACTTGACCCAGAGCCTTGTATGCCTTGGCATCGCAAATGCCCAATCACAGACTTGTTAAATGTTATCACGGTTTCTGACTCTACCACCCACACAGTCGGTGCATTCCACATTCTCACCACAGTTTCGGTGCAAAAACAAGGAAGTTTCCTCAGAGGTAGGAGGAGAATCTGAGAGAACAAGGTGTGGAACTGGATGAACACAGCGGGCCGAGCAGCATCAGAGAAGGAAGAAAGCTGACGTTTCAGATTGAGACCCTTCTTGAAAACCGGGGGAGAAGGGGATTCTGTAAAAAATAGGGAGAAGTCAGGAGGCAGATAGAAGATGGATAAAGGAGAAGATAGGTGAACTGTCCCGTGCTGTCCACTCACTGTCCCCTGCTCCAGAATCAGAGAATTCTACAGAATTGAACAAGCACTTCATTCCATTGTGTCTGTAACCACTGAAGCCACACTAAGTTGACATTCGCCTCATGATCCAGCAATAGGCCAATTGCCTTGAATGTTATTTCATTTTAAGTGCTGTACCAACCCTTTTTCTTTAATGTGAAAAGATTATCCACCACCTCAACTAAAGTCCCAGACAATGAATTCCAAACACCCAGCACCTTCTGGGTGTCTTTTCTTACCTGAAATTCCTTCTGAGCTTTTAGCTTAAATGTACGTATCTCTTCCTCTACCACCACCGCCCCCCGCCACCGACCCCATTATGGACCTTCTTTTTACCTCGCCTATACCCATAATAATCCAAACAATTTTTTCAGGACCTCCTTCAACCTTCTCTACTCGAAAGAAAACAATCCAACCTTATCCAGATAAAACAGTGATGCTAGAGACAATGGAAACTGCAGATGCTGGAGAATCCAAGAGAACATAGTGTGGAGCTGGCTGAACACAACAGGCCAAGCAGCATCTCAGGAGCGCAAAAGCTGATGTTTCAGGCCTAGACCCTTAATCAGAGATCGGCAACAGTGATGCTGCCTGGCCTGCAGTGTTCCTCCAGCTCCACACTGTGTGATCTCAGACTCCACCATTGGCAGTTATTACTAACACAAACTTATCCAGACTCTCCCAAGAGTTAAAATGCTTCACCCCCTCAGAACATCCTGATGAATGTCCTCCACACATGCTCAAATGCAAACACCTCCTTTCTATAATGGAGAGACAAGAACTGCACTGAGCACTTCAGTTGGGGCCTAACCAAAGTCCTGTACAGCTCTTGAGCCATATGCTTTCTGAACTGTCCTTTTAAGCTGCCATTCCATGTTCAGGAATCTGTGGACGAGTACCCCAAGATCACACCATTCCTCTGACCTTCCTCGTGTCTTGGCATTTCTTTGAATGATTCCTTGCCTTGTTCGTTTGTCCAAATTGCATTACCTGACTGATCAGGGTTAACATTCCATCTACCACTGACCTGCCCATTTGACCAATCTGTAACTGTGGATTCAACTTGCTGTATTTTCCTGGACCCCATGAGCTTTACCTTCTTTGCCACGCTCCCATTTGGGACCCTGTCCAAGTCTTTGCTGAAATCTATTTTCACCACATCAACTCCCTTCTGCACACTCCGTCACCTCTTTGAAAGGATCATCTAGGTTTGTGAGGCATGACCTCCGTCTGACAAAGCTATGCTGACCGTCGCTGATCAAACCCTGCTTCTTTCAAAGAAAATTAAGTCTGCCGTTCAGAATATCTCCAATATTTTCCGATCTACTGATGTGATACTCACCGGTCTGTAATACTCTGCTTTATGTTTGTCACGCATTTTGATAAGTGGAACTATGTTCCCTGTTCTCCAGTCCCTTGGTACTTGTGAAAGCTCTGTATGAGGGCGAGTGGAATTTTTTCTCTCATGTCCCTGGGCATCTTGGCATACACCTCATCCAAACCTGGGATTTGTCCAATTTTAAATTCACCAAAACACCTAACATCTCCCCAGTCTCTGTTAATTCTGCTCGGGAATTGTGTGCTCCTTCTCACATGTAAAAGCTGATGTGAAGTTCTCATTTAACACCTGACAATTGCTCTCCAGTTCAAACCATTGATTTGCCTCTTCATCCCTAATGAGACTTGGTTTTCCCTGGGTTTTCTCTTTCCCTCTGAGACACTTGTAGAAGATTTTGAGATTCTCCCTCATCCTAATCTTGGTCACCAGTGTTCTGTTGCCCTGTATTTGTTCTCTGAATTGCTATGACGAGATGCCCCTGCACACTATACATCATGATCATGGTGCTTTCTCGCAGATATGGATGACACTCTGACACTCTCCCACTCTCAGGCTGAATTGATCGGCGGCTGTACAGACCGATGCAGCTACCGTAGGCTCTGTTGCACTCGGGGCAGAAGGCAGTCGTGGGAAGGGGTGAGGGAGGTGTTGGTGTGGCTGCATGGCTCCCACTGCTTCCAAAGGCAAGCCTCGAGGTGTTTGATGCCTTCCCAGGTGCTCTTCAGGCTTTGGACCGTCTTAGGCTGGCGACTCCCAGGTGTCTGCAGGAATGTTGCACTTCACCATTGAGGCCTTGAGTTTATCACCGAGTGCTTCCTCTGCACATCTGGGTCTCGCCTGCTGTTTTGAAGCTGGGATGAGAACATGCGGAGAGTCTCGTGTCAGTCATACAGATGAAGTGTCCAGCCCATTGTAGCTGATCGAGGATGGTCAGTGCCTCAGTGCTGGGGATGTTGGCCTGGTTGACGTTAGTGCGTCTACAGGGACTCTTGTTCCCTTGATGACTGTTATACACCTCCCTTTTCCTTTTTATCCTGTCAAAGAACAAAGAAAATTACAGCACAGGAACAGGCCCTTGGGCCCCCCAAGCCTGCGCCAGATCCTATTGAAAGTAGTGTGTTGATGCATTTGTGTAATGATTGTGTTTTGTTTGAGCCCTAACATTGAAAGCAGTGTAAGAATATCTTTGTGCAGCAGGCAAGATTGAGCCTGCATAGACTTGCAAGGTGTTGAAAATTTGCCATTATTTATGAAAACGGTGATAAATTTCCATGATCAACATTTCTGTTACACTGCAATGATGATCCCGTGGCACGTAAAATCAGAAAGATACGATAAAATGAGACTGGGTCATGCCCTAGTCTTGTGGAGTTGGGTCAGCATGCAGGGAGAATGTTTGCCTTTCATGTATATGGAAGTACTGAAATATTTCCATGAATCTAAAAGTCACTTTTCCCTTCATTGAAGGACACAATCATTGCCTTGGAAGTTTCATCACGATGCGACATTGCATTTCTGAAGAGGGAAGAAGAAATCAATATGCAAATTCAATTCCATGTTTTTGGAAGTCCCATTGAGAACACGATTCATTTGCGCCGGCATAATGCTCTGACTGAGAAAGAATTGAAGGTGAGTTTGTTGTTTGGAAGATCACAGCAATTTATGCATCAACTTCTTCATCAATAACGTTCCATTTCTTTCAAACTGCATTTTCCACTCTGCAAGTTAATAACTGTTAGAACAAGCAACAGTCTTGGTAGATGGTCTATGGGGGATGAAATGGCACAAAACCCAATCCATTCAACAACATGGCTAGCACGAGGGGTCATAGTTTTAAGCTGGTTGGTGGAAAGTATAGAGGGGATGTCAGAGGCAGGTTCTTTACGCAGAGAGTTGTGAGAGCATGGAATGCGTTGCCAGCAGCAGTTGTGGAAGCAAGGTCATTGGGGTCATTTAAGAGACTGCTGGACATGTATATGGTCACAGAAATTTGAGGGTGCATACATGAGGATCAATGGTCGGCACAACATTGTGGGCTGAAGGGCCTGTTCTGTGCTGTACTGTTCTATGTTCTATGTTCTATGTTCTAACATAGTGAAATGTGAGGGTGGATGAACACAGCAGGCCAAGCAGCATCTCAGGAGCACAAAAGCTGACGTTTCAGGCCTAGACCCTTCATCAGAGAGGGGGATGGGGTGAGGGTTCTGGAATAAATAGGGAGAGAGGGAGAGGCGGACCGAAGATGGAGAGAAAAGAAGATAGGTGGAGAGGAGAGTATAGGTGGGGAGGTAGGGAGGGGATAGGTCAGTCCAGGGAAGACGGACAGGTCAAGGAGGTGGGATGAGGTTAGTAGGTAGTAGATGGAGGTGCGGCTTGGGGTGGGAGGAAGGGATGGGTGAGAGGATAAACAGGTTAGGGAGGCAGAGACAGGTTGAACTGGTTTTAGGATGCAGTGCGTGGAGGGGAAGAGCTGGGCTGGTTGTGTGGTGCAGTGGGGGGAGGGGACGAACTGGGCTGGTTTTGGGATGCGTTGGGGGAAGGGGAGATTTTGAAGCTGGTGAAGTCCGCATTGATGCCATTGGGCTGCAGGGTTCCCAAGTGGAATATGAGTTTATTATCACCATTCAACAACATATTTCAGATATGTCGACAAATTAAATATTCCAGCAGAGGGATAAAACAAGGAAGAGGAGAGTGAGGAGGCAATAGTTTTGATGACAAAAGAACACCAACTTACCTTGACCCATTTGAGCAATAAAGCAGGCACACAAACAAATAATCAGCTAACAATGCACATGTGCAACGGAAGCTACAGGGGGACGAAGAATGCCAAATTGTTGTCATGCGTATTGCTGAAAGGGTGATTGAAACAGAATCTGTGGTAAATTTGAAGAAACACAGATAATACATCTCAGCATGTTCGAGAAAGAACTTTATGGACTGAGGCAAATTGTATTGCCCTTTTCAGGAGTTATTAGGTTCATAATGAATTGAAAGACTTTCTTCCGTGCTGAAAGCTTTAGTTTAGTTGCACCTGGATCACAATTTCTGTTCCTGGTAGTATTTAGCAAACTGTTAAAAGTGAATGTCACTGCACAGAATTCCAAACATGACTCCAATCAGGAGAGAAAATATCCAGGGGGTGTGATGAGTTGTATCCTCTCATGTTGAACAATGCAGCGACAGCTACAATGGAGGCACTGATGATAATGTTCCAAGAATCCTTAGATTGTGGAAAATTCTCAGAGGATTGAAAGATTGTGAACATAACACCATTATTACAAAGATACTTCGACAAAATAGTAAGCCAGTATTGCCAGTTTAGGTCAACCTGGGTAGATGTTCATGCCTGCAATGAAAGATGAAATAACACGGTACTGAGTGTGCTCTAACATCCTACAGAGTTAACATCCTTTCATAAAGGAGAAGTAATACTTGACAAACTTGCTACAGTGCTTTGAGAAGGAAACAAACATTACTGATGAAGGACCACCAGTTGATGTAGTACATTGAGATTTCAACAAAGCATTTGATAAGGTACAGCTGATAAGGTGTCTCAAAAGAAAAGAGCCCATGTGTTCCAGAGTAGTATGTTAGGATGGACAGAGGACTGCATCACAAATAGAAGTCGAGAAGTAGCAGCAGGATGGTAACTTACAAGTCATGTACGGCCACAGAGCGAGTGCTGCGGAGGCCGTACACCTCATGTTGACTGGGTTGATTTCGGAAATGGCGTAGGGGATTGCTATGCTTATGAAAGTTGGGCAGGGTGGGACTACATTCATTGGAGTTTATAAGATTGAAAAAGATCTTATTTTTTCAACAGGTAAGATTCTGAAGAGGCTTGATAGTGTATATCCGTAGAGATTACTCCCATTTGTGAAACATTTTACGATCAGAGGCCACATTTTCAAATTGGTTGCCCATTAATTCAGGGAAGAATTACTTCTTTCAGGTTGTAGCAATTTATTGAACACTTGAGCCAAGAAGATTTTAGAGGTAATGCCCTTAATCATATGCTAGGCTGTAACGGCCAGGTTAATTTTTAAATCAAGAAACAATGATAATGAGAAAAGGGTCTCGGCCTGAAACGTCAGCTTTTGTGCTCCTGAGATGCTACTTGGCCTGCTCTGTTCATCCAGCTTCACACTTGGTTATCTTGGATTCTCCAGCATCTGCAGTTCCCATTATCAGTGATAATGAGAAAAGGGCAGTCTTTACAGTGGAAGATACTTCAAGGATCCCCTTATTACGAAAGAATACAGGGAGGAATTAAGCCCGTCACTACAACGCCATCACTACCATGAGAGAAGTAGCAGTAGACAATCTAATGGAGTGAAAGCAGATTAGACTCTTTGCCGTGATGGTTTACTTTCTAAGATTCTCAACAATGAGCTTCAGAGTCGGTGTATGCATTGATTGTAATTTCCCAAAAAGGTTTAGATTCTGGAGAAGCATCTGAGGGCTGGAAAACTGCCAATGTGACATCCCTATTTAAAAAGGAGAGAGGCAAAAAGAAGATAACTACAATCGAAACAACGTAACATCTATTGTTGGAAATATGTGGCAATCAACTATGAAGAAAATAATAGCAGGACATTTGGAAAATCAGAATCTAATCAAACAGAATCACCATAGATAATGGGAACTGCAGATGCTGGAGAATCCAAGATGACAAAATGTGAGGCTGGATGAACACAGCAGGCCAAGCAGCATCTCAGGAGCACAAAAGCTGACGTTTCGGGCCTAGACCCTTCATCAGAGAGGGGGATGGGGTGAGGGTTCTGGAATAAATAGGGAGAGAGGGGGAGGCGGACCGAAGATGGAGAGAAAAGAAGATAGGTGGAGAGGAGAGTTTCGGTGGGGAGGTAGGGAGGGGATAGGTCAGTCCAGGGAAGACGGACAGGTCAAGGAGGTCGGATGAGGTTAGTAGGGAGATGGGGGTGCGGCTAGGGGTGGGAGGAAGGGATGGGTGAGAGGAAGAACAGGTGAGGGAGGCAGAGACAGGTTGGACTGGTTTTGGGATGCAGTGGGTGAAGGGGAAGAGCTGGGCTGGTTGTGTGGTGCAGTGGGGGAAGGGGACGAATTGGGCTGGTTTAGGGATGCGGTGGGAGAGATTTTGAAACTGGTGAAGTCCACGTTGATACCATTATGCTGCAGGGTTCCCAGGCGGAATATGAGTTGCTGTTCCTGCAACCTTCGGGTGGCATCATTGCGGCACTGCAGGAGGCCCATGATGGACATGTCATGTAAAGAATGGGAGGGGGAGTGGTAATAGTTTGCGACTGGGAGGTGCAGTTGTTTGTTGCGAACTGAGCGGAGGTGTTCTGCAAAGCGGTCGCCAAGCCTCCGCTTGGTTTCCCCAATGTAGAGGAAGCCACACCGGGTACAGTGGATGCAGTATACCACTTTGGCAGATGTGCAGATGAACCTCTGCTTAATGTGGAATGTCATTTTCGGGCCTGGGATAGGGGTGAGGGAGGTGGTGTGGGGGCAAGTGTAGCATTTCCTGCGGTTGCAGGGGAAGGTGGTGGGGTTGGAGGGCAGTGTGGAGCGAACAAGGGAGTCATGGAGAGAGTGGTCTCTCTGGAAAGCAGACAGGGGTGGGGATGGAAAAATGTCTTGGGTGGTGGGGTCGGATTGTAGATGGTGGAAGTGTCAGAGGATGATGCGTTGTATCCGGAGGTTGGTGGGGTGGTGTGTGAGAACGAGGGGGATCCTCTTGGGGCGGTTGTGGCGGGGGCGGGGTGTGAGGGATGTGTTGCGGGAAATATGGGAGATGCGGTCAAGGGCGTTCTCGATCACTGTGGGGGGAACGTTGCGGTCCTTGAAGAACTTGGACATCTGGGATGTGCGGGAGTGGAATGTCTTATCATGGGAGCAGAAGCGGCGGAGGCGGAGGAATTGGGAATAGGGGATGGAATTTTTGCAGGATGGTGGGTGGGAGGAGGTGTATTCGAGGTAGCTGTGGGAGTTGGTGGGCTTGAAATGGACATCAGTTACAAGCTGGTTGCCTGAAATGGAGACTGAGAGGTCCAGGAAGGTGAGCGATGTGCTGGAGATGGCGCAGGTGAACTGAAGGTTGGGGTGGAAGGTGTTGGTGAAGTGGATGAACTGTTCGAGCTCCTCTGGAGAGCAAGAGGCGGTGCCGATACAGTCATCAATGTACCGGAGGAAGAGGTGGGGTTTGGGGCCTCCAGTGACAGTGCAGCACTCCCTTAATATAGTGAAAGATTTTACAACCAGAGGCCACATTTTCAAATTGGTTGCCGATTAATTTAGGGGAAGAATTACTTCTTTCAGGTTGTAGCAATCTATTGAACACTTTAGCAGAGAAGGTTTTAGAGGTAATGCCATTAATTATATGCTCGGCTGAGATGGCCAGGTTAATTTTTAAATCAAGGAACAATGACAATGAGAAAAGGGGAGCCTTTACAGTGGAAGATACTTCAAGGATCCCCTTATTACTAAAGAATACAGGGAGGAATTAAACACATCACTACCACAGCATCACTACCATGAGAGAAGTAGCAGTAGACAATCTAATGGAGTGAAAGCAGATTGGACTCTTTGCCGTGATGGTTTACTTTCTAAGATTCTAAACAATGAGCTTCAGAGTCGTTATATGCATTGACTGTAATTTCCCAAAAAGGTTCAGATTCTCGAGAAGCATCTGAGGGCTGGAAAAATGCTGATGTGATGTCCCTATTTAAAAAGGAGAGAGGCAAAAAGAACATAACTACAACCGAACCAGCCTATCATCTATTGTTGGAAATATGTGGCAATCAACTATGAAGAAAATAATAGCAGGACATTTGGAAAATCATAATCTAATCAAACAGAATCAGCATAGCCTGATGAAAGAGAAATTATGTCTGGCTAATTTGTTTGGGTTTTTGGAGGAAGTTTTGGGAGGAGAATTAATAGAGGAAAACCAATAAATGTGTTGTGTTTGGACTTGGAGAAAGCATTGAGAATGTTCTCAAAAGTAATAAGCTGAGAGCTGAGGTTTTGAAGGGAGTATATTGCTATGGATCAGTATGCTTTGCACGTTCTGGAAGAAGAGATCACATCTCGAGTGAAATGCACCAAGTGAATATATATTTTGGGGAAGTTGGTGGCAATGCGGTAAGTCACTGCAGAGGGTAAGAGGTGCCATTTGCTTGCTTTTTTTGCCTGATCGTTCATAAGCATTTTTTTTGAGACAGGGTGAATTGAAGCCAGAATCAGGGACCGAGAGGGTGAACCAGGTTCATTGGTTTGTGATCGCTACTGGTTTAAGAATCTATTATCGGTTGCTTTCGTAGAACGTAGAACATAGAACATAGAACATAGAACAGTACAGCACAGAACAGGCCCTTCAGCCCACAATGTTGTGCCGACCATTGATCCTCATGTATGCGCCCTCAAATTTCTGTGACCATATACATGTCCAGCAGTCTCTTAAATGACCCCAATGACCTTGCTTCCACAACTGCTGCTGGCAACGCATTCCATGCTCTCACAACTCTCTGCGTAAAGAACCTGCCTCTGACATCCCCTCTATACTTTCCACCAACCAGCTTAAAACTATGACCCCTCGTGCTAGCCATTTCTGCCCTGGGAAATAGTCTCTGGCTATCAACTCTATCTATGCCTCTCATTATCTTGTACACCTCAATTAGGTCCCCTCTCCTCCTCCTTTTCTCCAATGAAAAGAGACCGAGCTCAGTCAACCTCTCTTCATAAGATAAGCCCTCCAGTCCAGGCAGCATCCTGGTAAACCTCCTCTGAACCCTCTCCAAAGCATCCACATCTTTCCTATAATAGGGCGCCCAGAACTGGACGCAGTATTCCAAGATAATAAAATGTGAGGCTGGATGAACACAGCAGGCCAAGCAGCATCTCAGGAGCACAAAAGCTGACGTTTCGGGCCTAGACCCTTCATCAGAGGGCTCTCCTTCCCTCAGTCACTGCATCCCATGTCCCTCAGTCACTGCATCCCATGGTCCCTCAGTCACTCCTACCCAGTACCTCAGTCACTGCATCCCATTTCATTCAGTTACTGCGTCACATTTCCATCAGACACTGCAGCTCATGTCACTCTGTCACTGCATCCCATTTCCATCAGACACTGCATCTCATTTCACTCATTCACTGCATCCCATTTCACGCAGTCACTGCATCCCATTCCACTCAGTCAGTGCGTCACATTTCACTCAGGCACTGTATCACATTTCCCTAAGTCACTGCACCCCAAGCCCGCACGGGCACTGCATCCCTATTAATTCAGTCACTCATTCCCAGTACCTCAGTCACTGCATCGCATTTCACTCAGTCACTGCATCCCAGTTCACTCAGTCACTGCATCCATTTCCATCAGTCACTGCATCCCATGACCCTCAGTCGCAGCATCCCATTTCCCACAGACACTGCATTTCCTTTCCCTAAGTCAGTGCATCTCATTTCCACCAGTCACTGCATCCCATTTCACACAGCCACTGCATCCCATTTCACACAGCCACTGCATCCCATTTCACTCAATGCTTCACTTTACACTCAGTCAGAGCATCCCATTTCCATGCGTCACCGCGTCCCATTTCCTCAGTCACTGCAGCTCCTTTCCACAGTCACGGCAATCCCATTTCACTCAGTCACTGCATCCAATTTCAATCAGTAACTGCATCTCCTTTCCATCAGTCACTGCGTCTGAGAGATACGGGTAACAGTGACTGATGAAAATGGGATGCAGTGACTGTGGGACATGGGATGCAGTGACTGAGTGAAATGTGATGCAGTGACTGAGTGAAATGCGATGCAGTGACTGAGTGAAATGGGCTGCAGTGACTGTTGGAAATGGGATGCAGTGATTGAGTGAAATGGGATGCAGTGACTGAGTGAAATGAGATGCAGTGACTGAGGGAAATGGGATGCAGTCAGTGAGTGAAATGTGTTGCAGTCACTGAGTGAAATGCGATGCAGTGACTGAGTGAAATGCGATGCAGTGACTGAGTGAAATGCGATGCAGTGACTGAGTGAAATGCGATGCAGTGACTGAGGGAAATGGGATGCAGTGACTGAGGGAAATAAGATGCCAAGACTGAGTGAACTGGGATGCAGTGACTGAGGGAAATGGGATGCAGTGACTGACGGAAATGGGATGCAGTGTCTGTTTGAAATGGGATCCTGCGACTGAAGTTAATGGGATGCAGTGACTGAGTGAAATGGGATGCAGTGACTGAGTGAAGTGGGATGCAGTGACTGAGGACAATGGGATGCAGCGACTGAGGGCAATGGGATGCAGTGACTGAGGGACATGGGATGCAGTGACTGAGGGACATGGGATGCAGTGACTGAGGGACATGGGATGCAGTGACTGAGGGAAATGGGATGCAGTGACTGAGTGAAGTGGGTTGCAGTGACTGAGGACAATGGGATGCAGCGACTGAGGGCCATTGGATGCAGTGACTGAGGGACATGGGATGCAGTGACTGAGGGACATGGGATGCAGTGACTGAGGGACATGGGATGCAGTGACTGAGGGAAGCGGGATGCAGTGACTGAGGACAATGGGATGCAGTGACTGAGGGACATGGGATGCAGTGACTGAGGGTAATGGGATGCAGTGACTGATGGACTTGCGGTGCAGTGACTGAGGGACTTGGAGTGCAGTGACTGAGGGAAATGGGATGCAGTGACTGAGGGAAAGGAGATGCAGTGACTGTGGGAAATGACATACTTTGACTCAGGGTAATGGGATGCAGTGACTGAGTGAAATGAGATGCAGTGACTGAGGGAAATGGGATGCAATCAGTGAGTGAAATGTGTTGCAGTCACTGAGTGAAAGGGGATGCAGTGACTGAGTGAAATGCGATGCAGTGACTGAGTGAAATGCGATGCAGTGACTGAGTGAAATGGGATGCAGTGACTGAGTGAAATGGGATGCAGTGACTGAGGGAAATGGGATGCAGTGACTGAGGGAAATGAGATGCCAAGACTGAGTGAACTGGGATGCAGTGACTGATGGAAATGGTATGCAGTGACTGAGGGAAATGGGATGCAGTGACTGACGGAAATGGGATGCAGTGTCTGTTTGAAATGGGATTCTGCGACTGAAGTTAATGGGATGCAGTGACTGAGTGAAATGGGATGCAGTGACTGAGTGAAATGGGATGCAGTGACTGAGTGAAATGGGATGCAGTGACTGAGTGAAGTGGGATGCAGTGACTGAGGACAATGGGATGCAGCGACTGAGGGCAATGGGATGCAGCGACTGAGGGCAATCGGATGCAGTGACTGAGGGACATGGGATGCAGTGACTGAGGGACATGGGATGCAGTGACTGAGGGAAATGGGATGCAGTGACTGAGTGAAGTGGGATGCAGTGACTGAGGACAATGGGATGCAGTGACTGAGGGACATGGGATGCAGTGACTGAGGGACATGGGATGCAGTGACTGAGGGACTTGGAGTGCAGTGAGTGAAGGACTTGGAGGGCAGTGACTGAGGGAAATGGGATGCAGTGACTGAGGGAAAGAAGATGCAGTGACTGTGGGAAATGGCATACTGTGACTCAGGGTAATGGGATGCAGTGACTGAGGGGAATGGGATGCAGTGAGTGTGGGAAATTGAATACAGCGTCTGAGAGATACGGGAAACAGTGACTGATGGAAATGGGATGCAGTGAATGTGGGACATGGGATGCAGTGATTGAGTGAAATGTGATGCAGTGACTGAGTGAAATGCGATGCAGTGACTGAGTGAAATGCGATGCAGTGACTGAGTGAAATGCGATGCAGTGACTGAGAATAATGGGATGCAGTGACTGAGGTAAATGGGATGCAGTGACTGAGGGAAATGAGATGCCAAGACTGAGTGATATGTGATGCAGTAACTGAGTGAAATGGGATGCAGTCTCAGAGTGAAATGTGTTGCAGTCACTGAGTGAAATGTGTTGCAGTCACTGAGTGAAATGGGACGCATGTCTGAGTGAAATGGGATGCAGTGACTGAGGGACATGAGATGCAGTGACCGAGTGAAATTGGATGCAGTGACCGAGTGAAATGGGATGCAGTGACTGAGTGAAATGTGATGCAGTGACTGAATGAAATGGGATGCAGTCTCAGAGTGAAATGAGACGCATTGTTTGATGGAAATATGATGCAGTAACTGGTGGAAATGAGATGCAGTGACTGGGGGAAATGCTATGCAGTGACTGAGGGAAATGGGATGCAGTGACCAAGTGAAATGAGATGCAGTGTCTGAGCGAAATCGGATGCAGTATTTGTGGGAAGTAGGATGCAATCACTGATTGAAATGAGATGCAGAGTCTGAGGGAAGGGAGATGCTGTGTCTCTCGGAAATGGGATACAGTGAGTGTCGGAAATTGAATGCGGCGCCTGTGAGATACGGGAACCAGTGACTAATGGAAATGGGATGCTGTGACTGAGTGAGATGGTATGCAGTGTCTGAGTGAGATGGTATGCAGTGTCTGAGTGAGATGGTATGCAGTGTCTGAGTGAGATGGGATGCAGTGTCTGAGTGAGATGGGATGCAGTGTCTGAGTGAGATGGGATGCAGTGTCTGAGTGAGATGGGATGCAGTGTCTGAGTGAGATGGGATGCAGTGTCTGAGTGAGATGGGATGCAGTGTCTGAATGAGATGGGATGCAGTGTCTGAGTGAAATGGGATGCAGTGACTGATGGAAATTAAATGCAGTGACAGAGTGTCATGAGCTGCAGTGCCTGATTGAAATGGGATGCAGTTACTGTGGGACATGGGATTCAGTGACTGAGGTCCTGGGAAGGAGTGACTGAGTTAATAGGGATGCAGTGCCCGAGCGGGCTTGGAGTACAGTGACTGAGGGAAATGGGATACAGTGGCTGAGAGAAATGGGATGCACTGTCTTAGTGAAATGGGATGCAGTGGTTGAGTGAAATGGATGCAGTAACTGGTGGAAATGGGATGCAGTGACTGATCGAAATGAGATGCGGTGACTGAGGTGAGGGAGATGCAGTGATGGAGTGAAATGTGATGCAGTGACTGAGTGAAATGCGATGCAGTGACTGAGTGAAATGCGATGCAGTGACTGAGTGAAATGGAATGCAGTGACTGAGTGAAATGGAATGCAGTGACTGAGTGTAATGCGATGCAGTGACTGCGTGAAATGCGATGCAGTGACTGCGTGAAATGGGATGCAGTGACTGCGTGAAATGGGACGCAGTGACTCAGTGAAATGTGATTCACTCACTGAGTGAAAGGTGATTCCGTCACTGAGTGAAATATGATGCACTCACTGAGTGTACTGTGATTCAGACACTGAGTGTACTGTGATTCAGTCACTGAGTGAACTGTGATGCAGTCACTGAGTGAAATAGGATGCAGTGGCTGAGTGAAATGGGATGCAGTGACTGAGTGAAATGAGATGCAGTGACTGAGTGAAATGAGATGCAGTGACTGAGTGAAATGAGATGCAGTGACTGAGTGAAATGCGATGCAGTGACTGAGGTACTGGGAAGGAGTGACTGAGTTAATCGGGATGCAGTGCCCGAGCGGGCTTGGGGTGCAGTGACTGAGTGAAATGGGATGCAGTGACTTAAGGAAAGGAAATGCAGTATCTGTGGGAAATGGGATGCTGTGACTGACGGAAATGGGATGGAGTGACTGACGGAAATGGGATGGAGTGACTGACGGAAATGGGATGCAGTGACTGAGCGAAATGGGATGCAGTGACTGAGTGAAATTGGTTGCCGTGACTGAGTGAAATGGGGTGCAGTGACTGTGTGAAATGGGAGGCACTGACTGAGGGAAGTGGGATGCAGTGACTGAGGAAAATGGGATGCATTGTTTGATGGAAATATGATGCAGTAACTGACGAAAATGAGATGCAGTGTCTGAGGGAAATGGGATGCAGTGACCGAGTGAAATGAGATGCAGTGACTGAGCGAAATGGGATGCACTATTTTTGGGAAGTAGGATGCAATCACTGATTGAAATGAGATGCAGAGACTGTGGGAAAGGAGATGCTGTGTCTTTGGGAAATGGGATACAGTGAGTGTCGGAAATTGAATGCAGCGTCTGTGAGATACGGGAACCAGTGACTGATGGAAATGGGATGCTGTGACTGTGGTGAAGGAGATGCAGTGACTGAGTGAAATGTGATGCAGTGACTGAGTGAAATGTGATGCAGTGACTGAGTGAAATGTGATGCAGTGACTGAGTGAAATGGGATGCAGTGACTGCGTGAAATGGAATGCAGTGACTGCGTGAAATGCGATGCAGTGACTGCATGAAATGGGATGCAGTGACTGCGTGAAATGGGACGCAGTGACTCAGTGAAATGTGAATCAGTCACTGAGTGAATTGTGATTCCGTCACTGAGTGAAATATGATGCACTCACTGAGTGTACTGTGATGCAGTCACTGAGTGAAATAGGATGAAGTGGCAGAGTGAAATGTGATGCAGTGACTGAATGAAATGTGATGCAGTGACTGCTTGAAATGGGATGCATCAGTGAGTGCAATGGGATGCAGTGACTGGGTGAAATGGGATGCAGTGACTGAGGGAAGTGGGATGCAGTGAGTGTGGGAAATTGAATTCATCGTCTGTGAGATACGGGAAACAGTGACTGATGTAAATGTGATGCAGTGACTGTGGTGAAGGAGATGCAGTGATTGAGTAAATGGGATGCAGTGACTGAGTGAAATGTGATGCAGTGACTGAGTGAAATGTGATGCAGTGACTGAGTGAAATGTGATGCAGTGACTGAGTGAAATGTGATGCAGTGACTGAGTGAAATGGGATGCAGTGACTGAGTGAAATGGGATGCACTGACCGAGTGAAATGAGATGCAGTGAGTGAGGGAAATGGGATGCAATCACTGAGTGAATTGTGATGCAGAGACTGAGGGAAAGGAGATGCTGTGACGATGGGAAATGGGATGCAGTGAGTGTGGGAAATTGAATGCAGCGTCTGTGTGATAAGGGAAACAGTGACTGATGGAAATGGGATGCAGTGACTATGGTGAAGGAGATGCAGTGACTGCGTGAAATGGGATGCAGTGATTGAGTGAAATGGGATGCAGTGATTGAGTGAAATGGGATGCAGTGACTGAGTGAAATGGGATGCAGTGACTGAGGGAAATGGGATGCCGTGACTGAGGGAAATGGGATGCAGTGACTGAGGGACTTGGAGTGCAGTGAGTGAAGGACTTGGAGGGCAGTGACTGAGGGAAATGGGATGCAGTGACTGAGGGAAAGAAGATGCAGTGACTGTGGGAAATGGCATACTGTGACTCAGGGTAATGGGATGCAGTGACTGAGGGGAATGGGATGCAGTGAGTGTGGGAAATTGAATACAGCGTCTGAGAGATACGGGAAACAGTGACTGATGGAAATGGGATGCAGTCACTGTGGGACATGGGATGAAGTGATTGAGTGAAATGTGATGCAGTGACTGAGTGAAATGCGATGCAGTGACTGAGTGAAATGCGATGCAGTGACTGCGTGAAATGCGATGCAGTGACTGAGGATAATGGGATGCAGTGACTGAGGTAAATGGGATGCAGTGACTGAGGGAAATGAGATGCCAAGACTGAGTGATATGTGATGCAGTAACTGAGTGATATGTGATGCAGTAACTGAGTGAAATGGGATGCAGTCTCAGAGTGAAATGTGTTGCAGTCACTGAGTGAAATGTGTTGCAGTCACTGAGTGAAATGGGACGCATGTCTGAGTGAAATGGGATGCAGTGACTGAGGGACATGAGATGCAGTGACCGAGTGAAATTGGATGCAGTGACCGAGTGAAATGGGATGCAGTGACTGAGTGAAATGTGATGCAGTGACTGAATGAAATGGGATGCAGTCTCAGAGTGAAATGAGACGCATTGTTTGATGGAAATATGATGCAGTAACTGGTGGAAATGAGATGCAGTGACTGAGGGAAATGCTATGCAGTGACTGAGGGAAATGGGATGCAGTGACCAAGTGAAATGAGATGCAGTGTCTGAGCGAAATCGGATGCAGTATTTGTGGGAAGTAGGATGCAATCACTGATTGAAATGAGATGCAGAGTCTGAGGGAAGGGAGATGCTGTGTCTCTCGGAAATGGGATACAGTGAGTGTCGGAAATTGAATGCGGCGCCTGTGAGATACGGGAACCAGTGACTAATGGAAATGGGATGCTGTGACTGAGGGAAATGGGATGCAGTGTCTGAGTGAGATGGTATGCAGTGTCTGAGTGAGATGGTATGCAGTGTCTGAGTGAGATGGTATGCAGTGTCTGAGTGAGATGGGATGCAGTGTCTGAGTGAGATGGGATGCAGTGTCTGAGTGAGATGGGATGCAGTGTCTGAGTGAGATGGGATGCAGTGTCTGAGTGAGATGGGATGCAGTGTCTGAGTGAAATGGGATGCAGTGACTGATGGAAATTAAATGCAGTGACAGAGTGTCATGAGCTGCAGTGCCTGATTGAAATGGGATGCAGTTACTGTGGGACATGGGATTCAGTGACTGAGGTCCTGGGAAGGAGTGACTGAGTTAATAGGGATGCAGTGCCCGAGCGGGCTTGGAGTACAGTGACTGAGGGAAATGGGATACAGTGGCTGAGAGAAATGGGATGCACTGTCTTAGTGAAATGGGATGCAGTGGTTGAGTGAAATGGATGCAGTAACTGGTGGAAATGGGATGCAGTGACTGATCGAAATGGGATGCGGTGACTGAGGTGAGGGAGATGCAGTGATGGAGTGAAATGTGATGCAGTGACTGAGTGAAATGCGATGCAGTGACTGAGTGAAATGCGATGCAGTGACTGAGTGAAATGGAATGCAGTGACTGAGTGAAATGGAATGCAGTGACTGAGTGTAATGCGATGCAGTGACTGCGTGAAATGCGATGCAGTGACTGCGTGAAATGGGATGCAGTGACTGCTTGAAATGGGATGCAGTGACTGATGGAAATTGGATGCAGTGACAGAGTGACATGAGCTGCAGTGTCTGAAGGAAATGTGATGCAGTGACTGAGGGAAATGGGATGCAGTGAGTGTGGGAAATTGAATTCATCGTCTGTGAGATACGGGAAACAGTGACTGATGGAAATGTGATGCAGTGACTGTGGTGAAGGAGATGCAGTGATTGAGTAAATGGGCTGCAGTGACTGAGTGAAATGTGATGCAGTGACTGAGTGAAATGTGATGCAGTGACTGAGTGAAATGTGATGCAGTGACTGAGTGAAATGGGATGCAGTGACTGAGTGAAATGGGATGCACTGACCGCGTGAAATGAGATGCAGTGACTGAGGGAAATGGGATGCAATCACTGAGTGAATTGCGATGCAGAGACTGAGGGAAAGGAGATGCTGTGACGATGGGAAATGGGATGCAGTGAGTGTGGGAAATTGAATGTAGCGTCTGTGAGATAAGGGAAACAGTGACTGAGTGAAATGTGATGCAGTGACTGCGTGAAATGGGATGCAGTGACTGTGGTGAAGGAGATGCAGTGACTGAGAGAAATGGGATGCAGTGACTGAGAGAAATGGGATGCAGTGACTGAGTGAAATGGGATGCAGTGATTGAGTGAAATGGGAAGCAGTGACTGAGTGAAATGGGAAGCAGTGACTGAGGGACATGGGAAGCAGTGACTGAGGGAAATGGAATGCCGTGACTGAGTGAAAGGAGATGCACTGTCTGATGGAAATGTGATGCAGTGACAGAGTGACATGAGCTGCAGTGACAGAGGTACTGGGAAGGAGTGACTGAGTTAATAGGGAATCAGTGCCCGAGCTGCTTGGGGTGCAGTGACTGAGGGAAATGGGATACAGTGCCTGACCGAAAAGGGACGCACTGACTGAGGGACATGGGATGCAGTGACTGAGGGACATGGGATGCAGTGACTGAGGGACATGGGATGCAGTGACTGAGGGACATGAGATGCAGTGACTGAGAGCCATGGGATGCAGTGACACACGGACATGGGATGCAGTGACGCACGGACATGGGATGCAGTGACGCACGGACATGGAATGCAGTGACGCACGGACATGGGATGCAGTGACTGAGGGAATTGGGATGCAGTGACTGAGTGAAATGGGAGACAGTGACTGAGTGAAATGGGAGACAGTGACTGAGTGAAATGGGAAGCAGTGACTGAGGGAAATGGGATGCAGTGACTGAGGGAAATGGGATGCAGAGTCTGTTTGAAATGGGATCCTGCGACTGAAGTTAATGGGATGCAGTGACTGAGTGAAGTGGGATGCAGTGACTGAGGACAATGGGATGCAGTGACTGAGGGACATGGGATGCAGTGACTGAGGGAAATGGGATGCAGTGACTGAGGGGAATGGGATGCAGTGAGTGTGGGAAATTGAATACAGCGTCTGAGAGATACGGGAAACAGTGACTGATGGAAATGGGATGCAGTGACTGTGGGACA
Source organism: Stegostoma tigrinum (assembly GCF_030684315.1). NCBI lineage: Eukaryota > Metazoa > Chordata > Chondrichthyes > Orectolobiformes > Stegostomatidae > Stegostoma > Stegostoma tigrinum. Next base: position 2,477,409 of record NW_026728568.1, on the reverse strand, counting down.
TGGGATGCAGTGATTGAGTGAAATGGGATGCAGTGATTGAGTGAAATGGGATGCAGTGACTGTGGGACATGGGATGCAGTGACTGAGGGAAATGGGATGCAGTGACTGAGTGAAATGGGATGCAGTCTCAGAGTGAAATGTGTTGCAGTCACTGAGTGAAATGGGACGCATGTCTCAGTGAAATTGGATGCAGTGACTGAAGGACATGGGATGCAGCGACACACGGACATGGGATCCAGTGACTGAGGGAATTGGGATGCAGTGACTGAGGGAATTGGGATGCAGTGACCGAGTGAAATGGGATGCAGTGACCGAGTGAAATGGGATGCAGTGACCGAGTGAAATGGGATGCAGTGACCGAGTGAAATGTGATGCAGTGACCGAGTGAAATGTGATGCAGTGACTGAGTGAAATGTGATGCAGTGACTGACTGAAATGGGATGCAGTCTCAGAGTGAAATGAGATGCATTGTTTGATGGAAATATGATGCAGTAACTGGTGGAAATGAGATGCAGTGACTGAGGGAATTGGGATGCAGTGACCAAGTGAAATGAGATGCAGTGACTGAGCGAATTCGGATGCACTATTTGTGGGAAGTAGGATGCAATCACTGATTGAAATGAGATGCAGAGTCTGAGGGAATGGAGATGCTGTGTCTATGGGAAATGGGATACAGTGAGTGTCGGAAATTGAATGCAGCGCCTGTGAGATACGGGAACCAGTGACTATTGGAAATGGGATGCAGTGACTGAGGGAAATGGGATGCAGTGACTGAGTGAGATGGGATGCAGTGTCTGAGTGAATTGGGATGCAGTGTCTGATTGAAATGGGATGCAGTTAATGAGTGAAATGAGATGCAGTGACTGATGGAAATTAAATGCAGTGACTGAGTGTCATGAGCTGCAGTGCCTGATTGAAATGGGATGCAGTTACTGTGGGACATGGGATTCAGTGACTGAGGTCCTGGGAAGGAGTGACTGAGTTAATATGGATGCAGTGCCCGAGCGGGCTTGGAGTACAGTGACTGAGGGAAATGGGATACAGTGGCTGAGAGAAATGGGATGCACTGTCTTCGTGAAATGGGATGCAGTGGCTGAGTGAAATGGGATGCAGTAACTGGTGGAAATGGGATGCAGTGACTGATCGAAATGAGATGCGGTGACTGAGGTGAGGGAGATGCAGTGACTGAGGTGAGGGAGATGCAGTGACTGAGTGAAATGTGATGCAGTGACTGAGTGAAATGTGATGCAGTGACTGAGTGAAATGGGATGCAGTGACTGAGTGAAATGGGATGCAGTGAGTGAGTGTAATGCGATGCAGTGACTGCGTGAAATGCGATGCAGTGACTGCGTGAAATGCGATGCAGTGACTGCGTGAAATGCGATGCAGTGACTGCGTGAAATGCGATGCAGTGACTGCGTGAAATGGGACGCAGTGACTCAGTGAAATGTGATTCAGTCACTGAGTGAAATGTAATTCCGTCACTGAGTGAAATATGATGCACTCACTGAGTGTACTGTGATTCTGTCACTGAGTGAACTGTGATTCAGTCACTGAGTGAACTGTGATTCAGTCACTGAGTGAACTGTGATTCAGTCACTGAGTGAACTGTGATTCAGTCACTGAGTGAACTGTGATTCAGTCACTGAGTGAACTGTGATGCAGTCACTGAGTGAACTGTGATGCAGTCACTGAGTGAAATAGGAGGAAGTGGCAGAGTGAAATGGGATGCAGTGACTGAGTGAAATGAGATGCAGTGCCTGAGTGAAATGAGAAGCAGTGACTGAGTGAAATGAGAAGCAGTGACTGAGTGAAATGGGAAGCAGTGACTGAGGGACATGGGATGCAGTGACTGAGGGACATGGGATGCAGTGACACATGGACATGGGATGCAGTGACACATGGACATGGGATGCAGTGACACATGGACATGGGATGCAGTGACACATGGACATGGGATGCAGTGACACACGGACATGGGATGCAGTGACTGATGGAATTGGGATGCAGTAACTGCGTGAAATGGGATGCAGTGACTGAGTGAAACGCGATGCAGTCACTGAGAGCAATGTGATGCAGTGACTGAGTGAAATGTGATGCAGTCACTGAGGGACATGGGATGCAGTGACTGAGGGACATGGGATGCTGTGACACACGGACATGGGATGCAGTGACTGATGGAATTGGGATTCAGTGACTGCGTGAAATGCGATGCAGTCACTGAGTGCAATGTGATGCAGTGACTGAGTGAAATGTGATGCAGTGACTGAGGTACTGGGAAGGAGTGACTGAGTTAATCGGGATGCAGTGCCCGAGCGGGCTTGGGGTGCAGTGACTGAGTGAAATGGGATGCAGTGACTTAAGGAAAGGAAATGCAGTGTCTGTGGGAAATGGGATGCTGCGACTGAGGGAAATGGGATGGAGTGACTGACGGAAATGGGATGGAGTGACTGACGGAAATGGGATGGAGTGACTGACGGAAATGGGATGCAGTGACTGACGGAAATGGGATGCAGTGACTGACGGAAATGGGATGCAGTGACTGACGGAAATGGGATGCAGTGACTGAGCGAAGTGGGATGCAGTGACTGAGCGAAATGGGATGCACTGACTGAGGGAAGTGGGATGCAGTGACTGAGGAAAATCGGATGCATTGTTTGATGGAAATATGATGCAGTAACTGACGGAAATGAGATGCAGTGACTGAGGGAAATGGTATGCAGTGACCGAGTGAAATGAGATGCAGTGACTGAGCGAAATGGGATGCACTATTTTTGGGAAGTAGGATGCAATCACTGATTGAAATGAGATGCAGAGACTGTGGGAAAGGAGATGCTGTGTCTATGGGAAATGGGATACAGTGAGTGTCGGAAATTGAATGCAGCGTCTGTGAGATACGGGAACCAGTGACTGAGTGAAATGTGATGCAGTGACTGAGTGAAATGTGATGCAGTGACTGAGTGAAATGGGATGCAGTCTCAGAGTGAAATGTGTTGCAGTCACTGAGTGAAATGTGTTGCAGTCACTGAGTGAAATGGGACGCATGTCTGAGTGAAATGGGATGCAGTGACTGAGGGACATGAGATGCAGTGACCGAGTGAAATTGGATGCAGTGACCGAGTGAAATGGGATGCAGTGACTGAGTGAAATGTGATGCAGTGACTGAATGAAATGGGATGCAGTCTCAGAGTGAAATGAGACGCATTGTTTGATGGAAATATGATGCAGTAACTGGTGGAAATGAGATGCAGTGACTGAGGGAAATGCTATGCAGTGACTGAGGGAAATGGGATGCAGTGACCAAGTGAAATGAGATGCAGTGTCTGAGCGAAATCGGATGCAGTATTTGTGGGAAGTAGGATGCAATCACTGATTGAAATGAGATGCAGAGTCTGAGGGAAGGGAGATGCTGTGTCTCTCGGAAATGGGATACAGTGAGTGTCGGAAATTGAATGCGGCGCCTGTGAGATACGGGAACCAGTGACTAATGGAAATGGGATGCTGTGACTGAGGGAAATGGGATGCAGTGTCTGAGTGAGATGGTATGCAGTGTCTGAGTGAGATGGTATGCAGTGTCTGAGTGAGATGGTATGCAGTGTCTGAGTGAGATGGGATGCAGTGTCTGAGTGAGATGGGATGCAGTGTCTGAGTGAGATGGGATGCAGTGTCTGAGTGAGATGGGATGCAGTGTCTGAGTGAGATGGGATGCAGTGTCTGAGTGAGATGGGATGCAGTGTCTGAGTGAAATGGGATGCAGTGACTGATGGAAATTAAATGCAGTGACAGAGTGTCATGAGCTGCAGTGCCTGATTGAAATGGGATGCAGTTACTGTGGGACATGGGATTCAGTGACTGAGGTCCTGGGAAGGAGTGACTGAGTTAATAGGGATGCAGTGCCCGAGCGGGCTTGGAGTACAGTGACTGAGGGAAATGGGATACAGTGGCTGAGAGAAATGGGATGCACTGTCTTAGTGAAATGGGATGCAGTGGTTGAGTGAAATGGATGCAGTAACTGGTGGAAATGGGATGCAGTGACTGATCGAAATGGGATGCGGTGACTGAGGTGAGGGAGATGCAGTGATGGAGTGAAATGTGATGCAGTGACTGAGTGAAATGCGATGCAGTGACTGAGTGAAATGCGATGCAGTGACTGAGTGAAATGGAATGCAGTGACTGAGTGAAATGGAATGCAGTGACTGAGTGTAATGCGATGCAGTGACTGCGTGAAATGCGATGCAGTGACTGCGTGAATTGGGATGCAGTGACTGCTTGAAATGGGATGCAGTGACTGATGGAAATTGGATACAGTGACAGAGTGACATGAGCTGCAGTGTCTGAAGGAAATGTGATGCAGTGACTGAGGGAAATGGGATGCAGTGAGTGTGGGAAATTGAATTCATCGTCTGTGAGATACGGGAAACAGTGACTGATGGAAATGTGATGCAGTGACTGTGGTGAAGGAGATGCAGTGATTGAGTAAATGGGCTGCAGTGACTGAGTGAAATGTGATGCAGTGACTGAGTGAAATGTGATGCAGTGACTGAGTGAAATGTGATGCAGTGACTGAGTGAAATGGGATGCAGTGACTGAGTGAAATGGGATGCAGTGACTGAGTGAAATGGGATGCACTGACCGCGTGAAATGAGATGCAGTGACTGAGGGAAATGGGATGCAATCACTGAGTGAATTGCGATGCAGAGACTGAGGGAAAGGAGATGCTGTGACGATGGGAAATGGGATGCAGTGAGTGTGGGAAATTGAATGCAGCGTCTGTGAGATAAGGGAAACAGTGACTGAGTGAAATGTGATGCAGTGACTGCGTGAAATGGGATGCAGTGACTGTGGTGAAGGAGATGCAGTGACTGAGAGAAATGGGATGCAGTGACTGAGTGAAATGGGATGCAGTGACTGAGTGAAATGGGATGCAGTGATTGAGTGAAATGGGAAGCAGTGACTGAGTGAAATGGGAAGCAGTGACTGAGGGACATGGGAAGCAGTGACTGAGGGAAATGGAATGCCGTGACTGAGTGAAAGGAGATGCACTGTCTGATGGAAATGTGATGCAGTGACAGAGTGACATGAGCTGCAGTGACAGAGGTACTGGGAAGGAGTGACTGAGTTAATAGGGAATCAGTGCCCGAGCTGCTTGGGGTGCAGTGACTGAGGGAAATGGGATACAGTGCCTGACCGAAAAGGGACGCACTGACTGAGTGAAATGGGATGCAGTGACTGAGGGACATGGGATGCAGTGACTGAGGGACATGGGATGCAGTGACTGAGGGACATGAGATGCAGTGACTGAGAGCCATGGGATGCAGTGACACACGGACATGGGATGCAGTGACGCACGGACATGGGATGCAGTGACGCACGGACATGGAATGCAGTGACGCACGGACATGGGATGCAGTGACTGAGGGAATTGGGATGCAGTGACTGAGTGAAATGGGAGACAGTGACTGAGTGAAATGGGAAGCAGTGACTGAGGGAAATGGGATGCAGTGACTGAGGGAAATGGGATGCAGAGTCTGTTTGAAATGGGATCCTGCGACTGAAGTTAATGGGATGCAGTGACTGAGTGAAGTGGGATGCAGTGACTGAGGACAATGGGATGCAGTGACTGAGGGACATGGGATGCAGTGACTGAGGGAAATGGGATGCAGTGACTGAGGGGAATGGGATGCAGTGAGTGTGGGAAATTGAATACAGCGTCTGAGAGATACGGGAAACAGTGACTGATGGAAATGGGATGCAGTGACTGTGGGACATGGGATGCAGTGATTGAGTGAAATGGGATGCAGTGACTGAGTGAAATGGGATGCAGTCACTGAGTGAAATGGGACGCATGTCTCAGTGAAATTGGATGCAGTGACTGAAGGACATGGGATGCAGCGACACACGGACATGGGATCCAGTGACTGAGGGAATTGGGATGCAGTGACTGAGGGAAATGGGAAGCAGTGACCGAGTGAAATGGGATGCAGTGACCGAGTGAAATGGGATGCAGTGACCGAGTGAAATGGGATGCAGTGACCGAGTGAAATGTGATGCAGTGACCGAGTGAAATGTGATGCAGTGACCGAGTGAAATGTGATGCAGTGACCGAGTGAAATGTGATGCAGTGACTGAGTGAAATGTGATGCAGTGACTGACTGAAATGGGATGCAGTCTCAGAGTGAAATGAGATGCATTGTTTGATGGAAATATGATGCAGTAACTGGTGGAAATGAGATGCAGTGACTGAGGGAATTGGGATGCAGTGACCAAGTGAAATGAGATGCAGTGACTGAGCGAATTCGGATGCACTATTTGTGGGAAGTAGGATGCAATCACTGATTGAAATGAGATGCAGAGTCTGAGGGAATGGAGATGCTGTGTCTATGGGAAATGGGATACAGTGAGTGTCGGAAATTGAATGCAGCGCCTGTGAGATACGGGAACCAGTGACTATTGGAAATGGGATGCAGTGACTGAGGGAAATGGGATGCAGTGACTGAGTGAGATGGGATGCAGTGTCTGAGTGAAATGGGATGCAGTGTCTGATTGAAATGGGATGCAGTTAATGAGTGAAATGAGATGCAGTGACTGATGGAAATTAAATGCAGTGACTGAGTGTCATGAGCTGCAGTGCCTGATTGAAATGGGATGCAGTTACTGTGGGACATGGGATTCAGTGACTGAGGTCCTGGGAAGGAGTGACTGAGTTAATATGGATGCAGTGCCCGAGCGGGCTTGGAGTACAGTGACTGAGGGAAATGGGATACAGTGGCTGAGAGAAATGGGATGCACTGTCTTCGTGAAATGGGATGCAGTGGCTGAGTGAAATGGGATGCAGTAACTGGTGGAAATGGGATGCAGTGACTGATCGAAATGAGATGCGGTGACTGAGGTGAGGGAGATGCAGTGACTGAGGTGAGGGAGATGCAGTGACTGAGTGAAATGTGATGCAGTGACTGAGTGAAATGTGATGCAGTGACTGAGTGAAATGGGATGCAGTGACTGAGTGAAATGGGATGCAGTGAGTGAGTGTAATGCGATGCAGTGACTGCGTGAAATGCGATGCAGTGACTGCGTGAAATGCGATGCAGTGACTGCGTGAAATGCGATGCAGTGACTGCGTGAAATGGGATGCAGTGACTGCGTGAAATGGGATGCAGTGACTGCGTGAAATGGGACGCAGTGACTCAGTGAAATGTGATTCAGTCACTGAGTGAAATGTAATTCCGTCACTGAGTGAAATATGATGCACTCACTGAGTGAACTGTGATTCAGTCACTGAGTGAACTGTGATTCAGTCACTGAGTGAACTGTGATTCAGTCACTGAGTGAACTGTGATTCTGTCACTGAGTGAACTGTGATTCAGTCACTGAGTGAACTGTGATTCGGTCACTGAGTGAACTGTGATTCAGTCACTGAGTGAACTGTGATTCAGTCACTGAGTGAAATAGGAGGAAGTGGCAGAGTGAAATGGGATGCAGTGCCTGAGTGAAATGAGAAGCAGTGACTGAGTGAAATGAGAAGCAGTGACTGAGTGAAATGGGAAGCAGTGACTGAGGGACATGGGATGCAGTGACTGAGGGACATGGGATGCAGTGACACATGGACATGGGATGCAGTGACACATGGACATGGGATGCAGTGACACATGGACATGGGATGCAGTGACACATGGACATGGGATGCAGTGACACACGGACATGGGATGCAGTGACTGATGGAATTGGGATGCAGTAACTGCGTGAAATGGGATGCAGTGACTGAGTGAAACGCGATGCAGTCACTGAGAGCAATGTGATGCAGTGACTGAGTGAAATGTGATGCAGTCACTGAGGGACATGGGATGCAGTGACTGAGGGACATGGGATGCTGTGACACACGGACATGGGATGCAGTGACTGATGGAATTGGGATTCAGTGACTGCGTGAAATGCGATGCAGTCACTGAGTGCAATGTGATGCAGTGACTGAGTGAAATGTGATGCAGTGACTGATGTACTGGGAAGGAGTGACTGAGTTAATCGGGATGCAGTGCCCGAGCGGGCTTGGGGTGCAGTGACTGAGTGAAATGGGATGCAGTGACTTAAGGAAAGGAAATGCAGTGTCTGTGGGAAATGGGATGCTGCGACTGAGGGAAATGGGATGGAGTGACTGACGGAAATGGGATGGAGTGACTGACGGAAATGGGATGCAGTGACTGACGGAAATGGGATGCAGTGACTGAGCGAAATGGGATGCACTGACTGAGGGAAGTGGGATGCAGTGACTGAGGAAAATCGGATGCATTGTTTGATGGAAATATGATGCAGTAACTGACGGAAATGAGATGCAGTGACTGAGGGAAATGGTATGCAGTGACCGAGTGAAATGAGATGCAGTGACTGAGCGAAATGGGATGCACTATTTTTGGGAAGTAGGATGCAATCACTGATTGAAATGAGATGCAGAGACTGTGGGAAAGGAGATGCTGTGTCTATGGGAAATGGGATACAGTGAGTGTCGGAAATTGAATGCAGCGTCTGTGAGATACGGGAACCAGTGACTGAGTGAAATGTGATGCAGTGACTGAGTGAAATGTGATGCAGTGACTGAGTGAAATGGGATGCAGTGACTGAGTGAAATGGGATGCAGTGACTGCGTGAAATGGGATGCAGTGACTGCATGAAATGCGATGCAGTGGCTGCGTGAAATGGGATGCAGTGACTGCGTGAAATGGGACGCAGTGACTCAGTGAAATGTGATTCCGTCACTGAGTGAATTGTGATTCCGTCACTGAGTGAATTGTGATTCCGTCACTGAGTGAATTGTGATTCCGTCACTGAGTGTACTGTGATGCAGCCACTGAGTGAAATAGGATGAAGTGGCAGAGTGAAATGTTATGCAGTGACTGTGGTGAAGGAGATGCAGTGATTGAGTAAATGGGCTGCAGTGACTGAGTGAAATGTGATGCAGTGACTGAGTGAAATGTGATGCAGTGACTGAGTGAAATGTGATGCAGTGACTGAGTGAAATGTGATGCAGTGACTGAGTGAAATGTGATGCAGTGACTGAGTGAAATGGGATGCAGTGACTGAGTGAAATGGGATGCACTGACCGAGTGAAATGAGATGCAGTGACTGAGGGAAATGGGATGCAATCACTGAGTGAATTGCGATGCAGAGACTGAGGGAAAGGTGATGCTGTGACGATGGGAAATGGGATGCAGTGAGTGTGGGAAATTGAATGCAGCGTCTGTGAGATAAGGGAAACAGTGACTGAGTGAAATGTGATGCAGTGACTGCGTGAAATGGGATGCAGTGACTGAGTGAAATGGGAAGCAGTGACTGAGGGACATGGGATGCAGTGACTGAGGGACATGGGATGCAGTGACTGAGGGAAATGAAATGCCGTGACTGAGGGAAATGGAATGCCGTGACTGATGGAAATGTGATGCAGTGACAGAGTGACATGAGCCGCAGTGACAGAGGCACTGGGAAGGAGTGACTGAGTTAATAGGGAATCAGTGCCCGAGCGGGCTTGGGGTGCAGTGACTGATGGAAATGGGATACAGTGCCTGACCGAAAAGGGACGCACTGACTGAGTGAAATGGATGCAGTGACTGAGGGACATGGGATGCAGTGACTGAGGGACATGAGATGCAGTGACTGAGAGCCATGGGATGCAGTGGCACACGGACATGGGATGCAGTGATGCACGGACATGGGATGCAGTGACTGAGGGAAATGGGATGCAGTATTTGTAGGAAGGAGGATGCAATCACTGAGTGAAATGCGATGCAGAGACTGAGGGAAAGGAGATGCTGTGAATATGGGAAATGGGAAGCAGTGAGTGTGAGAAATTGAATGCATCGTCTGTGAGGTACGGGAAATAGTGACTGATGGAAATGTGACGCAGTGACTGTGTTGAAGGAGATGCAGTGACTGAGTGAAATGTGATGCAGTGACTGCTTGAAATGTGATGCAGTGACTGAGGGAAATGGGATGCAGTGACTGAGGGAAATGGGATGCAGTGACTGAGTGAAATCGGATGCAGTGACTGAGTGAAATGTGATTTAGTCACTGAGTGAAATGTGATTTAGTCGCTGAGTGAAATGGGATGCACTCGCTGAGTGAAATGGGATGCACTCGCTGAGTGAAATGGGATGCATCACTGAGTGCAATGGGATGCAGTGACTGGATGAAATGGGATGCAGTGACTGAGTGAAATCGGATGCAGTGACTGAGGGAAATGGGGTGCAGTATTTGTGGGAAGACAGATGCAATCACTGAGTGAAATGAGATGATGAGACTGAGGGCAAGGAGATGCTGTGACTATTGGAAATGGGATGCACTGAGTGTGGGAAATTGAATGCAGCGTCTGTGAGATACGGGAAACAGTGACTGATGGAAATGGGATGCAGTAACTGCGTTGAAGGAGATGCAGTGACTGAGTGAAATGGGATGCAGTGACTGCGTGAAATGGGATGCAGTGACTGAGGGAAATGGGATGCAGTGACTGAACGAAATGAGTTGCAGTGACAGAGGGAAATGAGATGCAGTGAATGAGGGACAGAAGGTGCCGTGAATGAATGAAATGAGGTGCCATGACTGAGGGAAAGTAGATGCAGTGACTGAGGGAAAGTAGATGCAGTGACTGAGGGAAAGGAGATGCAGTGACTGAGGGAAAGGAGATGCAGTGACCGTGGGAAATAGGTTTCAGTGACTGTGAGAAAAGGGAGGCAGTGACTGAGGGTAATGGGACGCAGTGACTGAGTGCAATGGGATGCAGTCACTGAGTGAAATAGGATGCAGTCACTGAGTGAAATGGGATGCAGTGACTGACTGAAAAGCGATGCAGTGTCTGAGTGAAAAGGGATGCAGTGACCGAGGGTAATGTGATGCAGTGACTGAGTGAAATGGGATACAGTGACTGAGTGAAATGGGATGCAGTGACTGAGGGTAATGGGATGCAGTGACTGAGGGTAATGGGATGCAGTGACTGAGGGAAATGAGATGCAGTGACTGAGGGAAATGAGATGCAGTGACTGAGGGAAAGGAGATGCAGTGACCGTGGGAAATGGGTTGCAGTGACTGTGAGAAATGTTTGCAGTGACTGAGGGAAATGGGACGCAGTGACTGAGTGCAATGGGATGCAGTCACTGAGTGAAATAGGATGCAGTCACTGAGTGAAATGGGATGCAGTGACTGACTGAAAAGCGATGCAGTGTCTGAGTGAAAAGGGATGCAGTGACCGAGGGTAATGTGATGCAGTGACTGAGTGAAATGGGATACAGTGACTGAGTGAAATGGGATGCAGTGACTGAGGGTAATGGGATGCAGTGACTGAGGGACAGGAGCTGCCGTTACTGAGGGAAAGGAGATACAGTGACTGTGGAAATGAGATGCAGTGACTGAGGGAAAGGAGATGCAGTGACTGTGGGAAATGGAATGCTGTGACTGAGGGTAATGGGATGCACTGTCTCAGTTCAATGAGATTCACTGTCTCAGTTAAATGGGATGCAGTGACTGAGTGAAATGGGATGCTGTGACTGAGGGAAATGGGATGCAGTGACTGTGGGAATTGGGTTGCAGTGACTATAGGAAAAGGTTGCAGTGACTGAGGGAAATGGGATGCTGTGACTGAGGGAAATGGGAGGCAGTGACTATGGGAAATGGGATGCACTGACTGAGGGAGATGGGGTGCTCAGACTGAGTGAAATGTGATGCAGTGACTGAGTGAAATGTGATGCAGTGACTGAGTGAAATGTGACGCAGTGACTGAGGGAAAGGAGATGCAGTGACTGACTGAAATGGGAGGTAGTGACTGACTGAAATGGGAGGGAGTGACTGAGTGAAATGGGATGCAGTGACTGAGTGAAATGGGATGCAGTGACTGAGTGAAATGGGCTTCAGTGCCTGAGTGAAATGGGCTGCAGTGCCTGAGTGAAATGGGCTGCAGTGCCTGAGTGAAATGGGACGCAGTGCCTGAGGGTAATGGGACGCAGTGACTGAGTGAAATGGGACGCAGTGACTGGGTGAAATGGGATGCAGTGACTGGGTGAAATGGGATGCAGTGACTGAGTGAAATGGGATGCAGTGACTGAGGGTAATGGGACGCAGTGACTGAGGGTAATGGGACGCAGTGACTGAGGGTCATGGGACGCAGTGACTGAGGGTCATGGGACGCAGTGACTGAGGGACAGGAGGTGCCGTGACTGAGGGACAAGAGATGCCGTGACTGTGGGAAATGAGATGCAGTGACTGTGGGAAATGGGTTGCAGTGACTGTATGAAAAGGGAGGCAGTGACTGACTGAAAAGGGATGCAGTGACTGAGGGTAATGTGATGCAGTGACTGAGTGAAATGGGACGCAGTGACTGAGGGTAATGGGACGCAGTGACTGAGGGTAATGGGACGCAGTGACTGAGGGAAAGGAGATGCAGTGACTGTGGGAAATGGGATGCACTGCCTGAGTGAAATGGGATGCACTGCCTGAGTGAAATGGGATGCTGTGACTGAGTAAAATGGGATGCAGTGACTGTGGGAGATGGGTTGCAGTGACTGTAGGAAAAGGTTGCAGTGACTGAGGGATTTGGGATGCAGTGACTGAGGGAAATGGCATGCTGTGACTGAGGAAAGGACATGCAGTGAATATGGGAAATGGGTTGCACTGACTGAGTGAGATGGGGTGCTCAGACTGAGTGAAATGTGATGCAGTGACTGAGGGAAAGGAGATGCAGTAACTGTGGGAAATGGAATGCTGTTACTGAGGGTAATGGGATGCTGTGACTGAGTGTATTGGGATGCTGTGACTGAGTGTATTGGGATGCTGTGACTGAGTGTATTGGGATGCTGTGACTGAGAGAAATGGGATGCTGTGACTGAGTGTATTGGGATGCTGTGACTGAGTGTATTGGGATGCTGTGACTGAGAGAAATGGGATGCTGTGACTGAGAGAAATGGGATGCTGTGACTGAGTGAAATGGGATGCTGTGACTGTGGGAAATGGGTTGCAGTGACTGTGGGAAACGGGAGGCAGTGACTGAGGGAAACGGGATGCAGTGACTGAGGGACATGGGATGCAGTGACTGAGGGAAATGGGATGCAGTGACTGAGTGATATGAGCTGCAGTGACAGAGGTACTGGGAAGGAGTTTCTGAGTTAATAGGGAAGCAGTTTCCGATTGGGCATGGGGTGCAGTGGCTGAGGGAAATGGGATGCAGTGCCTGACCGAAAAGGTACGCACTGACTGACTGAAATGGGATGCAGTGACTGAGTGAAATGCGATGCAGTCACTGAGTGCAATGTGATGCAGTGACTGAGTGAAATGTGATGCAGTGACTGCTTGAAATGGGATGCATCACTGAGTGCAATGGGATGCAGTGACTGTGTGAAATGGGATGCAGTGAATGATGGAAATTGGATGTAGTGACAGAGTGACATGAGCTGCAGTGTCTGATGGAAATGTGATGCAGTGACTGAGGGAAATGGGTGACTGGGCCCCGCAGCCCTGCCCTGCTCACAGGGACTTCCCCCGCAGCCCTGACCCGCTGACAGGGACTGGGCCCCGCAGCCGTGTCCCACTCACAGGGACTGGCCCCCGCAGCCCTTACCCGCTCACAGCGTACTGCCCCCTGCAGTCCTGACCCGTTCACAGCGACTTGCCCCCCGCAGTCCTGTCCCGCTCACAGCGTACTGCCCCCCGCAGCCGTGTCCCGCTGACCGGGTCTGGCCCCCGGAGCCCTGACCCACTCACAGGGCCTGGCCCCCTGCAGTCTTGACCCGCTCACAGTGTACTGACCCCCGCAGCCCTGTCCCACTCACAGTGACGGGCCCGCCGAAGTCCTGTCCCGCTCACAGCTTACTGCCCCCCGCAGCCGTGTCCCGCCCACAGGGACTGGCCCGCGCAGCCCTGTCCCGCTCACAGTGGACTGGGCCCCGCAGCCCTGTCCCGCTCACAAGGCATTGCCCCCTGCAGCCGTGTCCCGCTCACAGGGACGGGCCCCTGCAGCCCTGACCCGCACACAGGGCCTGGCCCCCACAGCCCTGACCCGCGCACCGGGACTGGCCCCCTGCAGTCCTGACCCACTCACAGGGACTGGCCCCCTGCAGTCCTGACCCGCTCACAGTGATTTGCCCCCGCAGCCCTGACCCGCTCACAGGGACTGGCCCCCTGCAGTCCTGACCCGCTCACAGTGATTTGCCCCCGCAGCCCTGACCCGCTCACACCGATTTGCCCCCTGCAGACCGGTCCCGCTGACAGGGACTTGCCCCCGCAGCCCTGATCCGCTCACAGGGACTGTTCCCCGCAGCCCTGACCCCCTCACAGGGACTGGCCCCTGCAGCCCTGACCCGCTCACAGGGACTGGCCCCCTGCAGTTCGACCCGCTCACATGAACTGGCCCCCGCAGCCCTGTCCCGCTCGCGATTATTTGTCCCCTGCAGTCCTTTCGCGCTCACAGGGGCTGGCCCCCGCTGCCCTGACCCTCTCACAGGGACTGGCCCCCGCAGCGCTGACCCGCTCACAGGCTCTGGCCCCCGCAGCCCTGTCCCGCACACATGGACTGGGCCCTGCAGCCCTGACCCGCTCACAGCGATTTGCCCCGTAGTCCTGTCCCGCTGACAGGGACTTGCCCCCGCAGCCCTGACCTGCTCACAGCGACTTGCCCCTCCTTCCTGACCTGCTCACAGGCACTTGTTCCCTCCGTCGTGACCCGCTCACAACGACTTGTCCCCTCTGTCCTGACCCGCTCACAGCGTTTTGCCTCCCATCCCTCTGAGACAGGTCACCCCTTGCTCAGAAACGGTCCCAATTATCCATGAACCGGAAACCCTGCCCCCTGTGCCAGCTCCTGAACCATGCATTCATCTCACCGATCTTTCTATGACTTAGCTCACTAACATGTGGCACTCATGGCAACCCATAAATCATTACCCTCTCGGTCCTGCCTTTCAGCCTCTTTGCTAACTCCTTGTCCATAGTCTGCAGGATGTCATCCCTCTTTCTGCCCATGTCATTGGTACCAACGTGCCCCGTGGCCTCTGGCTGCTCACCCTCCCCTTTAAGAATTTGTTGCAACCAATCAGAGATGTCCTTGACCTTGCACCAGGGAAGAAACACGCGGCCCTGGTGTCTCAAATGTGGCGACAGAATCGATGCCCCCAACGAATGAGTCTCCAACCACACTCGCTCACTTGGATTTGCCTGACCCTGTCCCACAGCAGGGTGGTTTGCACTATGGACCTGGCTACTGCTGATTATATAACTGACCCAGTTTAGTTTTAGATCAGTGTTAACCTTGGTTTAGTGGATAGCCAAGCACCTCAGTAGTCTACAATACAGGAGAAATACATTATAAGCTGACAGATTCTGTGACAGTCAAGAACAAGCACTGAATTGTTCTGACCTCATTTCCAACACCTGGCCCGTAGCCTTGCATGGCTTGGATTGCTCTTGCACATTAAAAAAAAATAAATGTAACGATGATGTGAGGGTAAGGACATGGAATTTTTTTGAGACGGTCATATTGTCTCTTGTTGGAGCTGATTGCTGCTTAGCACTTGTATGGTGCAAATGTAACTTATCCTTTATCAGGTCAAGCCTGATCGTTGTCCAAGTCTCACTGTATTTTCTCATCGTTGACTTAATGTTGGTTCGGCCCAACAGTGTTGTACACACCCTGCCTATTCTGAAACTCTGCCACTTAATATTAAGTCTAATAAAGACAAGTATCCAATCTGCCTTCCAAACCACTTCAACGACCTGGTCCATTACATTGGGGGATCAACAGGCATGCACATCAAGATCCTGAGATCCCTCTGATCATTGGTGCTTGTGAGGTCCCTATGATTCATCATGGGCTCCAAGATCTGATTGTGCTGTGTCACCTAATCCTTATCCCGTTTGTCCTCACATGAAATAATGTTCACAAACGCTTCTCAAAAATTCTTCCCAATCCTACTTTTTGCAATCATGACACAGGTGAGCATAAAACTTGGAACACGACAGCAACAGGAATGTGCCCTTTGGCCCACCATGTTGGGCCAAACATGACAACAAATGAAATAATCCCTTCTGCCTGTCCTTGATCCATAGTCCTCCATTCCTTGCATATTCGTGCACTTAACTAAAAGTCCCTTTTAAATGCTTTCATCGTATCTGCATCCACTACCACCCCGGGCAATGTATTCCACACTTTTAACATGCTCAGTGTGAAATATTTGCCCCTCACATCTCTTTTGAACTTCCCCCCTCTCAGCTGAAATGCATGCCCCCTAATAGTGGACACTTCAACTCCGGGGGAGAAATTTTCTGACCGTTAGCTGTATTTACGTATCTCCTAATTTTATAGACTTCTATCAAGCCTGCCCTCAGCTTCTACTGCTCCAGAGAAAACGAAGAGTTTTTCCAGCTTCTCCCTTTCGTTCATACCCTCTATTCCAGTCAGCATGCTGGTAAGCCTCTCTGCACCCTGTCCAAAGCCTGCACGTCCTTAGTGTAATGTGGCGGCCAGAATTGAATGCAATACTCTGTGTGGTCTCACCAAAGTCTTGTAAAGCTGCAATGTGACATCCTGGCTCTTGCACTGAGTTCCCCTATGAATAAAGGCAAGCATGCGATATGCCTTCTTGACCACCCTATCTACTTGTGTGGCTACTGTCAGGGAGTTATGGTCTAGGACCCCAAGATCCCTCTGGACATCACTGCTGTTTGGGGTCCTGCCATTAACTGTATCCCTTTCCTTAACACTTGGTCTCCTAAAATGCAACACCTCATGCCTGCCCAGATTAAATTCCATCGGCCATTTCTCCGCTCGTGTTTGCAATTGGCCTGTATCTTGCTGTGTCCTTTGACAACCTTCCATGCTGTCCACAAGTCCACTGGTCCTTATATCATCTGCAAACTTAGTAATCCTCCGTCTACATTTGCAACCAAGTCATTTACATATATCACAAACAGCAGAAGTCACATCGATGCGGAACACCACTCGTCACTGAGCTGCAGCCAGAAAAACAGCTTTCCACCACTGAGACGGCAAGAACTGTAGATGCTGGAATCAGAGATAACCAAGTGTGGAGCTGGAGGAACGCAGCAGGTCAGGCAGCATCAGAGGAACATGAAAGCTGACATTGTTGATGCTGCCTGGCCTGCTGTGTTCCTCCAGCCCTATACTGTGTTATCTTTGTTAGCCTTCCACCGCTACCGTCTGCCTTATATGGGCAGGCCAAGTCACCACGGATCTCATGGATCTTAATCTTCTGGATGAGCATACCATGAGGGACCTTGTTGAAAACCTTCGTAAAATCCATGTATATGTTATCAACTGTTCTACCCTGATTGATCACCCTTGCCACCTCCTTGAAAACTTCAACTGACTTGGTAAGACATAACCTGCCTCGCATCATGCCATGCTGGCTGTCCCTTATTAGCCCATACCTTTGAGACATGAGACACTCACCAGTCTGTAGTTTCCTGCAAAGTCCCCGTTTTCCTGCTTGAACAGAGGAACGACTTTATCCACTCACCAGTCTCCGCAACCCCTCCAGTGCCTGGCAAGGATATCAGATCCTATTGAAAGTAGTGTGTTGATGCATTTGTGTCATGATTGTGTTTTGTTTCAGCCCTAACATTCAAAGCAGTGTAACAATGTCTTTGTGCAGCAGGCGAGGTGTGATGAGACTGAGCCTTCATACAATTGCAAGATGTTGAAAATTTGCCATTATTTATGAAAACAGTGATAAATTTCCATGATCAACATTTCTGTTACACTGCAATGATTATTCCGTGGCGTGTAAAATCACAAAGATACGATAAAATGAGACTGGGTCATATGCAGGGAGAATGTTTGCCTTTCATGTCTATAGAAGTAGTGAAATATTTGCATGAATCTAAAAGTCACTTTTCCGTTCATCGAAGGACACAATCATCGCCTTGGAAGCTTCATCACGATACTACTTTGCATTTCTGAAGAGGGAAGAAGAAATAAACATGCAAATTCAATTCCATGGTTTTGGAAGTCCCATTGAGAACACGATTCATTTGCGCCGGCATAATGCTCTGACCGAGAAAGAATTGAAGGTGAGTTTGTAGTTTAGAAGATTGCAGCAATTTATGCATCAACTTCTTCATCGATAACGTTCCATTGCTTTCAAACTGCATTTTCCACTCTGCGAGATAATAACTGTTAGAACAAGCAACAGCATCGGTAGATGGTCTATGGGGAATGCAATGTTACAAAACCCGATCCATTCAACAACATATTTCAGATATGTCAACAAATTAAATATTCCAGCACAGGATAAAACAAGGAAGATGAGAGTGAGGAGGCAATAGCTCTGATGACAAAAGAACAGAAATTTACCTTTATCCATTCGAGCAAAAAAGCAGGCACACAAATAAATAATCATCGAACAATGCACGTGTGCAACGGAGGCTACAGGGGGACTAAGAATGCCGAATTGTTGTCATGCGTATTGCTGAAAGGATGATTGAAACAGAATCTGTGGTAAATTTGTTGAAATACAGATGATGCATCTCAGGATGTTGGAGGAAGAACATTTATGGACTGAGGCAAATTGTATTGCCCTTTTCAGGAGTTATTAGGTTCATAATGAATTGAAAGACTTCCTTCTGTGCTGAAAGCTTTAGTTTAGTTGCAGCTGGATGACAATTTCTGTTCCTGGTAGTATTTGGCAAATTGTTAAAAGTGAATGTCACTGCACAGAATTCCAAACATGACTCCAATCAGTAGAGAAAATATCCAAGGGGTGTGATGAGTTGTATCCTCTCATGTTGAACAATGCAGCTACAGATACTAGGGATGCACTGATGATAATGTCGCAAAAATCCTCAGATTGGGGAAAATTCTCAGAGGATTGAAAGATTGTGAACATAACACCATGATGAGAAAAATACTTCGACCCGATAGCAAGCAATTATTGCCAATTTAGGTCAACCTGGGTAGATGTTCATGCCGGCAATGAAAGATGAAATAACAGGGTACTGAGTGTGCTATAACATCCTGCAGAGTTAACATCCTTTCATAAAGGGGAAATAATACTTGACAAACTTGCTACAGTGCTTTGAGAAGGAAACAAACATTACTGATGAAGGACCACCAGTTGATGTAGTACATTGAGATTTCAACAAAGCATTTGATAAGGTACAGCTCATAAGGTGTCTCAAAAGAAAAGAGCCCATGTGTTCAAGGGTAGTATGTTCGGATGGACAGAGGACTGCATCGTACATAGAAGTAGAGTTGTAGCAGCAGGATGGTAACTGACAAGTCATGTACGGCCACAGAGCGAATGCTGCGGAGGCCATACACCTCATGTTGACTGGGTTGATTTCGGAAATGGCGTAGGGGATTGCTATGCCTAGGAAAGTTGGGCAGGCTGGGACTACGTTCATTGGCGTTTATAAGATTGAAAAAATCTTATTTTTTCAACATGTAAGATTCTAAAGAGGCTTGATAGTGTATATCCGTAGAGATTACTCCCATTTGTGAAAGATTTTACGACCAGAGGCCACATTTTCAAATTGGTTGCCTATTAATTCAGGGAAGAATTACTTCTTTCAGGTTGTAGCACTCTATTGAACACTTTAGCCAAGAAGATTTTAGAGGTAATGCCATTAATCATTTGCTAGGCTGTAACGGCCAGGTTAATTTTTAAATCAAGAAACAATGATAATGAGAAAAGGGTCTCGGCCTGAAACGTCAGCTTTTGTGCTCCTGAGATGCTGCTTGGCCTGCTGTGTTCATCCAGCTTTACACTTTGTTATCTTGGATTCTCCAGCATCTGAGCTTCCCATTATCAGTGATAATGAGAAAAGGGTAGTCTTTTCAGTGGAAGATACTTCAAGGATCCCCTTATTACTAAAGAATACAGGGAGGAATTAAACACATCACTACCACACCATCACTACCATGAGAGAAGTAGCAGTCGACAATCTAATGGAGTGAAAGCAGATTAGACTCTTTGCCGTGATGGTTTACTTTCTAAGATTCTCAACAATGAGCTTCAGAGTCGGTGTATGCGTTGATTGTAATTTCCCAAAAAGGTTTAGATTCTAGAGAAGCATCTGAGGGCTGGAAAACTGCCGATGTGACATACCTATTTAAAAAGGAGACAGGCAAAAAGAAGATAACTACAACCGAAACAACGTAACATCTATTGTTGGAAATATGTGGCAATCAACTATGAAGAAAATAATAGCAGGACATTTGGAAAATCAGAATCTAATCAAACAGAATCACCATAGATAATGGGAACTGCAGATGCTGGAGAATCCAAGATGACAAAATGTGACGCTGGATGAACACAGCAGGCCAAGCAGCATCTCAGGAGCACAAAAGCTGACGTTTCGGGCCTAGACCCTTCATCAGAGAGGGGGATGGGTTGAGGGTTCTGGAATAAATAGGGAGAGAGGGGGAGGCGGACTGAAGATGGAGAGAAAAGAAGATAGGTGGAGAGAGTATAGGTGGGGAGGTAGGGAGGGGATAGGTCAGTCCAGGGAAGACGGACAGGTCAAGGAGGTGGGATGAGGTTAGTAGGTAGATGGGGGTGCGGCTAGGGGTGGGAGGAAGGGATGGGTGAGAGGAAGAACAGGTTAGGGAGGCAGAGACAGGTTGGACTGGTTTTGGGATGCAGTGGGTGAAGGGGAAGAGCTGGGCTGGTTGTGTGGTGCAGTGGGGGGAGGGGACGAATTGGGCTGGTTTAGGGATGCGGTGGGAGAGATTTTGAAACTGGTGAAGTCCACGTTGATACCATTATGCTGCAGGGTTCCCAGGCGGAATATGAGTTGCTGTTCCTGCAACCTTGGGGTGGCATCATTGTGGCACTGCAGGAGGCCCATGATGGCCATGTCATCTAAAGAATGGGAGGTGGAGTGGAAATGGTTTGCGACTGGGAGGTGCAGTTGTTTGTTGCGAACTGAGCGGAGGTGTTCTGCAAAGCGGTCCCCAACCCTCCGCTTGGTTTCCCCAATGTAGAGGAAACCACACCGGGTACAGTGGATGCAGTATACCACATTGGCAGATGTGCAGATGAACCTCTGCTTAATGTGGAATGTCAACTTGGGGCCTGGGATAGGGGTGAGGGAGGTGGTGTGGGGGCAAGTGTAGCATTTCCTGCGGTTGCAGGGGAAGGTGCCGGGTGTGGTGGGGTTGGAGGGCAGTGTGGAGCGAACAAGGGAGTCACGGAGAGAGTGGTCTCTCCGGAAAGCAGACAGGGGAGGGGATGGAAAAATGTCTTGGGTGGTGGGGTCGGATTGTAGATGGTGGAAGTGTCAGAGGATGATGCGTTGTATCCGGAGGTTGGTGGGGTGGTGTGTGAGAACGAGGGGGATCCTCTTGGGGCGGTTGTGGCGGGGGCGGGGTGTGAGGGATGTGTTGCGGGAAATATGGGAGATGCGGTCAAGGGCGTTCTCGATCACTGTGGGGGGCAAGTTGCGGTCCTTGAAGAACTTGGACATCTGGGATGTGCGGGAGTGGAATGTCTTATCGTGGGAGCAGAAGTGGCGGATGCGGAGGAATTGGGAATAGGGGATGGAATTTTTGCAGGATGGTGGGTGGGAGGAGGTGTATTCTAGTTAGCTGTGGGAGTCGGTGGGCTTGAAATGGACATCAGTTACAAGCTGGTTGCCTGAGATGGAGACTGAGAGGTCCAGGAAGGTGAGGGATGTGCTGGAGATGGCCCAGGTGAACTGAAGGTTGGGGTGGAAGGTGTTGGTGAAGTGGATGAACTGTTTGAGCTCCTCTGGGGAGCAAGAGGCGGCGCCGATACAGTCATCAATGTACTGGAGGAAGAGGTGGGGTTTGGGGCCTCCAGTGACAGTGCAGCACTCCCTTAATATTGTGAAAGATTTTACGACCAGAGGCCACATTTTCAAATTGGTTGCCTATTAATTTAGGGGAAGAATTACTTCTTTCAGGTTGTAGCAATCTATTGAACACTTTCTCAGAGAAGGCTTTCGAGGTAATGCCATTAATTTTTTGCTCGGCTGAGATGGCCAGGTTAATTTTTAAATCAAGGAACAACGACAATGATAAAAGGGTAGCCTTTACAGTGGAAGATACTTCAAGGATCCCCTTATTACTAAAGAATACAGGGAGGAATTAAACACATCACTACCACAGCATCACTACCATGAGAGAAGTAGCAGTAGACAATCTAATGGAGTGAAAGCAGATTGGACTCTTTGCCGTGATGGTTTACTTTCTAAGATTCTAAACAATGAGCTTCAGAGTCGGTATATGCATTGACTGTAATTTCCCAAAAACGTTCAGATTCTCGAGAAGCATCTGAGGGCTGGAAAAATGCTGATGTGACGTCCCTATTTAAAAAGGAGAGAGGCAAAAAGAAGATAACTACAACCGAACCAGTCTAACATCTATTGTTGGAAATGTGTGGCAATCAACTATGAAGAAAATAATAGCAGGACATTTGGAAAATCATAATCTAATCAAACAGAATCAGCATAGCCTGATGAAAGAGAAATTATGTCTGGCTAATTTGTTTGGGTTTTTGGAGGAAGTTTTGGGAGGAGAATTAATAGAGGAAAACCAGTAAATGTGTTGTGTTTGGACTTGGAGAAAGCATTGAGAATGTACTCAAAAGTAATAAGCTAAGAGCTGAGGTTTTGAAGGTAGTATATTGCTATGGATCAGTATGCTTTGCACGTTCTGGAAGAAGAGATCACATCTCGAGTGAAATGCACGAAGTGAATATATATATTTTGGGGAACTTGGTGGCAATGCGGTAAATCAGTGCAGAGTGTAAGAGGTGCCATTTGCTTGCTTTTTTTGCCTGATAGTTCAAAAGCATTTTTTTTTTGAGACAGGGTGAATTGACGCTCGAATCAGGGACCGAGAGGGTGAACCAGGTTCATTGGTTGGTGATCGCTACTGGTTTAAGAATCTATTATCGGTAGCTTTCAGATTGAAAGTAAATCGGAGAAATATTTACAGGCTACAAACTAAAAGACCAGAATGTTTTCAAATCAAATTAAGATCGAAGTAATTGGAATGGAGATGCCAGGCCAGATGATGATTTGTACCTTCATGACGGGGGAGTGGTCAGGCCCCATACTCCAACTCAGGGTTGATGAACTGGAATCTCAGTTTTTACCAATCAACAAATCATGTCGGGCAGAGTTACCAGGGAATGATGTGCTTCAGGAGGCAGTCACACACCTTAGATTAACTAGCTGAAACTTGGTCAGTGGCCAATGACAAAGAACAGGGCAGGTGGAAGGATCCAGGATGTCGTGCAGAAGGAACCTTGGCCTTTGATCTTATCGAACAGGTTTGAGATTCTTTCTTCCTGTGTGGATGAGAGTGCAGGGTTTCGGGAAGATGAGTAAACTGACTATAGCACTGTGGTACAGGTGGGACATTCAGGAGGGGATAAAAAGTGAAATGTAGTTATAATCAGAGGTAGTATAGTTAGGGGAATGAACACTGTTCGTTGTGACCAGGATCGAGAGTCTCGAAAGTAATGCTGCCTGCCTGGTGCCCAGGTTCAGGATATTCCATCTCGGCTGCAAAGGAACTTGAAGTGGGAGGAGTAGAAATCCAGCTATTGTGGTCCACACAGGTACCATTGATATGGAAGAAAGAGGAAAGAGGTCCTGCTGAGGGATTATGAGCACTGAGGTGAGAAAGCAGAACCAGAATGGTTATAATCTCTGGATTATTATCTGAGCAATTTGGCACGTTGTGAACATAATTATCGATGTACATTGTTCAAATGGTGGCATGGCAGAAATGTGTTTGAATTCATGGGACATTGGCATCGGTATGGGGAAGGAGGGAGTCGTTCTGGTGTTATAGGCTCGACGAGAATCATATTGGGACAAGTATCCTCGCAAAATACAGAGCTAGGTCTGGGGCTAGGGCGTTAAAATAAAAAGTGTGGAGTGGGTGAGCTCAGTTGCATGGAAAATTGTGGAAAAAGTTAGAAGCTGGTAAGTGCTCAGCAAAGTTTCCAGAGCAAGTAATAGGACAAAAAGTATGGAAATGGTCAGGGGTCTCACTTCAGCTGCAGCAGATAAGAAGGGTGGCTGTAAATGCCAGACTGAAGATCTTGTATTTAATTGCAGGGAGTGTATGAAACAAAGTGAATGAGTTTGTGGAGCAGATTGAAATTGACAGATACATCACTCTGGGTATCACAGAGAGGTGGTTGTGAGGGGATAAGTGTTGGGAACGAAATAGCCAATGATTCATGTCCGATAGAAAGAACAGGCAAATGGACAGAGATGACAAAGTGTGGAGCTGGATGAGCACAGCAGGCCAAGCAGCATCTCAGGAGCGTAAAAGCTGACGTTTTGTGCCGAGACCCTTCTACTTCTGTGTGTTCATCCTGATCCACACCTTGTTATCTTGGATTCTGAAGCATCTGCAGTTCCCATTATCTCCGATACAAATAGACAGAGATGCCAGGGTTGGCTTGTCAGTAAGGAATGAGGTCGCGCTGAAGGAACCACAGGTCTTCAGCTTGTTTATTAATGACTTGGAGGAAAGAGGTGCATGTGCTGTGGCTAAATTTGTAGATGACTGAAAAAATATTTAGAAAGACAAGGCATGGCCCAGAAACAGAGATTTACCAGGATGTTACTTGGATCGGAATGTATTAGCTATAAGGAGGGTTTGGTGGAAATGTTGTGTCATGATAAATGTAATGAGATCAACCATGATCTCACCGAATGATGGAGGAATATTCAATGGGCCAAATGACTTTTTTTGTGAGTCTTGTTTGACAATGCATTCGTGAAGGTTTTTTTTGTCTCTCTTGGATAAGATGTGAAAATGAAATGTATACGAGATAATGGGAACTGCAGATGCTGGAGAATCCAAGACAACAAAATGTGAGGCTGGATGAACACAGCAGGCCAAGCAGCATCTCAGGAGGACAAAAGTGCTCTTGAGATGCTGCTTGGCCTGCTGTGTTCATCCAGCCTCACATTTTGTTGTCATGAAATGTATACACTTCCTTTTCATCTGGGAATAAATAATTGTTCTGAACGATTTCCATTGACTAAGAGCAATCTGACAAGCTTCGCAATTTAAAGAGATTTTTAGCTTCTTTTTAATTGTAAAGGTATTCTTTGGAATTAATTTGGCATATATTATTTGCATCTCAGGAAGTATGTTCATCACTGCATCTCAAAAAGTGCTCTGTTGTATGACAACAGCTTTTTAAAGATCACTTCAATGGTTGTGATTTTGAGTTGCCATAACACACATTAAATTACACTGTTGGCCAATCTGTCCATGATTATTTCATGATCTTATGTTTCAAACAGACAAGGAAATCTTGGTGATGCAATGAAGTGTTTGAGTCTCAAATGTAATTGTTGTTGTAGCTTCCGCTTGGAAGAAAGATTCACATCAAATTGACTGGTCAAGGAAATGGGACACTGACTGTGAGTACTTTGAATGTTCGAGTTAATCCTCAAATGAAAGTTATGACCTTGATGATTTCTCTTTCATGCAGATATGAAGAGACTCTTTTAAAATATCCTCTAGGTTAATGGTTCAGGCATATAAGTGCAATATGTATATTTATGTATCTACATGTACATGCGTCATCTGAAAAGATAATGAGTATAAATCACTTGTGCCAAGGTGAGAATGAGTTATCCAGATATTAAGAACTGCCAATGTTGGTGTCTGAGATAACACATTGTGGAGCTGGAGGAACACAGCAGGGCAGGCAGCATCAGAGGCTGAGGAAAGTTGCGGTTTTGGGTCAGGACCCTTCCTGAGAAATGGAGGGTGGAAGGGAGCTCAGAAACAAATAGTGTGGAGGGGGAGGAGGTGCTGGGGAAGGTAGGTGGGATGGTAATAAGTGAGTACTATCCAGATTGGAACAGATTTTCCCCAGGGGGTATTGAGTACGAATTCCAAATCACTCTCAAAATCTTAGTGACTGTTAACATTGATGTTTTTTGTCTGTGTGTTTCAGGAATTGCATGACAGTTGACTGGTTCGTTGAGAGTGAGGAACCTATGGACTCTCAGACACCAAGATGGAATTTAGTTCGAAGAGTGACTTCAAAATAGTTGCTTGCTTTTAAAATCTTGACCATTTTTGCTGTCCAGTTGAATGAATTTAGCTTCATACTGCTTCAATAGGAATTAGTGTTTAATAGGAACATATTTGTGAAACTTACAGTTCCATCAGTTTTAGCATAAACTGGTGCAGCCTTTCGGTGCTTGCAAAAAGGCTCATCTCTCCATTAATACCAAAGGAAAATTGGAGTTTAAAACTAAGTTCACCCGCTGTCAGGGAATGAAATGTTAATGTTGTCTCGAACATAATTTTTAAAAAAGTAATATGTTCGTGTAACACTGAACTCAAATTAAAATTTGGATATGCTAGTTTTACAGATGGTTGGATATTGAATTCATTTTAAATGAGGGTGAAGATCACTTTAAATCCAGCATATTTGTGAAGAAAAGAAATAGCATGTCAAATAAAATTAACTGCATGACTCTTCATAGCCCTATATGTAGAATTTCATTCTGAACTATGAGACAGTTGTGACCCCATTCTACCTCAGTGCTCATGGCAAGAGTAAGACTCCTGTTTGACGTGCTGTGCACTGCATGGAATGGCGGCAACATCAGATTCATTGATGCTTGAGAATCAAAAGAATATGACGATAAGATTTAAAATCAAAATCTCATTGAACACTTCAAGGAATGTATTACAGGAAGAGGGGGAAAGCATGTATGACTAATAGAAGGTGGTGGCACAGATCAAATAGACCTGTGTGCTAAAACTTATCACAAATTTCACATTGAATGGAACAGTTTAAACAGGCTGGAGGAAGCAGACATGCCAGCCCAAACTTTTTGAATTTGAGCATTCTGTTCGTAAACATCAGCAAAATTGTGGGAAACATGTTTATTCTTTCTCTTTTATTGCACAGAACCATACGATTAGACTGTTTTGATGAGGAATTTAAAGATTACGAGTCGTGTCCGTTTGACTCACCGTTTGGTCCCATAGGTTGGTACGATCTTCGTTCGAGAAGGAAAAGGGATGTTCCAGATACAGAAAATCGTCAAACCATTTACCACAAAGTCCGTTTCTGGTTAGTATTAATTAATGCAGTTAACATTTTTAGCTCGACATGATTGCACAATGGAGTCAATAAGAAAATTCCTTCTGATATTCCACATAAATTTTAAGTGGATATTAAAGCAGCTCATTTCTTTTTCACGCTGTATGCTGCTTTTAAGAATGGTTGTCTTCTTGTCGAAATGTTTAGCTTTGACTCCATGGCTTCTTCCATTAGTTCACATTGAAACACATGTTTCTTCAGCCAAAAATGCGCGTTTACCGGTGTAGCTTGACTAACCTTCCCCTGTGGTTGTTCCCCTGAACTCCCCTGCAGTAGCTCCCCTGAAAAACAACTATACCATTTTGGATACTGTTCCGGGGGATGACTTAGCAGGGGTATGCAGTAGGGTGCAGGTCTCTGGCACAGAGTCTGTCCCTCTTGCACAGAAGGGAAGCGGGGATAGGAAGAGAGTGATAGTCATTGGGGACTCAATAGTTCGTGGGACTGATAGAAGATTTGCCGGGAACGAAAGAGACTCACGATTGGTGTGTTGTCTACCAGGTGCCAGGGTCTGTGATGTCACGAATATCCTGGGTGGGAAATTGGCTTGTGCCATTCGGTTGGATTTAAACGAGCTCAGAAGGGGGATGGGAAACTGAGGTGTAGTCCTAGTACACAGGAGGATGAGCATAGGGAGGACATGGTCAGGACCTCACTGTCACAGAAGTGTGCTGGCAGACAGCAAGCTGGATTGAAGTGTGACGACTTTAATGCCGGGAGTAACCGGAATAATGTAGGTGAGGTTGCAGCTTGGATAGGTACCTGGGACTTCGATGTTGTGGCCATTTCGGAGGCATGGATAGAGCAGGGTCAGGAATGGATGTTGCAGGTTCTCGGGTTTAGATCTTTCATTAAGGTCTGGGAAGGTGGTAAAAGAGGGGGAGGTGTGGCTTTGTTGGTCAAGGACAGTATAACGGCGGCTGAAAGAACCTTTGAGGACTCGTCTACTGCGGTTGTATGGGCTGAGGTTGCCAAGGAAGGTTTGTCGACTGAGTCAGTGTGGGTGGAAGTTCGGAACAGCAAGGCAGCAGTCACTTCACTGGGGGTTTTCTACGGACCCCAAGTAGCAGTTGGGAGATCGAAGAACTCATTGGCCGGCAGATTGTTGAAAAGTGCAAACGTATCAGGGTTGTTGTTATGGGTGACTTCAACTTTCCCAATATAGATTGAAACCTCCTCAGTGCAGATGGTTTGGATGGAGCCGTTTTTGTCAGGTGTGTTCAGGAGGGTTTCCTGACTTAGTTTGTGGACAGGCCGACGAGGCGGGAGGCCATTTTGGATTTGGTGCTCGGCGATGAGCCAGGACAGGTGTCAGATCTCGTGGTGGGAGAACACTTTGGCGACAGTGACCGCAGGAGCCTCCCATTTACCATAGCCATGGAAAGGGAAAGGAGCAGTTACCAGGGGAAGATATTTCACTGGGGTCAAGGAAACTATGATGCTATCAGACAGGAGTTGGGAAGTACAGATTGGGAGCAATTGTTCCGCAGAAAGGGCGTAGCAGACATGTGGAGGCTGTTCAAGGAGCAGTTGTTGCGAGTGATGTATAAATCTGTTCCTCTGAGACAGGTAAGAAGGGGTAAGATTAAGGAGCCTTGGATGACGGGTACAGAGGTGCTACTTGTCAAAAAGAAAAGGCAGCGTACGTAAGGTGGAGGAAGTGAGGGTCTAGCACAGCTTTAGAGTATTACAGGCCTGCTCGGAAGGAGCTCAAAAGATATTGCCTGTTCAATTGTTACCTGTTACAACCTTTGCGTCCACGCTTGCTCATTCAATGGTGTCAAGATGCCAGCAGTGCATGTACCTTCTCCATCCCCTAATGCCGTCAGCTCACACAAGACATAGTCCTTACTTAAAATCTTCTGATCAACCAAAGTTCATTGTAGTGGACATTTTAGCTATCTATCATGAAACGAAAACTGATTCTGACTGGGATGACCTGCAGTGCAAATGAATATAATCTGCGAAACGAGATTCCTTGTGGGCTTGCAGCCGCTACAAATAGTTGCTTTTCAAAGACGTTGCATACATAAATTTTTTTCTCCTATCACCTTAGATTATTTTTTTGTTTATGCATGTTGTGTGGGTTTCCAGTCAGGCGCATAAACACAGGTTGATGCAGTCACTGTTAGAACACGGTATTGAAGGAGAATTTGTGATCTTTGGAGTTTCATTACAGTGTATGAAGGAGTGCACCATCAAGCCACTTCAGAGCACTACTGGCGACAAATTGTTGCAAGTTTTCAAGTGTTACCGATCGTCACATAAAATATGGCCTTTTTGTTGTTGCGCTATTCATCTTAACTGCAACATATCTAGTATTTAGGCTTGGAAACTATTTCAAGTTTTTTGATTTACTTGTTCAAAATCATTTATGATTGTTGTCATGATATCTACAATATGTTATTTTGATTGGACATAGAGGATTGGATCTGTCTTGATGGAAATAATGTATGCGCTTATAAAACCCCTTCTGGGCAAGGTAGGTGCTCAGTGGTTAGAGCTGCTCATGCACTGGGGAGCCAATTGAGATTCCAGTCTTGGGTAACTATCTGTGTGGAATTGACACCTCCTCCTCGCGTCTGCGACGGGCTTCCGCCAGGTGCTGCAGTTTCCTCCCATTGTTCAAAGATGTGCAGGTCCTTATATGTGATTTGTGAAGCATTTCTTAAATGTTTCAATCCTGCCAGCATCCAGTGCCTTGGACAAAATAACTGGACATGAATAAAAGATACAGTGCCTTTTGACACCATTTCCTGCTGGATTTTCATCAATCCTCCTTTATATCGGTGACAACTTCCATGACCTTTTTTTGATGCTATGTCTGAATTGACAGTCTAGTTCCAAATATTTGTTGTGCAGTATTTCAAGGTCTCTATTATAGCATACCCACGAATGTCCACTTCAAAAGATACTTCCATATCATAGAATCCCTACGGTGTGCAAACAAGCCCCTTTTGACCCAAGAAGTCCACAGCCACCCTCCAAAGAGCGTCTCACCCTGACTCATCCCCTGACCCTTTCCTCAGTAACCCGACATTTCCCATCCAGTGCCTTGGACAAAATAACTGGACATGAATAAAAGATACAGTGCCTTTTGACACCATTTCCTGCTGGATTTTCATCAATCCTCCTTTATATCGGTGACAACTTCCATGACCTTTTTTTGATGCTATGTCTGAATTGACAGTCTAGTTCCAAATATTTGTTGTGCAGTATTTCAAGGTCTCTATTATAGCATACCCACGAATGTCCACTTCAAAAGATACTTCCATATCATAGAATCCCTACGGTGTGCAAACAAGCCCCTTTTGACCCAAGAAGTCCACAGCCACCCTCCAAAGAGCGTCTCACCCTGACTCATCCCCTGACCCTTTCCTCAGTAACCCGACATTTCCCATCCAGTGCCTTGGACAAAATAACTGGACATGAATAAAAGATACAGTGCCTTTTGACACCATTTCCTGCTGGATTTTCATCAATCCTCCTTTATATCGGTGACAACTTCCATGACCTTTTTTTGATGCTATGTCTGAATTGACAGTCTAGTTCCAAATATTTGTTGTGCAGTATTTCAAGGTCTCTATTATAGCATACCCACGAATGTCCACTTCAAAAGATACTTCCATATCAGAGAATCCCTACGGTGTGCAAACAAGCCCCTTTTGACCCAAGAAGTCCACAGCCACCCTCCAAAGAGCGTCTCACCCTGACTCATCCCCTGACCCTTTCCTCAGTAACCCGACATTTCCCATGACTAACACACCTAACCTACACATCCCTAAACACAATAAGCATGTTTGGCATGGCCCATACACCGAGCCTGCACATCTTTGGACTGTGGGAGGAAACCAGAGCACCCAGCAGGAACCCATGCAGAATATACAAACTCCGCACAGAAAATCGTCCAACGGTGGGATCGAACCTGGGTCCCTGGCGCTGTGAGTCAGCAGTGCTAACCACTGAGCCACCGTGCTGCCCTTGGAGTTAGACAGAGCTTGCTTGTTCCTGGGTGGCCTCAAACTGCCAACCTCCACTTAGTGGCAAAAGTGCTGACCAACTGCACTCATCTTCACTGGTTTTTGCTTTGTATCATTGAATTCAACCCTTCAAACTCTATGATAAATATTTAAATTTCCATTGATATGTGAGCGTTGTTTTTCGTACGCAGTATTGGTTTATTATGTTTCATTGGTACATAATGAATATTTTATGTATATGCAAATGGGCAAGTTGGTAACGATGCAGTCCACAGACCTGGAGGATAACAACACTGTCCTTCAATCGCCCACGATGCCCTCTGCAAATTGGTAGAAAACAAAAATTTCTCTAAAATTCATCTCTCCTCCCGTCAGTCGATCAAAATTAATTCAGGATTTTGTACAGGCCAATAACCGTAAGATTACACGAGCCTAAACCAAACTACTGGCTCATATTAGTTCAGTAAAGTGAAAGGGCAACAATAGAGGTAATAGGAACTGCAGATGCTGGAGAATCTGAGATAAGAAGGTGTAAAGCTGGATGAACACAGCAGGCCAAGCAGTATCATCCGGCTCTACACCTTGTTATCTCAGATTCTCCAGCGCCAATTTTCTGAAGTAGGGTCTCGTCCCGAAACATCAGCTTTCTTGCTCCTCTCATGCTGCTTGGCCTGCTGTGTTCATCCAGCTCTCCACATTGGGCAACAATAGAGTATGCTTTAAGTCACTAGATATGTTACGTGGGTTTGTCTTCCTTAGGGTGGAGTTAGTGGAACCGAAAAAGATGTCTCCCTCACAGCGTTCGTGACAAAAGAATTGCATCGTTCCTTGGCGGCCTTTCAACAGAAGAATATTCAGAGATTTCCGGAGTGGTAAGAATGTAACTTCTTTTACTTCTCTTTATCTCACTTTTTCCAACAATTGGAAAATAGATTTTAGAAATAACATCGAGCTGATGAAGTGTGAAAAGAAGAATAATTCCAAGCAGTGGTGGGAGTTGGTCAGTGAGGTGGGAGGAGTGGATAGGTGGGAGAGAAGGCGGACAGGTCATGGAGGCGGGGATGAGGGGAGGAACTAGTGTTGGGATGAGGCTGGCGGGTGGGGAGATTTTGAGGGTGGCCAAGTCCACATTGAGGCTATTGAGTTGGAAGCTCCCGAGGCGGAATATGAGGTGCTGCTCCTCCAGTTTCTGGGTGGTTTGGTTGTGACACTGGAAGAGGCCCAGGATGGACATGTCATTCAGGGAGTGGGAGGGGGAGTTGAAGTGATGCAATGATTTGGACATGAAAATACAAGGTGTGGTTAGTAAGTTTCCCAATGATTGAAGGTGTAGTCGCCAGCCAAGAAGGTCACCTCAGAATACAATGGGACATTGACAAGGGCCAATATACTGAGGAATGGCAGATGGTGTTGAGGTTAGTCAAATGTGAGGTGCTACATTTTGGAAAGGCAAATCAGGGCAGCACATTTCCACTGAAGGTTGTGGGGAGTGTTGCTTAATAAAGAGACACTGGAGTGCAGTTTCATAGCTCCATCAAAGTACAGCCACCGGTAGAAAGGATATGAAGGAGACATTTGGTGTGCTCGCCTTTATCAGTCAGTGCATTGAGTATAGTAGTTGGGAGATCACTTAGCAGCCATATAGGACGTTGGTTCGGCTGCTTTTGGAATACTGCAATCGATTTTGGTCTCCTTGTGAGAGGAAGGATGTCGGCGCAACATTGAGGGCCGAAGGGCCTGTTCTGCGCTGTATTGTTGTATGTTGTAAACTTGAAAGGGTGCAGAGAAGATCTACAAGGATGTTACCAGCATCGGAGGTTGGAGGTATACCGTGGGCTTGAACAGGCAGCTATTTCTTGGAACTTTGGAGTTCAGGGCTGACCATATAGAAGTGTATACAATTACGAGGGATGTGGATAGAGCGAACAGCCAAGATCTTTTCCCCGGGTTGCTGGAATCCAAAACTGGAGGGAATAGGTTAAAAATGAGAGAGGGAAGATTTAAAATGGACCGGATTTTTTTCATAGTGGTGCATGTATGGAGTGAGCTGCCAGAGGAAGTGGTGGAGGCTTGTACGTTTAAAAGGCATGTGGATGGGTATATGAATAGGATGGGTTGAGAGGAATATGGGCCAAATGCTGGCAAATGGGACTAAATTAATTTCGGATATCTGGTCAACATAGACAAATTGGGCCAAAGGATCTGTTTCCCTACTGTACATCTCTCTGACTCTAAGTGTCTTTTTTCTGAACCACGTGGCCCATAATTAGAAAAACTTGAATCAGGATTTGGGAATGTGACAATTCTAATTGGATCTGTTTGATGAAATTAACTCTGTAGGTAATGGTGGTTGAATTCTGATTCGTCAAATTTGAGTTTATTGCAGCATCTTATAGAATAGAGGAAACACATGTAATCAAAATTGAAAATCAAAACTTGGTGAAATTTTGCATTGGAAATACATGACCAGCCATTGGAGGAGATTCATGACCAATGCATTCAAGTGAGAACAACAAATGCGATTCAGTGACTCAGTGAAACGGGATGCAGTGACTTAGTGAAATTGGATGCAGTGACTGTGTGAACTGGGATGCAGTGACTGAGGGTAATCGGATGGAGTGACTGAGGGTAATTAGATGCAGTGACTGAGTGAAATAGGATGCAGTGACTGCGGGAAATGGGTTGTAGTGACTGCGGGAAATGGGTTGTAGTGACTGCGGGAAATGGGTTGTAGTGACTGCGGGAAATGGGTTGTAGTGACTGAGGGAAATGGGATACAGTGACTGATGGAAATGGGATACAGTGCCTGATGGAAATGGGATGCGTTGACTGATGGAAAGGAGATGCAGTGACTGTGGGAAATGGCATGCTGTGTCTGAGGGTAATGGAATGCAGTGACTGAGGGGAATGGGATGCCGAGACTGATTGAACTGGGTTGCAGTGACTGAGTAAACTGGGATGCTGTGACTATGTCTAATGGGATGCAGTGACTGAGGGAAATGGGATCCAGTTACTGTGGGAAATGGGTTGCAGTGTCTGAGTGAAATGGGATGCAGTGACTGAGTGAAATGAGATGCAGTGTCTGTGTGAACTGGGATGCAGTGGCTGTGTGAAATGGGATGCAGTGGCTGTGTGAAATGGGATGCAGTGGCTGTGTGAAATGGGATGCAGTGGCTGTGTGAAATGGGATGCAGTGGCTGTGTGAACTGGGACGCAGTGGCTGTGTGAATAGGGATGCAGTGACTGAGGGAAAGGAGATGCAGTGTCTGTTTGAAATGGGATGCTACGACTCAAGTGAATGGGATGCCGTGTCTGTGGGGAATGGGATGCAGTGACTGTGGGGAATGGGGTGCAGCGACTGTGGGGAATGAGATGCAGTGACGGAGATAAATGGGATGCAGTGACTGATGGAAATGGGATGCAGTGAACGAGGGAAATGGGATTCAGTGACTGTGGGGAATGGGATGCAGTGACTGAGGGAAATGGGATTCAGTGACTGAGATAAATGGGATGCAGTGACTGATGGAAATGGGATGCAGTGAATGAGGGAAATGGGATTCAGTGACTGAGATGAATGGGACCCATTGACTGATGGAAATGGGATGCAGTGACTGAGGGTAATGGGTTGCAGTCACTAAGTGAAATGGGATGCTGTGACACTGTGGAATGGGATGCAGTGACTCAGTGGAATGTGAAGCATTGACTGAGGGAAAGGAGATGCAGTGAATGTGGGAAATGGGATGCAGTGACTGACGGAAATGGGATGCCGTGTCTGTTTGAAATGGGATCCTGCGACTGAGGTTAATGGGATGCAGTGACTGAGGGTAATGGGATGCAGTGACTGAGGGCAATGGGATGCAGTGACTGAGGGAAATGGGATGCAGTGACTGAGGGAAATGGGATGCAGTGACTGGGAAATGGGATGCAGTGACAGTGGGAAATGGGATGCAGTTTACTGATGGAAATGGGACGCAGTGACTGAGTGAAATGGGTTGCAGTGACTGAGTGAAATGTAATTGCCGTGACTGTGGAAAGGAGATGCAGTGACTGAGGAAATGGGATGCTGTGACTGAGGGAAATGGGATGCAGTGACTGAGGGAAATGGGATGCTGTGACTGGGAAATGGGATGCAGTGACAGTGGGAAATGGGATGCAGTGACTGATGGAAATGGGATGCACTGATTGAGTGAAATGGGATGCAGTGACTGAGTGGAAATGGATGCAGTGACTGAGTGAAATGGGATGCAGTGACTGAGTGAAATGCGCGCAGTGACTGATAGAAATCGGATACAGTGACTGATGGAACTGGGATGCAGTGACTGACCGAACTGGGATGCGGTGACTTTGTGAACTTGGATGTGCTGACTGTGTGAACTAGGATGCGGTGACTATGTGAACTGGGATGCAGTGGCTGAGTGAAATGGGATGCAGTGGCTGAGTGAAATGGGATGCAGTGGGGAGTGAAATGGGATGCAGTGACTGGTGGAAATGAGATGCAGTGACTAAGGGAAAGGAAATGCAGTGTCTGTGGGAAATGGGATGCACACGACTGAGGGTAATGGGATGCAGTGACTGAGGGTAATGGGATGCTGTGACTGAGGGAAGTGGGATGCTGTGACTGAGGGAAGTGGGATGCAGTGACTGATGGAAATGGGATGCAGTGACTGAGTGAAATGAGATGCAGTGACTGATGGAAATGGTATGCAGTGACTGAGGGAAATGGGATGCAGTGACTGAGGGAAATGGGATGCACTCACTGTGGACAATAGGATGCAGTCACTGTGGGAAATGGGTTGCAGTGACTGAGGGCAATGGGATGCAGTGACTGAGGGCAATGGGATGCAGTGACTGAGGGCAATGGGATGCAGTGACTGAGGGAAATGGGATGCAGTGACTGTGGGAAATGGGATGCAGTGACTGAGTGAAATGGGATGCAGTGTCTGAGTGAAATGGGATGCATTGACTGAGGGAAGTGGGATGCTGTGACTGAGGGAAGTGGGATGCAGTGACTGAGGGAAATGGGATGCAGTGACTGAGTGAAATGAGATGCAGTGACTGATGGAAATGGTATGCAGTGACTGAGGGAAATGGGATGCAGTGACTGAGGGAAATGGGATGCACTCACTGTGGACAATAGGATGCAGTCACTGTGGGAAATGGGTTGTAAAATGCCTTTGTGTTTTCCCGGATTCCTTCTGCCTAGCCTTTCTCGTGCCCCCTCCTGGCTCTCCTCAGACCATTTTTGGTTGCAGTGACTGAGGGCAATGGGATGCAGTGACTGAGGGCAATGGGATGCAGTGACTGAGGGCAATGGGATGCAGTGACTGAGGGAAATGGGATGCAGTGACTGTGGGAAATGGGATGCAGTCACTGTGGGAAATGGGATGCAGTGACTCTGTGAAATGGGATGCAGTGACTGAGGGTAATGGGATGCAGTGACTGAGTGAAATGGGATGCAGTGGCTGTGTGAAATGGGATGCAGTGGCTGTGTGAAATGGGATGCAGTGGGGAGTGAAATGGGATGCAGTGACTGGTGGAAATGAGATGCAGTGACTAAGGGAAAGGAAATGCAGTGTCTGTGGAAAATGGGACGCTGCGACTGAGGGTAATGGGATGCAGTGACTGAGGGTAATGGGATGCAGTGACTGATGGAAATGGATGCAGTGACTGAGTGAAATGGGATGCAGTGACTGAGGACAATGGGATGCAGTGACTGAGGGAAATGGGATGCAGTGACTGAGGGAAATGGGATGCAGTGACTGGGAAATGGGATGCAGTGACAGTGGGAAATGGGATGCAGTGACAGTGGGAAATGGGATGCAGCGACTGATGGAAATGGGATGCAGTGACTGAGTGAAATGGGATGCAGTGACTGAGTGGAATGGGATGCAGTGACTGAGTGAAATGGGATGCAGTGACTGAGTGAAATGCGATGCAGTGACTGATGGAAATGGGATGCAGTGACTGAGGGAAAAGGGATGCAGTGACTGAGGGCAATGGGATGCAGTGACTGAGGGCAATGGGATGCAGTGACTGAGGGCAATGGGATGCAGTGACTGAGGGCAATGGGATGCAGTGACTGAGGGCAATGGGATGCAGTGACTGAGGGCAATGGGATGCAGTGACTGAGGGCAATGGGATGCAGTGACTGAGGGAAATGGGATGCAGTGACTGTGGGAAATGGGATGCAGTCACTGTGGGAAATGGGATGCAGTGACTCTGTGAAATGGGATGCAGTGACTGAGGGTAATGGGATGCAGTGACTGAGTGAAATGGGATGCAGTGGCTGTGTGAAATGGGATGCAGTGGCTGTGTGAAATGGGATGCAGTGGGGAGTGAAATGGGATGCAGTGACTGGTGGAAATGAGATGCAGTGACTAAGGGAAAGGAAATGCAGTGTCTGTGGAAAATGGGACGCTGCGACTGAGGGTAATGGGATGCAGTGACTGAGGGTAATGGGATGCAGTGACTGATGGAAATGGATGCAGTGACTGAGTGAAATGGGATGCAGTGACTGAGGACAATGGGATGCAGTGACTGAGGGAAATGGGATGCAGTGACTGAGGGAAATGGGATGCAGTGACTGGGAAATGGGATGCAGTGACAGTGGGAAATGGGATGCAGTGACAGTGGGAAATGGGATGCAGCGACTGATGGAAATGGGATGCAGTGACTGAGTGAAATGGGATGCAGTGACTGAGTGGAATGGGATGCAGTGACTGAGTGAAATGGGATGCAGTGACTGAGTGAAATGCGATGCAGTGACTGATGGAAATGGGATGCAGTGACTGAGGGAAAAGGGATGCAGTGACTGCGTGAAATGGGATGCAGTGACTGCGTGAAATGGGACACAGTGACTCAGTGAAATGTGAGTCAGTCACTGAGTGAAATGTGATTCCGTCACTGAGTGAAATATGATGCACACACTGAGTGTACTGTGATTCAGTCACTGAGTGAACTGTGATGCAGTCACTGAGTGAAATAGGATGCAGTGGCTGAGTGAAATAGGATGCAGTGGCTGAGTGAAATGGGATGCAGTGACTGAGTGAAATGGGATGCAGTGAATGAGTTGAATGAGATGCAGTGACTTGTGGAAATTGGATGCAGTGACAGCGTGACATGAGCTGGAGTGTCTCATGGAAATGTGATGCAGTACCTGAGGGAAATAGGCTGCAGTGACTGTGGTACAGGGAAGGAGTGACTGAGTTCATGGGGATGCAGTGCCCGAGCGGACTTGGGGTGCAGTGAGTGAGGGAAATGGGATACAGTGCCTGAGCGAAATGGGATGCAGTGACTGAGTGAAATGCGATGCAGTGACTGAGTGAAATGCGATGCAGTGACTGAGTGAAATGCGATTCAGTCACTGAGTGAAATGGGATGCAGTGACTGAGGGAAATGGGATGCAGTGACTGAGGGAAATGGGATGCAGTGACTGAGGGAAATGGGATGCAGTATTTGTAGGAAGGAGGATGCAATCACTGAGTGAAATGCGATGCAGAGACTGAGGGAAAGGAGATGCTGTGACTGTGGGAAATGGGATGCAGTGAGTGTGGGAAATTGAATGCATCGTCTGTGAGATACGGGAAACAGTGACTGATGGGAATGTGATGCAGTGACTGTGGTGAAGGAGATGCTGTGATTGAGAGAAATGGGATGCAGTGACTGTTTGAAATGGGATGCAGTGACTGTTTGAAATGGGATGCAGTGACTGAGTGAAATCGGATGCAGTGACTGACAGGAAGCGATTTAGTCACTGAGTGAAATTGGATGCAGTCGCTCAGTGAAATGGGATGCATCACTGAGTGCAATGGGATGCATTGACTGGGTGAAATGGGATGCAGTGACTGAGTGAAATCGGATGCAGTGACTGACGGAAATGTGATGCAGTGACTGAGGGAAATGGGGTGCATTATTTGTGGGAAGAAGGATGCAATCACTGAGTGAAATGAGATGATGAGACTGAGGGCAAGGAAGATGCGGTGACTATGGGAAATGGGATGCACTGAGTGTTGGAAATTGAATGCAGCGTCTGTGAGATACGGGAAACAGTGACTGATGGAAATGGGATGCAGTGACTGCGTGAAATGCGATGCAGTGACTGCGTGAAATGCGATGCAGTGACTGAGTGAAATGTGATTCAGTCACTGAGTGAATTGGGATTCAGTCACTGAGTGAATTGGGATGCAGTCACTGAGTGAAATGGGATGCAGTGACTGATGGAAATTGGATGCAGTGACAGATTGATATGAGCTGCAGTCACTGAGTGAAATGAGATGCATTGTTTGATGGAAATATGATGCAGTAACTGACGGAAATGAGATGCAGTGACTGAAGGAAATGGGATGCAGTGACCGAGTGAAATGAGATGCAGTGACTGAGCGAAATGGGATGCAGTATTTGTGGGAAGTAGGATTCAATCACTGATTGAAATGAGATGCAGAGACTGTGGGAAAGGAGATGCTGTGTCTATGGGAAATGGGATACATTGAGTGTCGGAATTTGAATGCAGCGTCTGTGAGACACGGGAACCAGTGACTGATGGAAATGGGATGCTGTGACTGTGGTGAAGGAGATGCAGTGATGGAGTGAATTGGGATGCAGTGACTGAGTGAAATGTGATTCCGTCACTGAGTGAAATACGGTGCACTCACTGAGTGTACTGTGATTCAGTCACTGAGTGAACTGTGATTCAGTCACTGAGTGAACTGTGATGCAGTCACTGAGTGAAATAGGATGCAGTGGCTGAGTGAAATGGGATGCAGTGACTGAGTGAAATGGGATGCAGTGACTGAGTGAAATGAGATGCAGTGACTGAGTGAAATGGGATGCAGTGACTGAGGGACATGGGATGCAGTGAGTGAGGGAAATGGGATGCATTGACAGAGTGACATGAGCTGCAGTGACAGAGCGACTGGGAAGGAGTTTCTGAGTTAATAGGGAATGGAGTGCACTGAGTGAGGGAAATGGGATACAGTGACTGACTGAAAAGGGACGCACTGACTGAGTGAAATGGGATGCAGTGACTGAGGGACATGGGATGCAGTGACTGAGGGACATGGGATGCAGTGACTGAGGGACATGGGATGCAGTGACTGAGGGACATGGGATGCAGTGACTGAGGGACATGGGATGCAGTGACTGAGGGACATGGGATGCAGTGACTGAGGGACATGGGATGCAGTGACTGAGGGACATGGGATGCAGTGACACACGGACATGGGATGCAGTGACACACGGACATGGGATGCAGTGACTGAGGGAATTGGGATGCAGTGACTGCGTGAAATGGGATGCAGTGACTGCGTGAAATGGGATGCAGTGACTGAGTGAAATGCGATGCAGTGACTGAGTGCAATGTGATGCAGTGACTGGGTGAAATGGGTTGCAGTGACTGATGGAAATTGGATGCAGTGACAGAGTGACATGAGCTGCAGTGTCTGATGGAAATGTGATGCAGTGACTGAGGGAAATTGGATGCAGTGACTGAGGGAAATGAGATGCAGTGAGTGTGGGAAATTGAATTCATCGTCTGTGAGATACGGGAAACAGTGACTGATGGAAATGTGATGCAGTGACTGTGGTGAAGGAGATGCAGTGATTGAGTAAATGGGATGCAGTGACTGAGTGAAATGTGATGCAGTGACTGAGTGAAATGTGATGCAGTGACTAAGTGAAATGTGATCCAGTGACTGAGTGAAATGTGATGCAGTGACTGAGTGAAATGGGATGCACTGACCGAGTGAAATGGGATGCAGTGACTGAGGGAAATGGGATGCAATCACTGAGTGAATTGCGACGCAGAGACTGAGGGAAAGGAGATGCTGTGACGATGGGAAATGGGATGCAGTGAGTGTGGGAAATTGAATGCAGCATCTGTGAGATAAGGGAAACAGTGACTGATGGAAATGCGATGCAGTGACTATGGTGAAGGAGATGCAGTGATTGAGTGAAATGGGATGCAGTGACTGAGTAAAATACGATGCAGTGACTGAGTGAAATGTGATGCAGTCACTGCGTGAAATGGGATGCAGTGACTGTGGTGAAGGAGATACAGTGACTGACTGAAATGGGATGCAGTGACTGACTGAAATGGGATGCAGTGACTGACTGAAATGGGATGCAGTGACTGAGTGAAATGGGATGCAGTGACTGAGGGAAATGAGATGCAGTGATTGTGTGAAATGGGATGCTGTGACTGAGGGAAATGGGATGCTGTGACTGAGGGAAATGGGATGCAGTGACTGAGGGAAATGGAATGCAGTGACTGAGGGAAATGGGATGCAGTGACTCAGGGAAATGGGATGCAGCGACTCAGGGAAATGGGATGCAGTGATTGAGTGAAATGGGATGCAGTGACTGATGCAAATGGGATACATTGACTTAGGGAAATGGCTTGCAGTGACTGCTTGAAATGGGATGCAGTGACTGATGGAAATGGGACGCAGTGACTGAGGGAAATGGGATGCAGTGACTGAAGGAAATGAGATGCAGTGTCTGAGTGAAATGGGATGCAGTGAGTGTGTGAAATGGGATGCAGTGACTGATGCAAATGGGATACATTGACTGAGGGAAATGGGTTGCAGTGACTGAGGGAAATGGGATGCAGTGACTGAAAGACATGGGATGCAGTGACTGAGGGAAATGAGATGCAGTGACTGAGGGAAATGGGATGCAGTGACTGAGGGAAATGGGATGCAGTCACTGTGTTGAAGGAGATGCAGTGACTGAGTGAAATGGGATGCAGTGACTGAGTGAAATGGGATGCAGTGACTGCGTGAAATGCGATGCAGTGACTGAGTGAAATGTGATTCAGTCACTGAGTGAAATGGGATGCATCACTGAGTGAAATGGGATGCAGTGACTGATGGAAATTGGATGCAGTGACTGAGTGACATGAGGTGCAGTGACTGAGTGAAATGAGATGCAGTGTCTGATTGAAATGAGATGCAGTGTCTGATTGAAATGTGATGCAGTGACTGAGGGAAATGGGATGCAGTGACTGAGGTACTGGGTAGGAGTGACTGAGTGAAATGGGATGCAGTGACTGAGTGAAATGGGATGAAGTGACTGTGTGAAATGGGATGAAGTGACTGAATGAAATGTGATGCAGTGACTGAGTGAAATGCGATGCAGTGAATGAGTGAAATGAGATGCACTGACTGATGGAAATTGGATGCAGTGACAGAGCGACATGAGCTGCAGCGACTGAGTAAAATGAGAAGCATTGAATGCACTGTCTGTGAGATACGGGAAACAGTGACTGATGGAAATGGGATGCAGTGACTGAGGGAAAATGGGTTGCAATGACTGATGGAAATGGGCTGCAGAGACTGTGGGAAATGGGATGCAGTGACTGAGGGAAAATGGGTTGCAATGTCTGATGGAAATGGGATATAGTGACTGATGAAAATGGGATGCAGTGACTGCGGGAAATGCGATGCAGAGACTGAGTGAATTGGGATGCAGTGACACACGGAAATGTGATGCAGTGACTGATGGAAATGGGATGCAGTGACTGAGGGAAATGGGATGCAGTGACTGATGGAAATGGGATGCAGTGACTGAGGGAAATGGGATGCAGTGACTGAGGGAAATGAGATGCAGTGACTGTGGAAAATGGGATGCAGTGACTGAGGGAAATGGGATGCAGTGACTGTGGGAAAATGGGTTGCAATGACTGAGTGAAATGGGACGCAGTGACTGATGGAAATGGGACGCAGTGACTGAGGGAAATGGGATGCAGTGACTGAAGGAAATGAGATGCAGTGTCTGAGTGAAATGGGATGCAGTGATTGTGTGAAATGGGATGCAGTGACTGAGGGACATGGGATGCAGTGACTGATGCAAATGGGATACATTGACTGAGGGAAATGCGTTGCAGTGACTGAGGGAAATGGGATGCAGTGACTGAAAGAAATGAGGTGCAGTGACTGAGGGAAATGTGATGCAGTGACTGAGGGAAATGGGATGCAGTGACTGCGTGAAATGCGATGCAGTGACTGAGTGAAATGTGATTCAGTCTCTGAGTGAATTGGGATGCAGTCTCTGAGTGAAATGGGATGCATCACTGAGTGAAATGGGATGCAGTGACTGTGGTGAAGGAGATGCAGTGACTGACTGAAATGGGATGCAGTGACTGACTGAAGTGGGATGCAGTGACTGAGTGAAATGGGATGCAGTGACTGAGGGAAATGAGATGCAGTGATTGTGTGAAATGGGATGCTGTGACTGAGGGAAATGGGATGCTGTGACTGAGGTAAATGGGATGCAGTGACTGAGGGAAATGGGATGCAGTGACTGAGGGAAATGGGATGCAGTGACTGAGGGAAATGGAATGCAGTGACTGAGGGAAATGGGATGCAGTGACTCAGGGAAATGGGATGCAGTGACTCAGGGAAATGGGATGCAGTGATTGAGTGAAATGGGATGCAGTGACTGATGCAAATGGGATACATTGACTTAGGGAAATGGCTTGCAGTGACTGATGGAAATGGGACGCAGTGACTGAGGGAAATGGGATGAAGTGACTGAAGGAAATGAGATGCAGTGTCTGAGTGAAATGGGATGCAGTGACTGATGCAAATGGGATACATTGACTGAGGGAAATGGGTTGCAGTGACTGAGGGAAATGGGATGCAGTGACTGAGGGAAATGGGATGCAGTGACTGTGGGAAATGGGATGCAGTCACTGTGTTGAAGGAGATGCAGTGACTGAGTGAAATGGGATGCAGTGACTGAGTGAAATGGGATGCAGTAACTGCGTGAAACGCGATGCAGTGACTGAGTGAAATGTGATTCAGTCACTGAGTGAATTGGGATGCAGTCACTGAGTGAAATGGGATGCATCACTGAGTGAAATGGGATGCAGTGTCTGATTGAAATGAGATGCAGTGTCTGATTGAAATGTGATGCAGTGACTGAGGGAAATGGGATGCAGTGACTGAGGTACTGGGTAGGAGTGACTGAGTGAAATGGGATGCTGTGACTGAGTGAAATGAGATGCACTGACTGATGGAAATTGGATGCAGTGACAGAGCGACATGAGCTGCAGCGACTGAGTAAAATGAGAAGCATTGAATGCACTGTCTGTGAGATACGGGAAACAGTGACTGATGGAAATGGGATGCAGTGACTGAGGGAAAATGGGTTGCAATGACTGATGGAAATGGGATATAGTGACTGATGGAAATGGGCTGCAGAGACTGTGGGAAATGGGATGCAGTGACTGAGGGAAAATGGGTTGCAATGACTGATGGAAATGGGATATAGTGACTGATGAAAATGGGATGCAGTGACTGCGGGAAATGCGATGCAGAGACTGAGTGAATTGGGATGCAGTGACACACAGAAATGTGATGCAGTGACTGAT
Source organism: Stegostoma tigrinum (assembly GCF_030684315.1). Taxonomy (NCBI): domain Eukaryota; kingdom Metazoa; phylum Chordata; class Chondrichthyes; order Orectolobiformes; family Stegostomatidae; genus Stegostoma; species Stegostoma tigrinum. Next base: position 2,432,950 of record NW_026728568.1, on the reverse strand, counting down.
GGAAATGGGATGCAGTGACTGAGGGAAATGGGATGCAGTGACTGATGGAAATGGGATGCAGTGACTGATGGAAATGGGATGCAGTGACTGAGGGAAATGGGATGCAGTGACTGAGGGAAATGAGATGCAGTGACTGTGGAAAATGGGATGCAGTGACTGAGGGAAATGGGATGCAGTGACTGTGGGAAAATGGGTTGCAATGACTGAGTGAAATGGGACGCAGTGACTGATGGAAATGGGACGCAGTGACTGATGGAAATGGGACGCAGTGACTGAGGGAAATGGGATGCAGTGACTGAAGGAAATGAGATGCAGTGTCTGAGTGAAATGGGATGCAGTGATTGTCTGAAATGGGTTGCAGTGACTGAGGGACATGGGATGCAGTGACTGATGCAAATGGGATACATTGACTGAGGGAAATGCGTTGCAGTGACTGAGGGAAATGGGATGCAGTGACTGAAAGAAATGAGGTGCAGTGACTGAGGGAAATGTGATGCAGTGACTGAGGGAAATGGGATGCAGTGACTGCGTGAAATGCGATGCAGTGACTGATGGAAATGTGATGCAGTGACTGAGGGAAATGAGATGCAGTGTCTGATTGAAATGTGATGCAGTGACTGAGGGAAATGGGATGCAGTGACAGAGCGACATGAGCTGAAGAGACTGAGTAAATTGAGAAGCATTGAATGCACTGTCTGTGAGATACGGGAAACAGTGACTGATGGAAATGGGATGCAGTGACTATGGTGAAGGGGATGCAGCGACTGAGTGAAATGGGATGCAGTGACTGAGTGAAATGAGATGCAGTGACTGAGGGAAATGAGATGCAGTGACTGATGGAAATGGGATGCAGTGACTGAGGGAAATGAGATGCAGTGATTGTGTGAAATGGGATGCTGTGACTGAGGGAAATGGGATGCAGTGACTCAGGGAAATGGGATGCAGTGACTCAGGGAAATGGGATACAGTGATTGAGTGAAATGGGATGCAGTGACTGATGCAAATTGGATACAATCACTGAGTGAATTGCAATGCAAAGACTGAGGGAAAGGTGATGCTGTGACGATGGGAAATGGGATGTAGTGAGGGTGGGAAATTGAATGCAGCGTCTGTGAGATACGGGAAACAGTGACTGATGGAAATTGGACGCAGTGACTGTGGTGAAGGAGATGCAGTGATTGAGTGAAATGGGATGCAGTGACTGCGTGAAATGGGATGCAGTGACTGTGGTGAAGGAGATGCAGTGACTGAAGGAAATGTGATGCAGTGACTGAGTGAAATGGGATGCAGTGACTGAGGGAAATGGGATGCAGTGACAGAGGGAAATGGGATGCAGTGACAGAGTGACATGAACTGCAGTGTCTGATGGAAATGTGAAGCAGTACCTGATGGAAATGGGATGCAGTGACTGAGGTACTGGGAAGGAGTGACTGAGTTCATGGGATGCAGTGCCCGAGCGGACTTGGGGAGCTGTGAGTGAGGGAAATGGGATACAGTGCCTGAGTGAAATGAGATGCAGTGACTGAGGGAAATGGGATGCAGTGACTGAGTGAAATGAGATGCAGTGACTGAGAGAAATGGGATGCAGTGACTGAGGGACATGGGAAGCATTGACTGAGTGAAATGCGATGCAGAGACTGAGGGAAAGGAGATGCTGTGACGATGGGAAATGGGATACAGTGAGTGTGGGAAATTGAATGCAGCGCCTGTGAGATACGGGAAACAGTGACTGATGGAAATGGAATGCAGTGACTATGGTGAAGGAGATGCAGTGACTGTGTGAAATGTGATGCAGTGACTGAGTGAAATGTGATGCAGTGACTGAGAGAAATGGGATGCAGTGACTGAGTGAAATGGGATGCAGTGACTGAGTGAAGTGGGATGCAGCGACTGAGTGAAATGGGATGCAGTCTCTGAGTGAAATGTGTTGCAGTCACTGAGTGAAATGGGACGCATCACTGAATGAAATGGGATCCAGTGATTGACAGAAATGGGATGCAGTGACTGTAGGAAATTGAATGTCGTGACTGAGTGAAATGGGATGCATTGTCTGATGGAAATGGGATGCAGTGTCTAATGGAAATGGGATGCAGTGTCTCGGCGAAAGGAGATGCAGTGTCTCGGGGAAAGGAAATGCAGTGACTGAGTGAAATGGGATGCAGTGACTGCGTGAAATGCGATGCAGTGACTGAGTGAAATGGGACGCAGTGACAGCGTGAAATGGGATGCAGTGACTCCTTGAAATGGGATCCAGTGACTGAGGGAAATGGGACACCGTGACTGAGTGAAATGTGATGCAGTGACTGAGTGAAATGGGATGCAGTGACAGCGTGAAATGGGATGCAGTGACTCCTTGAAATGGGATCCAGTGACTGAGGGAAATGGGACACCGTGACTGAGTGAAATGGGATGCAGTGACAGCGTGAAAGGGGATGCAGTGACTGCTTGAAATGGGATCCATTGACTGTGTGAAATGGGATGCAGTGACTGAGTGAAATTTGATTCAGTCACTGAGTGAAATGGGATGCAGTCACTGAGTGAAATGGGATGCAGTCACTGAGTGAAATGTGTTGCTGTCACTGAGTGAAATGGGATGCATCACTGAGTGAAATGGGATGCATCACTGAATGAAATGCGATGCAGTGACTGAGAGAAATGCCATGCAGTGACTGAGAGAAATGCGATGCAGTGACTGAGTGAAATGGGATGCAGTGACTGCGTGAAATGGGATGAAGTGAATGAGTGAAATGAGATGCAGTGACTGATGGAAATTGGATGCACTGACAGCGTGACATGAGCTGCAGTGACTGGGTGAAATGAGATGCAGTGTCTGATGTAAATGTGATGCAGTGACTGAGGTCCTGGGAAGTAGTGAGTGTGTTAATGGGGATGCAGTGCCCGAGCGGGCTTGGGGTGCAGTGACCGAGGGACCTGGCATGCAGTGACTGAGTGAAATGGGATGCAGTGACTGACGGAAATGTCTTGCAGTGACTGAGGGAAATGGGATGCAGTGACTGAGGGAAATGGGATGCAATCACTGCGTGAAATGCGATGCAGAGACTGAGGGAAAGGAGATGCTGTGACGATGGGAAATGGGATACAGTGAGTGTGGGAAATTGAATGCAGCGTCTGTGAGATATGGGAAACAGTGACTGATGGAAATTGGACGCAGTGACTGTGGTGAAGGAGATGCAGTGATTGAGTGAAATGGGATGCAGTGACTGAGGGACATGGGATGCAGTAACTGAGGGAAATGGGATGCAGTGACTATGGGAAATGGGATGCCTTGACTGACGGAAATGGGATGCAGTGATTGACGGAAATTGAATGCAGCCTCAGTGAGAAACAGGATGCAGTGACTGAGTGAAATGGGATGCAGTGACTGAGGGAAGTGGGATGCAGTGACTGAGTGAAATGGGATGTATTGACTGATGGAATTGGGGTGCAGTGACCACATCAGTACTGGGTGAGGATCCTGGCCAGGTGTTAGATTTCAAAGTCGTTGATCACCTTGGTGATAGCGATCACAATTCTGTTATGTTTACGTCAGTGATGGAAAGGGATAGGTGTACACCACTGGGCAAGAGTTATAGCTGGCGGAAAGGCAATTACGAAGAGATTATGCAAGATTTAGGGAGCATAGGATGGGGAAGGAAACTGCAGTCGATGGGCACAATAGAAATGTGGAGCTTATTCAGGGAAAAGCTCCTGTGTGTCCTAGATAAGTATGTACCTGTCAGGCAAGGAGTAAGCTGTAGGGTGCGGGAGCCGTGGTTTACGAAGGAAGTGGAATCTCTGGTCAAGAGGAGGCAGAAGGCTTCTGTTACTTTCAGATGTGAAAGCTCAGTTAGGGTGATTGAGGGTTACAAGGTAGCCAGGAAAGACCGAAAGAGAGAGCTCAGAAGATCCAGGAGGAGACATGAGAAGTTGTTGGTGGATAGGATCAGGGTAAACCCTCAGGCTTTCTATCGGTATTTAAGGAATAAAAGAATGACAAAAGTAAGATGAGGCCCAATCAAGGATAGTAGTGGTAAGTGGTGTGTGGAGTCAGATGAGATAGGGGAAGCGCTAAATGAATATTTTTCAACAGTATTCACTCTAGAAAACCACAATGTTGTCGAGGAGAATACAGAGATACAGGCTACTGGACTAAGTGGGATTGAGGTTCACAAGGAAGAGGTTTTTGAAATCCTACAGAGGGTGAAGATAGCTATGTCCCCTGGGCCGGATGGGATTTATCCTCGGATCCTCTGAGAATCCAGGGAGGAGATTGCCGAGCCTTTGGCATTGATCTTTAACTCATCATTGTCTACAGGAATAGTGCCAGATGACTGGAGGATAGCAATTGTGGTTCCCCTGTTCAAGAAGGGGAGTAGAGACAACCCTGGTAATTATCGGCCAGTGAGCCTTACCTCAGTTGTTGGTAAAGTGTTGGAAAAGGTTATATGGGATAGGATTTACAATCATCTAGAAAAGAATAAATTGATTCGGGATAGTCAGCACGGTTTTGTGAAGGGAAGGTCGTGCTTCACAAACCTTATTGAGTTCTTTGAGAAGGTGACCAAACAGGTGGATGAGAGTAAACCGGTTGATGTGGAGTATATGGATTTCAGCAAGGCGTTCGATAAGGTTCCCCATAACAGACTATTGTACAAAATGCAGAGGAATGGAATTGTGGGAGATATAGCAGTTTGGATCGGAAATTAGCTTGCTGAAAGAAGACAGAGGGTGGTAGTTGATGGGAAACGTTCATCCTGGAGACCAGTTACTGGTGGTGTACCGCAAGGGTGGGTATTGGGTCCACTGCTGTTTGTCATTTTTATAAATGACCTGGATGAGGGCGTAGAAGGATGGGTTAGTAAATTTGCAGGTGACACGAAGATCGGTGGAGTTGTGGATAGTGACAAAGGATTGGTTGCAGAGGGACATAGATCAGCTGCAGAGCTGGTCTGAGAGGTGGCAAATGGAGTTTAATGCAGACAAGTGTGAGGTGATGCACTTTGGTAGGAGTAACCAGAAGGCAAAGTACAGGGCTAATGGTAAGATGCTTAGTAGTATAGATGAGCAGAGAGATCTTGGTGTCCATGAACACAGATCCTTGAAAGTTGCCACCCAGGGTGACAGGGCTGTTAAGAAGGCATACAGTGTTTTAGCTTTGAGTAATAGAGGGATCGAGTTCCGGAACCAAGAGGTTATGGTGAAGCTGTACAAAACTCTGGTGCGGCCGCACTTGGAGTATTGCGTACAGTTCTGGTCACCGCATTATAAGAAGGATGTGGAAGCTTTGAAAAGGGTGCAGAGGAGATTTACTGGGATGTTGCCTGGTATAGAGGGAAGGCCTTAGAATGAATGGCTGAGGGACTTGAGGCTGTTTTCATTAGAGAGAAGAAGGTTGAGAGGTGACTTAATTGAGACATATAAAATAATCAGAGGGTTAGATAGGGTGGATAGGGAGAGCCTTTTTCCTCGGATGGTGACGGCGAACACGAGGGGGCATAGCTTTAAATTGAGGGGTGAAAGATATAGGACAGATGTCAGAGGTAGTTTCTTTACTCAGAGAGTAGTAAGGGAATGGAACGCTTTGCCTGCAACAGTCGTAGATTTGCCAACTTTAGGTACATTTAAGTCGCCATTGGATAAGCATATGGGCGTACATGGAATAGTGCAGGTTAGATGGGCTTGAGATCGGCATGACAGGTCGGCACAAGATCGAGGGCCGAAGGGCCTGTACTGTGCTGTAATGTTCTATGTTCCTTGGCTAGCTCTCCCTGTGCTCCGTGTGATTTAACTTCCCTCTTGGACTACCGTGAGGAACCTTCTTGAACGCCTTACTGAAGCCCGTATGCGTCCATCTTTCTGCCTTAATCAATGCTCTTGATTACTACTTTAAAAAACTCAATCAAATTACATGAGTTATGATTTCCTGTGCACATGTGTCCTCGGATCCCATGGACTGTTTCCTGTTCTAACAGTCTTCAAATGGGGGATCTTGTCAAAAGCTTTGCTGATGCCCAAGTAGACTGTATCAAATGCATTCCCCTCATGCACACAACTAGTTCGCTCTTCAGTCATAGATTCATAGAGTCATACAGCACAGAATCAGGACCTTCAGTCCCAATCATCTGTACTGATTAGGTGTCCCAAACTTAACCGGTCCCATTTGCCTGTGTTTGGTATCCGTCTAAACCTTTCCTAATTGTGTACCTGTCCAAATGTCTTTTAAATACAGCAATTTTATCTGCCTCGACCACATCTGTTGGCAGCTCCTTCCATTCACGAACCCCACCCCCCCCCCACCCCTTGTGGAAAGTTGGTTGAAAGTCAAAGCTGTGAATGTTAGAGATTCATCAACAAACCTCTTGCTGTCAACTGAAAGAAACCAGAGCTGATAAATCTCATTAGGAAACAAAATCATGGTTCTCCAGATTTAGTAACCATTATTTAGTAATTCCTCTTTTAATAGCTCTCACACAGTTGGCTGTCACTGAGGGGACTTCTCCTTGTACATTTCCTGCCATTAACCCAGTGCACTCTACAGGGACAGAAGACAGTAAAACTAAATAAAGAAACTCTAATTCAAAGAAAGAAGAATTATGGAAATGTCCTGCCCTCCCCCCTTCTTTCCTCACAACCGCTCCCCACCCCTTTCACAAAGAACGATCAAACGAATGCTGTTGTAACATCTTACTTTGTTCCAATCCCAGTTTATTTGTTGCTGAAACAGACTTTCTTGCTATTGGTCCCTTTGCACTTCATTATTCCAATGCACCCTGCGCACCTCCCGCTTTCTATTCTCGATAAAATCAGGGTCTTCTGCTGTTTGTGTTAACCGTTCATAGCACATCCTGTGCCCCTTGACCTGCATCAAATCCAAGTTCAGCAAATCCTCAATTTTAATATTAATTAATAAACTCTAGTTTCGGTTTCAAATCCCTCCACGGTCTTGAATCCCTCCCCTAATCTCTGTAATCCCCTCCAGTCTCCTAGTTTTCAGAGCTATCTACAGTCTTACACTGACTCATTCCTGAACATTTCCAGTTGTAGTTAGCTCACAGGTGGCATTGCTGTGAGCTGCCAAGGTACTAACACTGGAATTTCTTTCCTCAACCACTCTGTCCCTCAACCAGTTATTCCTCATTTCGGACACTGAGCATGAGTGACCTGCAGTGAGGTCTCAAGGAATTGGAGCCAGTTCACCAGAGGATGAAGTCACACTCCATTTCAGCTACAGGGGATTCAGATGAGAACTGCAATGGGGATGGGGTGGCCGACAGAAGAAGGATTGGTGCATTGGCAGGTTAGAAAGCCTGCCATTAATGTCACGGAGCATGAAAGACTCTGGCTTCAATCTGGCGCAGTGTTTGGAACCCATCCACTCCAGCACTGAGTTGTGGCCAACCTGATAAAAACAGTTACAGATTGAGTCATGACTGGTATCTCTGCTCCAGAAAAAGCAGAAGCCAATGAAATGGCTGCAAGGTCAGACTCATGTCATCATGCCCAGCAATTCCAGTGCTCAAAGTGCAGTGCATTTCCAGCACTGCTGCCCAGGGCTGGGTGGTGGGGGTGACAGTCACAGCAAGAAGTGGCAGTGATGCAATGGGTCATGAACCACCTGTCTGCAAGTGCCCTTCCCTTATTGCCAATCCTTTGCCTTGTTAGTGCCCTTGCTAACATTGCTGGTCAGCCAGCCAGCCCTGATTTCTGCCACACCTTGCTGTTGTGGTACAGTCCTGGGTGGGCCCTTCTGGAGCGAGAGTTACTCAGGATAAACACAATAAAAATCATCAGCTTTCACCTGCAGTGCCACAGTCACAGGGATCGCACTCTGTGGGAGCATTAAGCAAGAAAAAGGCACCTGTAATACTGGTATGAAGGAAATAAATGAGGGCAGTTGATATTTGCATGCATTATGGCATAGATTGTTCAACATTATTGTTTTGAAATATCGATATTGTGATGGCATTTACTGTTGTTTCTAGACAAGTGGTGCAGTGGTAGTCAACAGCCAAGGAGAGGGAAGGTTCAGCCTTGTTAGTGGAATTTGAGCTTAAATTTACCTGTATTACAGTTGGTCGAGTGGATCACAGAAAGTCTGGCAACAAAAAAGCTGCAATGGTTACCTCGTCACTGCTTCCAACTCCTCCTCTTTCTCAGCTGGTGCCCGATCACTGGCAGCGACAGCGTACCCTCATGATGCCAAGGTTGGAGACTATCAAGAATCATGACGACACCGGCCCTTCTCTGTACTGCAGGACTGCCCCAGAGTGCTCCAGGCAGCAGAAACAACATTGAACGACTCCAGTGGTCTGCACCATTACATTTCCTGTGGTACTTTATGCAGCCCCTCTGAGTGTGTAATACACACTCCCATATGGACCACGTCATCAAACAAAGGCTCTTGTCACCTCCTCATTACTTCAAGTTGTTCAAATGAGGATGGCAGGGCAGAATATTGAAGAATTATTACAAAGTCTTCTGTTCAGTATCCTGCTGCTTTCTGACAAGGAAAACTGAAATGTACTTGATTTTCATGTAATTTTGATTCCCATTACAGGTCCTTATGGGAACAGGAAAAATGACAAGCTGGAAAATTTTGCAAGTAATCTTTGGGCCAGCCTGGAATCTTCCCATCCTCTGGCCATGACCTTGTGACCCTGCTTGGAGGTTGTAGTTACAGTTTCAGAAGTGATCAATTCCAGTGAGGATGTCTGTACCAAGGTGAAAGCTCACGCTTCACGACGGGAAAAATGGCTCCATTCAGACTCTGGAGATTCAGGTATCCCACTGAGAATCGTTGTCTCCTTCATCATTCACCTTATTCCAGTCACCTGTCCTGCTCTGTGTGATTTCTGTCCATTCTCTCAGTCATGCTTGTCTGAGGGGATAGCCACTACTGTAGCCCTGTTGTTGACTTGTGCAGTATCCTCACAGTCAGGGAATGCTTCCCCATTCCTGAGAGATTTCAGCTGGCTTAAACAGCTCTGAAAACCACTGAACACTTTTACAAGAGTCAGCGGAAATCCACTTGCATCTAACCTGTAAGTAGTTGGTGATATCTCTATCCTCACTGCACTGGATGAAGAGAGGATTGTAACTGGAATACTGAGGTCAAAACATATACCATTAGCATCCAAGCAGCATTACGCATACTTCCATCAGAATGTGAATCAGATGACAGGGATTATACCTAGCACTTGGAGAACTGACAGAAACCCCAGGTTACCTTGTCAGGAAAGTTCCAGTGAATGAAGTGCCAACCGAGCACTTACCATTCGGGGGCAGTCTGTGGCTAAAACCCCACTCACTGAGAGATGCTGGCCAAACAGAGACTAGTGTCTCGCCATTGCAGGTGGTGCCTCAAGGAAGGGTGGCTGATGCTGGTACTGCAATTAATCCAATGCTATTCGTGAGTCATGAACAAATTGGAGTCGTGGGAGAGGTTTTCTGGCCAGGGAATCAGGAGGTTGTAAGAAAAGGTAGTCAGGTGCTATCTGTTTGCCATCGCTACTAATATGGCATGGCGGATCAATGGTTAGCACTGCTGCCTCACAGCTCCAGGGACCCAGGTTCAATTCCAACCTCAGGTGACTGTCTGTTTGGAGTTTGCACATTCTGTATATGTCTGCATGGGTTTCCTCTGGGTGCTCCAGTTTCCTCCCACAGTCCAAAGATGTGCAGGTTAGATGGCTTGGCCATGCTAAGTTGCCCAGAGTGTCCAGGTATGTGTGGGTTAGGTGGGTTATAGTGGAATGGGTGTGGGTGGAATGCGACATCCAGCTCGACACCTTGTTATCTCTATTGTAGAGCATCTATGTGCCCCACTGTTATTTTACTATCATGCCAGATGTGTAGTATGTGATTTCTCTGCAAGTTGGTATGACAAATTAAAATGATGAGACATTTTTATTCTCTTAATGATAAAACTCAAAATTCCAACTGCACCTATGTCAACTCCTGTGCTGTGACATGTCTTTACAGATTGAAATGTGCATTTTATTTCAGTTGGGATGATTCTTGGATTTCTGCCAGACTTCAGCAGTTTGAGGTTTGCTGTGACAATTCCATGCCTTTTGACCTTCAACACAATCACAATGAAAATGACGTGGAAATTACAATATGGATACTGTGTGTGTGTGTGTGTGTGTGTGTGTGTGTGTGTGTGTGTGTGTGTGTGTGTGTGTGTGTGTGTGTGTGTGTGTGTGTGTGTGTGTGTGTGTGTGTGTGTGTGTGTGTGTGTGTGTATACCTTGTGATATTTGATATAATCATTTGATATAATCAGTGGCGTTACTTTGGAGAGGTTTTGGTCTCCCCTTTGAATATTGAAGTAGAATGTAAAGCTCTTCCAGAGGTTCGCTCATGACATAGATCATCAGTCTGATGAAAACCTCCCTCTTCCCCTTGCTACTATCTACTTGTTATTGCAGTATCAGTTCCTGAGACATGCCTTAGAATCCATTAAAGACGTGAATAAAGGCAAACAGTTGCCACTCACTCTAACCAACGTTTTTGTATAAAGACTTTACCCTCTACATGGACATGAGTCTTAATCCCATGTGCCCACTCTGTTCCAGTGAATGCTTTATTCATCCTTACTTTGACCACTTGCTTAACCTATTCCTAAATATTGACTTGGCTGCCTGTTCAGTCATTAATTCTGGTTGCACATTTTGAACTCTATGTGTTTGATGCAGCAGTTGGAAACAAGGGCTTGTGCTGCTTTAGTTATACCATCAATAGAGACTTTAAATAGTCATTAAAGAAAGGAAGAACTGGCACTGAACAAATTACCTGGGTTTTTTTTGTATTCATTCGTAGAATGGAGCTGCTGCTGGCTGGCCAGTATTTATTGCCCACTCATAGCTGCCCTTGACAAGGTGTTGGTGAGCTGCCTTCTTGAACCATGGCTTGGAGGGCAACTTGCAGGTGGTGGTATTCCCATAAATTTTCTGCCCTTATCCTTCTAGATGGTAGTATTTATGAAAGTGTTGGTTTCTAAAGAGCCTTGGTGAATTTATGCAGGGGATTTTGTAGATGATGTGCACAGCTGCTACTTCCCATTACTGGTGGAGGGAATGAATTTTTCTCGCTATTGCTTTGTTAACTGTAGCAGCTTGCTGTGCCTAAATTGACTGCTGCATTTCCTGACATTGCAATAGTGACTACACTTCCAAAATATGAATACTGCTGAGAAAAGGCATATATTGCTACAGTTTTTCAACTTGCACTTAACAGGACAATTCACATCAAATACAATGTAAAAGGATCAACTATTATCGTAAATAAGAAGTGAGTCCTGGTGTTTTCCCTGTGGAAACACCTCAGAGTCCACTGTAATTGCTTTATTCATCTTTACTTCAACCATTTGCTGTACCTGTTGCTAAATATTGATGTGGTTCCACTTCCAAATGAATCAGCACTCTCTTTGTGTACAGCTTTTCCCTTCACTTCTTGCAAATTGCCCCAATAAGTGCAAGATGAAAAGGATAAACAAAATGTATATTTTTCAAGTTCTGTATTACCAACTGATTACTGCCAAAATACTTCATTGGCTGTAAAGTGCTTTGGAATGTCCTGAGGTCATGAAAGGGAAGAAAGAGAAGGCTTTCTTTCTTAACATTGTGCATTTCACAGCTTTAGGATATCCCAAACAACTTCTGGCCAAGAGAATAGTTGAGAATTGGAGTCACTGTCGTAATGTGGAAACATGGCAGTCCATTTGTGCACAGTGAGATCTCACAAACGGCAACATCACAGTGACCAGAAAACCCCTTCAGCAATATCAGTTCAGAGCTTAGTATTGACCAAAACACCAGGACAACTCTGCTTGACAACAGAGGCATTATATTACCTGAGAGGGAATACGAGTATTTAACAACTAGACACCTGAAGCCACAATTTCCAAGGGTAGAGTGTTGGTTCGAATGGTATCATCCAAAGGTCAGCACCTCCAACAATGGAGCACTGGGTATGTTAGCCTAGATTTTCTTCTCAGGTCTATAGATCCTGACTTGAACAATGACATTCTGTCTTAACGGTTGGAGTGAAACCCACTGAGCTGCAGCTAATATCCAATGATTGATCTGTATAGTGAGTGCAAGGAAAATGGTGTAAACACCACACTGTGCAGCCTGCTCTCATTCACTCACTCGGAGCAAATTTTCAGAAACTTGCCAGTAGATTGTGAGTGCACCTTCTTATTAAGCTGCTGCTTGTAGCTGCTCCTGCCAGGAGACCTGCTGTCATGGTGTGCCAATTGTGTCTGTCTTATGCCACCCTCATACATCGGTTGTGGTTTGTTGGCAGCCATTCTGTGACACCACTCTGTGACCTGTTCCTGGGAAGATAGGGTTCTCCTGTGAGGAATGATCGGATCTGTACCGGTTGGAACTTAGAAGAATGAGTATTGACCCAATGGCAAAATATAAAATCCTGAGGGGACTTGATACTTTGTGTACAGGGAAAATGTTTCCTCTTGTGAGGGAATATCAAAAAAGGGGGTACAATTTAAGAACAGGAGGTCTTCTTTCTATGATGGAGACGAGGAGGATTTCCATCAGAGGGGTATGGGTCCGTGGAATTCTCTTCCCCAAAAAGTATTGGCGGCTGTACCATTGACTTTATTCTAGGTTGAGTTAGATGGTTTTTTGATAGATGTGGGAGACGAGGGCTTGGGGAAAAGGGACAGAGGGGCTTGAGTCCACAAGCAGATCAGCCACTGAATGGTGGAGCAGAGTTAAAGGGCTGAATGGCTTTCTGTTGCTCTCAAATGACATGTTCCTATATTTCGTTCTAACATCCATCATCCAACTGCACATAGGTTGACCCCTCTTCCTGCTGCTGTCCAGAATCTCTTAGCTTGTAAGCTCAGATCAAACAGCCAAAATTGTGACTCTTTTTTTCTGGGTGTCACTTATTAAACTTGGAGAGAGGAAAAAGGAGTATATGAGTACCTTTTGTTCTTCTCATTTTAGATTCAATCTTTTTATAATATTTCTGAGAACTGCTTGAGAAACAGAGTCATAGAATCATACAGCATGGAAACAGATTCTTCAGTCAAACCAGCCCGTGCCAAACATATTTTCGAGCTAAACTAGTCCCACCTGCCTGCTCCTGGTCCATAACTCTCCAAATCTTTCCTGTTCATGTACGATTCTAAGTGTCTTTTAAGTGTTATAGCATCTAACTCAGGAAATGAATAGTTTTTTTGTGGGTGCATGTGGAATGTACTGTATCATGGTGAGGGAAAGTAAAAGGTGTATTCAGATTGAGGAAATGAATGCTGGCCTGAACAGAATTGGTTGCTTTGTATGGCCTTATTGATTTTGCTTGCCTCTCGTACCTTGTCGTAAAACTGCTTATAACTTCAAGGAAGGAGAATAGCAATTGCTGTGGGTTTTGCAGAACACATTGTAAGTACATACAGATTTATTTTTTTAAAAAGCTATTAAACCAAAGAAATGGAATTGCACAATAAATCAGAAAGTAATGTGGCAGCCTAGCTGCTTGTTGAAGCACTTAGACTTTGTATAGATGGCTTTGTGCTTTGCCATCCACTTCCCACAATGGTTAAAATCATTAAATTGTACAGCACAGAATGAGTCCATTCAATCCATTATGCTTGGGTTGACTGGCGGAAAGAGATTTCTGATCTGCCCCACTTGCCAGTCTTTTCTCTGCACCACTGCAAATATTTCCCATTTTAAACTACTTCATTCCTCCTGCCTCAGAGCATCTTGCTTTCATTGTGCTGCTTGGGTTGGCCTAGAAACACAATTGGCAAAGTGGGTGGCAAGAGAGGTGATTCATTCTGAATGCCTCTTTTTAAAATATTATTTATTTATTGAATGTGGGCATCATTAATTGCTCATGAGCAGATGCTCCTGAGCTGCCTTCCAAAACCACAGTATTCCCAAAGCGATGATAAGGAGGGAGCTGCAGAATTCTCAATCAGTAAAGATGATGGAATGGCAACATTTTCATGTCAGGATTGTGTGTACATCCGAAGATTGGAGGGAAACTGAGAAGTGATGCCCCCATGTGCCTGCTGTCCTTGCCCTGCTGGTTGGTAGATGTTGTGGGTTCTGGAGAAACCTTTGAAGAAATGTTGTTGCGTTACTGCACTGTATCTTGTAGATTCCAGTTGGAGCATCCACTTTAAGGCATCTACTTGCATCCTCATTCGAGATTCTCTATTCTGAGTGTAAGGAGCCACTTACTATGCTCGTATTGCATGGTGCTGACTTTTACAAGCTGCCAATCAAGATGAAGTCACGGAGAAAAGAAATAGCTGTGATGTGAAGGTACATGACAGATTCCATTGTTACTGTATTGGCTTAGTAGAAATATCACCATTGAGTCAAAAGGTTGTGGATTCAGTCACTTTCTAGAGATATGAGCACGTTTCACTGCAGTATTGAAGGAGTGCTGCAATGTCAGAGGTACTTTTTATTGGGTGAGAAATTAAGTTAAGGTTTGGCCTTCACCAAATATTGTCCTTATTTGGCTGAAAAAAATGCTTTGGAGATGTCCTGAAGCTCAGAGAGAGATTATATAAAGGCAAGTTATTTGTGGATTTCTGTCGGAGAGTTGGCTCCAGTTATATTTTCTCAACAGCTCATTCTTCTGTGTGATTTGAAGCTAATATTCGTAACTTTCAAATTTTACAATCTATTCCTGAAATGTTTGATGCACTATAAGGCACTATGTATTGTTCATCTTTTTAAAAACGAAAGAAGAGGAATTCTGTTGCATGAGGATTCTCCAGTGGCTTCTATAATATTGGACATAGTATAATTTCATTTAGAAAAATGATGAGATTACAACCATATTTAATAACTAAACACCATGCTTCACTTTGCAGAAGTCATGATAATACAAATTACGTGCTTTTTAATAATGTGGGGTACATCGAGCAGTTAAGTGTAATTTGGATGAGTAGGTGCAGCTTTACAGAGTCCTCCTATGATCTAAAATACAGAGATGCTCATTGTATTTGGAGTGGCGATTGGATGGGAGGAGGAAGCTGGCCTTATTTTATCTGTATTTCTTGTTATTTCCAGAAGCCTGGAGCTTATCAAACCAGAGTAGTGCTTGATATTTCAATGTGTTGACCTATCTACCAGTGGAAAGAAAAGTTATGAAAGTACCAGATGCTGTAATAAAATGAATGAATTACATGTAATTTCTACCCCACACTCTCACAATCCTGATGGTTAATGTGGGTTATAGTTCAGTGAAGAATTTCTGGCAAAGAAAACAAAGTGCTTTATTCTATTGAACTATCAGACAAACATCAGATGAGTTTGTATCATTGAGTGACATGTTTTATTGGTGTTTGAAGAGTGAATGATCCTCCCTGACAGAAGCAAGAGACTCCTGCCCATTGATGCTTGATGACTGGCTGTAGCCAATTACTTGTGAGTGAATTTGAATGACTGTGACATCCAATGGCAGAGCTGGTGGATGTTTCTTTTTAATATCGCAATTGCATTTCATAACCATATTGGAACACATGTATGAAGGCACAAAACCAATCCTTTTCCCTGACTGAAGACACTGGCATTTACCAGAGCTGTGGTTCATGATGAACCAATCACTATCAAATGACAGAGAAATAATACCATTTCAAAGCGAAGTTCACCCAGCTTTCAGCTGCATTGAAGATCCTTTCTTGTGGAGTGAAATAGAAGTTCTATGTTAAGAAACGATGATTAGTCAAAACGTAGCCTTTTACAATTAAATTACAAACTAAAATGAGGCAGTACTGCAAAGTATGAGCAATGTATTTTTTCACGAGTAAAGCTGAGTCTGCAGTCTTAAATACTAATGTGCATCATTGCATTATCCCTTTGTATAAGTTATTCAAGATTAAGGTTAAGAGGCATGGTATTTGAATGTAGCAGAATGCACAATCATCCAACAAACATCGGAGGGCTCACATATCTTTCACACATCTTATATGAGGCCAACATTTGAGAAAGAACACCAGCTGCCAGGATTTGGTTCTCCAATTGAGCACCCACTATTTGCAGGAGTGTCATGAGACCAAGAATTGACTTGTTCTCAGTGGGAGCATCACAGGGCACAGAATAGTGACCATACATTCTATCAGGGCTGTAAATCTGAAACGTCAATTTTTCTGCTCCTCTTATGCTGCCCGACCTGTCATGTTCCTCCAGCTCCACACTGTGTTGACTCTGACTCCAACATCTGCAGCTCTTGATATCTCCGAGTGACTGTGCATAGCAACCTTTTGAAAAGAGATATCACTTATGAGCAGCGGTTGTGGGTAGCTCTGATTCCCATTCCTTCCTTTAATCTGGCATGCAGAGATTACTAGTAATGTCTTCTTCATCACTTAGATCAGATAACATATCACAGACTGGTCTGTGTCATTCAATTCCAAACCAGACAGTTTTTGTACTGCCTGAGCCTTTGGTGGATATAAAATAAAGATGGTACTGGGGAAGGATCACCATAGCCTTTTAGCTATTCTACCCTAGTGGCCAAAACGACATAGATTCCCGAAGGTTGTACGTTTGGCATGGTATGTATGCAGTAAATACTAATAGTACGGAAATTGCTCTCTGAGATGCCTCAGAGCGGAATATGTTGTAAGGAGGAAAGTTGAATTCTAATGCACTTTCCATAACATTCAACTTGAAATATTTCAGCATATACTTGGTTGGTTAGCTGAGTTGGCTGGATGGCTCGTTGGGGATGCAAAATGATACCAATAGTGTGAGTCCGATTCTTGTACCGGCTGAGTTTACCGTGAAGGACTGTATGCCAGGGAGAAGTTGTAATTTCAATAATATTTGAAAAAACAAAGCTGTCAATAGGAAATTCTGCATTTTCACCGAGTTATCTCTTCAAAAGTCAGGAGGATACAGCGCAGAAACAAAAAGAAGGGGAATGGGTCAAAGCATCGCAATGTGGACAAGTCTGAGGCCGATCTCCTTAATGATGAGACCAGGAGCTTTAAAAGATTGGTGTGTCAAGACAAACAGACCATTACAGGATAGATTTCAAGTAGAAAAGATTGCTTTTATCTCAAGGCAGTTCAAATTCATGAAGCTTGGCCAGACTGCATCTGGAATTCAATGTTCAGTTTTGGTCAGCATGCCTCAGAGAAGGCCTTTTGAGGAGGTAAATTGTCGATTCACCAGAATGATAGCAGGGCTTAAAGAGTCAAGTTATGGAGACAGGTTGTCTGGACATAGCTTATCTCTTCAGTTTAGATGGTCCACATTGATCTCAACAAAATATTTAACATGATGAATAGATTCATTAGGATAAATATAGAGGAACTGTTTCCTCTTGGGGTGAATCCAGAACAAAAGATTAATACTTAATATTGGAACCCAAGCTGAGCAGGAGCAGCTGTCTATACAGAAGACAGGGGAAATCTGAAATTCCCTCCAGAAGGCTGTGTTTGTGCATCATTTTAAATTTTCTGATAACATGGTGTGAAGCTGAATGAACACAGCAGATTCTCCAGCATCGGCAGTTCCTCCTATCTCTGTATAAATTTTCTGATAGTTTTCTTTTGTTCAGTGAGGTTTTGAAGGAATTTAGAGCAAAGCGTGGGAAGATGAAGTTGAGCTGGGATCATCAATAATCCAATTGAATGATGGAGCCGGCCTATTTGAATGTTTTAATGAACATTATTTGTGAAGCGTGTACATCACATAGAGGTTTCAAGGTGATGATGTCTTGCTTTAATCTCTTCAAACTGAGAAAGACAGAACTTTAAAATAAAGCAATGTAACCAAATTAACTCAGTATGTACTCGGGCTCAGATACAATAGTATTTTCAATTGGCAACATCAATGTGATATGAAACCCACGATAATCTCAACGGACATAAGATGAACTGACGACTCTGACACATATCAGTTATGGTCAATAAAACTTGTGATCAGCAGTCAACCCACAATTGAAACTGATTCATGTCATTTGGTGCCTTTGTTTCCGATTAGTAGGAAACCAAAGGACATCTACATGCTACTGTAAATGTCAGCAAAGAAATCACTGGTGAGGAGTGAAAAAGTTGACGATGTGAAGACTAAATGCAAGGGTGCCCGTTATAATACCTTAAATTACAGGAAGAATAAAGTATTTGTTTTTTAATGATATAAGATGCACAGACAATGTGTGTACGATACATAGGTCAGGGTGTTTTCTCTTGCATGCAAATACCATAGACTTTTGCCTTTATTCAGAAAAGATAAAAAAAAGGTGTGCATTAGTATTTCAGTGGGAGGACTCTGCTTTGCTCCTGGAAAACATATTATTCATACACCACTGTAGAATATTGCCAAATTTTCCCTGTAGAACATAGAACATAGAACATAGAACAGTACAGCACAGAACAGGCCCTTCAGCCCACAATGTTGTGCCGACCATTGATCCTCATGTATGCACCCTCAAATTTCTGTGACCATATACATGTCCAGCAGTCTCTTAAATGACCCCAATGACCTTGCTTCCACAACTGCTGCTGGCAACGCATTCCATGCTCTCACAACTCTCTGCGTAAAGAACCTGCCTCTGACATCCCCTCTATACTTTCCACCAACCAGCTTAAAACTATGGCCCCTCGTGCTAGCCATTTCTGCCCTGGGAAATAGTCTCTGGCTATCAACTCTGTCTATGCCTCTCATTGTCTTGTATACCTCAATTAGGTCCCCTCTCCTCCTCCTTTTCTCCAATGAAAAGAGACCGAGCTCAGTCAACCTCTCAAAGCTGTAGCTCGAGGTTAATTTCAAAGACTATGTTTTGACAACTTAATATGATGCTTTTCGTTATATTAATTTTTTAAATTATATTGGGCCAAATTTTTACAGTAGAACTAAAATAGGTGAACCTGGATTTTAGATGTTATTTTCTCTCTATTTGATTGCTTTATAATTCTGATGGAATTACTGTGTGCCCTGTGTCTGCTTCATATGCTCTTCAGGCTCCAAATGCCTCAAGTATTATATTTTATTAATAGGAATAGGACAATCTAACTGTTGTTCAGTATGATATTTATATAGATTGAAGGAATTACTCATGGATGATGATTAAGTACTATTGATGGAACGCCCCCCTCATTTGTAATGACTGTAAGGCTCTATCTCCTTATCACTATGAATTAGAACATAGAACATAGAACATAGAACAGTACAGCACAGAACAGGCCCTTCAGCCCACAATGTTGTGCCGACCATTGATCCTCATGGATGCACCCTCAAATTTCTGTGACCATATGCATGTCCAGCAGTCTCTTAAATGACCCCAATGACCTTGCTTCCACAACTGCTGCTGGCAACGCATTCCATGCTCTCACAACTCTCTGCGTAAAGAACCTGCCTCTGACATCCCCTCTATACTTTCCACCAACCAGCTTAAAACTATGACCCCTCGTGCTAGCCATTTCTGCCCTGGGAAATAGTCTCTGGCTATCGACTCTATCTATGCCTCTCATTATCTTGTATACCTCAATTAGGTCCCCTCTCCTCCTCCTTTTCTCCAATGAAAAGAGACCGAGCTCAGTCAACCTCTCTTCATAAGATAAGCCCTCCAGTCCAGGCAGCATCCTGGTAAACCTCCTCTGAACCCTCTCCAAAGCATCCACATCTTTCCTATAATAGGGCGCCCAGAACTGGACGCAGTATTCCAAGTGCGGTCTAACCAAAGTTTTATAGAGCTGCAACAAGATCTCACGACTCTTAAACTCAATCCCCCTGTTAATGAAAGCCAAAACACCATATGCTTTCTTAACAACCCTGTCCACTTGGGTGGCCATTTTAAGGGATCTATGTATCTGCACACCAAGATCCCTCTGTTCCTCCACGCTGCCAAGAATCCTATCCTTAATCCTGTACTCAGCTTTCAAATTCGACCTTCCAAAATGCATCACCTCGCATTTATCCAGGTTGAACTCCATCTGCCACCTCTCAGCCCATCTCTGCATCCTGTCAATGTCCCGCTGCAGCCTACAACAGCCCTCTACACTGTCAACGACACCTCCGACCTTTGTGTCGTCTGCAAACTTGCTGACCCATCCTTCAATTCCCTCGTCCAAGTCATTAATAAAAATTACAAACAGTAGAGGCCCAAGGACAGAGCCCTGTGGAACCCCATGGAAATAATTCTCACATTATTTTACTGTTCTCTGTTCATTTAAACCCCAGTGGATCACTGAATCACTTGAACAGGTAATGGCAGGAAGGCAAACTGCTCAGACACACACAAACTGGTGTTTCTGTATCATGGGAGGCCTTACAGCTCCTTAAGCTTATTCTACCTTTAACTTAGATAACGGACAAACTGAATCCGAACTCCATTGACCTGCCCTGATTCCATATTGCTTCATTTTGCCAAATGAAAATCTACCAGTCTCTCAGTTCTGAAACTTTCAATTGAAATTTAACCTTTTTGGATGTCAGAGTTCCAGATTTCCGTCACACTGTGCACAATGCTGCTTCCTGACGGTGCCCAAGATCGGCCTAGCCCTGATGTTACATTTATGCTGTGTTGTTCAGAATTCCCAAACCAAATGAAACAGCCGGAACATTGGAACAGGAAGAGGCCATTTAGTCTCTCAAGCCTGTTCTGCCACTTTGTGAGATCATAGCCAATATGTGACCCAACTCTGTATAGCCACCTTTGCTCTATATTCTTTGATACCCTCAGCTAACAAAAATAAATCAATCATTTTTTTTTTAAAATTGACAATTGTGAAGTGAGGTCTAAATACAGCCACCCTTTGTGTAAAACAATTATTCCTGAAAGGCCTGACTCAAATTTTTTGAAGACGCTCGCCGCCAAAGACTTTCAAATGAGCAGAAACATCTTTTTACGACTTTTCCCCTTATTATTTTAAAATCTTCAATCAATTTATGCCTTAATATTTTTGAATTATAGCAGGTACAGCCCTTGTTTGTGTAATCTCTCTTCATTATTTCACCCTTGTCGGTTTTTAGAAGTATTATTCTGATAAACCTACATTTACAAGGTTAGAATATCCTTTCTAAGACATGGTGTCCAAAACTCCTCTTGAGATGTGGTCTGTCTGGAGCTTCATATCACTGAAGCATGATTTCTATCCTGTTGCATTCTAGTAAGGCCATTAGCCAATTCAATTATTTCATTTTCCCCTGTCTACCCAATAGAGTGCTTTAATCACCATACATACCAGGAAGCAATGGGAGATCTGTTGATTCCCCTCAGCAAAATGTCTTGCCTCAAGTTGGTACCTTGGGGTAGAAGGTATTCGAAACTGAGGCAGATATTGAACCTGTAATGTTCTGTCCATGACATGGACTTACCTGTGGAATAATTTGCCTCTTTTTGAAATTCAAGTTCAAAACACATTCTCTCAGCTAATTCACTCCTTCTTCAATGCAATGAAATTGTCTTTAGCTTTCCCAGTTTTCTATTTCTTTCACAAGTTGAAAACCCAAGTCAGCCTCCTGCTGCTTATGGCCTGGGCCGTATCATGCAGAACATGCTGTGGTTGCTGATTGGTTTGTGGAATTGTGACTAGTTGTGGATGCTACAGGTCATCAACCTGACGACAGCTCTCTGGTTCCTGGGAAAGTGAACAGCTTGTAGGTGTGAATGATACCTTGGAGGCCTTCAGGCCTCAGAAATGGAAGGTAGAGTCTCTCTTTGTCTCTGCAGTAAATAATACTTGGAACTAAAAGAAAACCAGTTGTTTCGCTCAACATTTGTTGTAAGCTGTTGCTTTTAACCGATAAGCCAAAGACTTTGTAATTTGTGAACTGGTCACTCTGTGCCTCCTATGAAGCAGTGAAGGAAACACAAAGAAAGATCAGAGAACTGAAGGATTCAGGAAACAAAATTTTTATTTATTCATTCACAGGGTGGGGGCGTTGCTGGTGAAGCCAGTATTTATTGCCCTTCCCTATTTGCCCAGAGGCCAGTTAAGAGTCAACCATGTTGCTGTGGGTCTGAAGTCACGTGGAGGCCAGATCAGGTAAGGAAAGCAGTTTCCTTCCCTCAATGACATTTGTGAACCAGACGGCTTTTTCCGACAATCAACGATGGATTCGTGGTCATTGTTTAGACTCTTAATTCCAGATTTTTAAATTACATTCAAATTCCACCGTCTGTCACGACAGGATATGAATCCAGGTGCCCAGAATATTACTCGGGTCTTTGGCTACACAGTCCAAGGCCCTCCTTGGCCCCATTCCTCCTTATCTTGGTCAATCCCTCCAAATCTAAAACTCTCTGTGATTCTTTCATTCCTTCAAATCTGGCTTCTTCCACATCCTTAATTTCATAGAATATAACATAGAACATTACAGCACAGTAGAGGCCCTTCGGCCCTTGATGTTGTGCCGACCAGCCAGACCAATCTGAAGCCCATCTAACCTACACTATTCCATATGCTTGTCCAATGACGTCTTAAATGTACTTAACTTTGCTTTGTCTTCACTGTTCCAGCAGTTTTAGCTTCAGGTTCCTACTGCCTTACCATTGTAATTCCCTCACAAACCTCTCTCTGAATCTCCACTATCTATTTCTGCTCACTTAAAGTGCTCACCTTTTGGTCACTTGTCCTAATATATCACGATGTAGCTCAATGTAAAAAATTACCCAATGACTTCTCGTGAAGCAACTTGGGACTCTAAAAACACTACATATCAACAAGTTATTCTTGAGTGATAATGGGAACTGCAGATGCTGGAGAATCCAAGATAATAAAATGTGAGGCTGGATGAACACAGCAGGCCCAACAGCATCTCAGGAGGGTCGAGGCCCGAAACATCAGCTTTTGTGCTCCTGAGATGCTGCTGGGCCTGCTGTGTTCATCCAGCCTCACATTTTATTAACAAGTTATTCTTGTTGTATTTAACAGCATTTACATCCAGTATGGACTGGCTTTATTGAAGTTCTTGTCTCCCATCCCATATTAAAATAGAATGTTCATGTGTTAAAACACTTCCAGATGGAAACCATTGTGTTAATTATATGCAGCATCAATCTGAGAAAAAATTGACTTATTTTGATCAGGTAACATTCTGTGAAATATGTGCCCATTGTAAAGGAGTGTGTTATGATCCCATGACCCTGTCACACATGCAACACAAATTTAATTGGCTCCATGATTCTTGTGTGTTTCACCTTATTGCTTGATGACCTAGCCATTCATTTTAATCAATGCATCAATGTGGCTTCTAGTAGTCAGAACCTTTTGTATTTAAGTTAATTTGAGCTTGCCTCTACTTTTACTTTTATCATGGTTTTAGCCTCATACAAAAAGATGAAAAAATGACAATTCTTGCATTTATTTGGCATATTTCATTATTTTGGGATGTGTTACAACCTAAGAGACACTTCTGAAGTGTAGGTGCGGTTGTGATGGAGGAAATGTCGGTTGACAGGGCTGTACACAGCAAGATCCCAGTAATAGCAAGGATACCAGGAAAAACTTGACAACAGCAGCCATGGGATCCTTTATGCCAAGCATCATCATACAGAAGTGCTGAGAAAATGGGGAGGCGGCAAGGCGAAGACAGTCTGACTGTCTGAGGAGTCCCGAGGACGAGGGCAATGTACTGAGGTCGTTGGTTCAAACCCTGCCATGGCAGTAACTGAAATGGAATTAGTGGCAACCACGTTGAATGTTGTGAAAACTCATTTGGTTCACTCGTACCCTTTAACTGCTATTCTTAGCTGGTCACTTGCCCCCTGCTTGTGACTTGATACCCACAGCGATGGGTGCCTGCTCTCTGGGGTGGCTTAGCAAGGCACCCAGTTACATCAAAATTTGACGAAACCTAAAGAAAAGAATAGACCACTGTATGGTCAAAACAACGAACCCTGGACTGTTTCTGGGTCTCCCTATCTGGATCAAAACCATTCTGCCTATACTTGCAGAGGGCCGAGCAGGACTTGATTTGTTCTTTCAACACGTCAGAGCAAAGCATTAATGTCTGTGATTGGTACTGAGGTAAAATGGGGCTGGTTTTCTGGCAGTTCTTTGAAAACAGAAAGGCACAAAATTTCAGTCCCTTGTCCAACTCAAGATAGCTACTGTACTTAACCCCTTAGAAGTGTAAGTTTTGTAACTGATACCACAGAATCCCTACAGTACTGATAGAGGCTATTCAGCCCATCAGGTCAGCACCAACTCTTTGCAGAGTATCGCACCTGCCTTATCCCTGTAACCCAGCATTTACGAAGCCTGCTCATCTCTGGACACGACAGACAATTTGGCCCCCACACCTCAGGAAGGACATACTAGCCCTGGAGCGTGTCCAGCGGAGATTCACACGGATCATCCCTGGAATGGTAGGTTTAACATATGGTGAACGGCTAAGGATCCTGGGATTGTGCTCATTAGAGTTTAGAAGGTTGAGGGGAGATCTGATAGAAACTTAGAAGATAATGTGTGGTTTAGAAGGGGTGGACGCTAGGAAGTTGTTTCCGTTAGGTGGGGAGACTAGGACCGGTGGGCACAGCCTTAAAATTAGAGGGGGTAAATTTAAAACTGAAATGAGACGACATTTCTTCAGCCAGAGAGTGGTGGGCTTGTGGAATTCATTGCCACGGAGTGCAGTGGAGGCCGGGACGTTGGATGCCTTCAAGGCAGAGATCGACAAATTCTTGATCTCAGAAGGAATCAAGGGCTACGGGGAAAGTGCAGGGAAGTGGAGTTGAAATGCCCATCAGCCATGATTTAAATGGCGGAGTGGACTTGATGGGTCGAATGGCCTTACTTCCACTCCTATGTCTTATGGTCTTACGGCCTGAATTTACCATGGCCAATCCACCTGACCTGCACATCTTTGGACTGTGGGAGGAAGCTGGGGCACCTAGAGGAAGCCCACGCAGACAAAGGGCAGAATGTGCAAACTCCAGACAGACATTTGCCAGAGGTTAGAATTGAACTGGGTCCCTGGTGCTGTGAGGCAGCAGTGCGAACCACTGAGCCACTGTGCCATATTAATAGTGATGTCAAACAGATAGCCACATTTGTCCAAAACTGGAGGCTGTGGCTGGTGTACACACTGGGAACTGAGTTAGGATCCAATGAGCCAGTGCTCCTTAAACATCTTGCCACTGTGACCCATTTTGAGGCCTAAAACATCTTGCATCCCCTCTGTGAGGCATGTATGGGTGCGGGGTCATTGGGGGAAGTTGTGAGTTGTTGGGTGGCCTGTGAGAACAGGAAACTGTTAGAATAGGCACACAGTTGATAGAACATGGTCAGAACTTTGTGAATATCATTCCTACCTCAGAACCTGTGGCCTCAACATTTCAGATCATTTTGGGAAAGATCACATGGAGTGCTGCGCTAAAGCTGCAGCACTGAGTTTCTGCCACTAGTTGTCCTCAGTGAGCAATCGGAAGTCAGAAATCTTTTACAATGATGGAAGCCAATGAACATGTTCCAATGTCTTCCATAGAGCCAGCCAGTTTCGAAGGAAAAAAAACATGCCTAGCCCTCAGAAATCTTTCAAAGTAACTCTTACAGTAGATCATCTTACAGTACAATGACAATTCGTAGACAAAGCTGGTGGCTACCCATGCACAGAAAGATCCCACAAATAGGGAATGGAGTGATTTAACATTTCCATAGATTTTTACAGCATAGAAACAAACTATTCAGCTGATGTGGTCCATTTTGGTGCATTTAGTTGATGCTTATTTCAGATGGGGAGGATAGGTTGCTAGTTGAAAAAGAACAGTGGTGAAAACCACCAAATATATGCAATTAGATTATTCATTGGTCCACATAAAGTAAACCATTGCTGCTGTAATTCTGATTTGCAATTACTTGGCACGGCATTGGCAGTCTTAGAATCTCTAAAACAATAGTTCATGTGATGGATAATGTCATACATTTTCAGTATGGGACCAATTCCCTCCTATCAACCCATATTCTACCTGACCTAGGAGTGCTTGATATTGGTACAAGATGCAAGGTCTGGAAAGCCTTTCCTTTTCTCAGCTGAGACATCCTGGCATATAGAAAACATAATAATTTCTGGGAAATGTTGCCAAGTACACTGTCAATTTGAAACTTCCCTCCTGAAGAAATACATTCTTAAGCAATACTTATGCAAGTTTGCTATTAGTTTTAATTGTTCTATTCAGAAATAAGCTTCATGCTGGCAGAAAGGCTATTTCATTTTAAAGGGTGACTTCTCTTGCAGCCATATTTGCCGACAACAACATCATTGTCCTTGACTTCAGATCAACCACAACTTCACTTTTGTTGGAATTTCCTAGAATCATCGAATCCCTACAAGATTCTGCCGAGTGAATCTGCACCGACTTTCCAAAGAGCATCCCACCCAATCCAGCCTATCCCTATAACCCTGCATTTCCCATGGCTAGCCCACACACCCCTGGACACTATGGGCAATGTAGAATAGCCAGTCCACCTAACCTGCACATCTTGTGGAAGGAAATTGGAGCACCTGGAGGAAATCCACACAGACATTTCATTTCAAATAAAGCAGCATTATATTTTTAAATAAACAAAAATGTACCTACTGCAGGGTTTGGGATGACACTCTAATACGTGACAACTCCCACGAACTAAAGTTGCCTGGAAAAAAAATCATCTGTCCATGTTTGGCATTGTTCCTTTAAGAGGTGAGTCCACTCTTCTCTGGCAGGCTATTAAAATTCTGTCTTTTTTTAATGAAGCAGCTTTTTATCACTCTTTCTCCCCAGCGCTCGATTGGAAAGGAGCTCTCGACAGCTAATTGACTTGAGGAGTTGTTGATAAGAATGGTCATATTTGCAACTGCTGTCACTTAATCTAATTACAAATTGAAGCTTCACCTTTCATGACAAATAAGATGTGCAGCTCTCCCTCTTTCTCCCCCCGTCCCCCCACCTTTCTAAACACCACTCTTTTCTTCCGGCTTTTAAATGCCAAGAATAATGATAGTTTTGCAGACGTAGCGGGGAGGACAGATTTGGGAAGAAACACAGAATTCTGTGTACCCAACCTTGGAGCCTGATGTTTTTCGACTCGGCTCACTCATGACCTTAAACAGATGTATGAATAAATGCTCTCTGATGATGGTCTAGGCCCGAAACGTCAGCTTTTGTGCTCCTGAGATGCTGCTTGGCCTGCTGTGTTCATCCAGCCTCACATTTTATTATCTTGGATTCTCCAGCATCTGCAGTTCCCATTATCACCATGAATAAATGCTGATCTCCCACCTCAGTAGTTCTTTTAAAGAGTGTTGCAGAATTGGTGTTTTGTAGTAATGGGGATAATTTTAACAGCCAGGTTTGACTGATGGTCTGCAAACAAATTCTTGCACTTGAAAGGACACCATCTGATGGAAATTAAATACTTTGCAGTGGTGCCTATAAGCTCTACCAGCCTGTTAAAGACTTTGTGGGATACTGGAGTGCAACACTGCTTTTGTATAATGGCTGTGCCTACACTGCACTGTTAGATGCATATTGACTAAAAAAGTTCAAATAATGGCTAACTTGCTGCCTTTCCTTGTCTGACATATGAACTGGTGTAGGCCAATCAGCTTTTCTGTTTGTTATTACAGAGATTCCAGCGCAGACAGGCAGTGTACCTTTAAAACAGTTACTTGACATCATGTGTAACACTCTTGCATAAAGATACCCACCTCACCTTCAGTCAAGCTCTCAGACAATTAGGTCAGTCTGGCATGTTCAGTCAGCTACGTGCATGTAATTTGTAGTAACATCAATAAGCACTGAAACCAGACTATGAGTACGAGATGCTATAGCAGTGTAAATAGTTAGTGTTGTTAATGAACTTCAAGACATCTGTCTCAAGGAGTACCCAGTCTTTGTGGTATATGTTATGTGAGCTAACATATAGGACAGCACTCAGACCATATCATATCTAGAAGACACATCATTCTAAAGCTGGTGCTATTATGCAGTTAGATTAAGGTTGATTGGCCTTAAATCCCAAGGCAGCAGATGGTGAAAGTTTAATTCAATAAAACCTGGAGATAAAAAAGAGACTAATGGCAGCAATCAAATTATTGCTAATTGTCGTGAAAATTCAGCTGGTTTGCCAGTGTCCTTTAGGATACGACATCTGCTGTCTTTACCTGGACTGGCTTACATGTGACTCCAGACCCATTGCAATATGGTTCACTCTTGACTGCCCCCTGAAATGGCTCGGCAAGTCAGTCAAACTACTACAAAGCCCACAAAGGGACTAAAGTAGATTGACTGGTCAGCGTCAAACCAATGGTAAACCTAACACCCCCTGACGCTGCAAAGCCTTCCTTATTAACATCTGCACCAAAATAGGGAGAGCTGTTCCACAAACGAGGCAATCAACAACCTGTCATTCTCATGCTCACTGAGTCATAGCGGACAGACAATAACCCAGACACCACCATTACCACCCTGGGTGTGCCCGGTCCAACAGGACAGACCTGACAGAGATGGTAGCACAGAAACTACAGCCAAGAAGCAATTACCCTGCGAGTCCCTGGTTTTGATTCTAGCCCATATGAAGTCTGATGGCGTCAAATCAAACATGAGCAAGGAAACATCCCACTGATTACTCCCTACAACCACTCCTCACCCTTTCTCCACAGCTGCTCCATGTTGAACATCACTTGGAAGTGGCATCGAGGGTGTTAAAGGCACACAGGGCTCTCTGGGTGAGGGACTTCACTACTAACTCTGCTCTGGACTGTTTCATTAAGTACCCGACTGATCGAATTGGTCAAGTCTGAAAGGACGAGCCTGCTTGACTAGATCTGTGGCAGGTGCTGAAAGAACCAACAAGAGGGAAAAATCTATTTGATCTTGTTCTCACCAAGAGGTGTCTGTCCCTGATTGTATTGGTGAGAGAGACCACTGCACAGTCTTTGCGGAGACAAAGTCTTGTTTTGGCTTTGAGTGTACCCTCCATTTTGTCATGTGGCACCAACACCATGGTAGATGGGACAGGCTTCAAACACATCTAGCAGCTCAAGACTGGGCATTCCAAAAGGGCATCAGCTTAAGACTGGGCATTCAGAAGGGGCATCAACAGCAGCGGAATTTTACTCTTACATAATCACATCCAGACATATCCCCCACTCTACCCTTACCATCAAACTAGGGCAACAACCCTTCTTCCGTGAAAAGGGCAGGAGGACATGCTAGAAGCAATGCCAGACATACCTAAAAATGAGGTGTCAACCTGGTGAAGCCACAACATGGGACTACTTGCATGCCATTCAGTGATAGACAGAGCTAAGGTCAGCCCAGAAACAAATCAGCTCTAAGCCCTGCTTTCCCAGCACATCCAAACAGCTAACAGCAAACTGGGGCCACTGTCTTGATTAGTATAACCCCGAGATGGGCTGAGAGGTGGCAGATGGAGTTCAACCTGGATAAATGCGAGGTGATGCATTTTGGAAGGTCGAATTTGAAAGCTGAGTACAGGATTAAGGATAGGATTCTTGGCAGCGTGGAGGAACAGAGGGATCTTGGTGTGCAGATACATAGATCCCTTAAAATGGCCACCCAAGTGGACAGGGTTGTTAAGAAAGCATATGGTGTTTTGGCTTTCATTAACAGGGGGATTGAGTTTAAGAGTCGTGAGATCTTGTTGCAGCTCTATAAAACTTTGGTTAGACCGCACTTGGAATACTGCGTCCAGTTCTGGGCGCCCTATTATAGGAAAGATGTGGATGCTTTGGAGAGGGTTCAGAGGAGGTTTACCAGGATGCTGCCTGGACTGGAGGGCTTATCTTATGAAGAGAGGTTGACTGAGCTCGGTCTCTTTTCATTGGAGAAAAGGAGGAGGAGAGGGGACCTAATTGAGGTATACAAGATAATGAGAGGCATAGATAGAGTCGATAGCCAGAGACTATTTCCCAGGGCAGAAATGGCTAGCACGAGGGGTCATAGTTTTAAGCTGGTTGGTGGAAAGTATAGAGGGGATGTCAGAGGCAGGTTCTTTACGCAGAGAGTTGTGAGAGCATGGAATGCGTTGCCAGCAGCAGTTGTGGAAGCAAGGTCATTGGGGTCATTTAAGAGACTGCTGGACATGCATATGGTCACAGAAATTTGAGGGTGCATCCATGAGGATCAATGGTCGGCACAACATTGTGGGCTGAAGGGCCTGTTCTGTGCTGTACTGTTCTATGTTCTATGTTCTATGTTCTAATACTTGAGCAGTGTGACTCCAGCCCAGCTAAAACAACCCACTTGATTGGTACCCCATCCACCAACTTCAACAGTCATGCCCTCCAACCACAGGATGGACAGTGACAGCTACCATGTGGAAAAAGCAGTGAAATACTCTCTACAGCTCCTTTGACAGTACCTTCCAAATCTGCGACCTCTCCCAGCTCGAAGGATTGGGCCAGTAGATACATAGGATCACCACCACCTGCAGGTTCCCCTCCGAGTCACACATGATCCTGACTCAGAAATATTTATCATTATTCCTTCACTGTCAACTGGGGCAAAATCCTGGAAATTCCTTTCATGTGGTGTTTCTACATTTCAGAACATGCAATGATTCAAAAAATGCTTCTCACTACCTTCGCTGGTAGTCAAAGGTGATTATCGATGAACAATCAATGTTAATGTAGCCAGAGATTCCCAGGTCCCGTGAATGAATTTTTAAAAAATAGATTTCCTAACTTGATTCTGTATTCCTTACTACCCTTACCTAAATAAATAAACTCAGATTTGAGATTTTCAGTTGATCCTCACATTTAACAGCTTTTTGAGGGGGTTTGAGTTGGTGGGGGTGAGGTCCCAATTTCAGGATTCAACTCTGCAGTGGGTGAAGAAATGCTTTCTGACATCAGCCTGAACAGCCTAGCTCTAAGTTTAACATTATATTCCCTTATTTCAGACTGTATGACCAGAAAAAAATAGTTTCTCTTCATATACCTCATCAAATCATTTTAAGCAGATCAATTTGTAAACTCCCTAATCTTCTAAATTTGGGAATTGAGCCATGTTTTTGCAGCCTGCCCCACACTTTAACTCTTGTAGCCCCAATATCATTGTGCAGACAAAAACATCCCAAATACCCTCTGATAATCTGGAATTGTTAAGCAAAGCTGAGAGAAAAATATTGACCTACACTGTATTCAAACTTGGGCACTGCTACTGAATTTCTTGAAATAATACCATGAAATATTCAATCCAATGTTGAGGTTGAAATTGACTGATTCCTGGGATGACAGGATTGTTGTATGAAGAGAGTCAAGATCAATTTGAACTGTATTCAGTGCCTTTCAGCAGATTGGGGGTGGTGGGGGGGGCGAAGGGGTGCATCCGAAACACCTGTAAAATTCTAACTGGGATAGGCAGAGTAAACCCAAGAAAGGATATTTCTGAGGAGTGGGGAGTTCAGAACCAGGAATGATAATGTAAAGATATGGGTAGGCCATTTAGGACTTAGATGAGGAGAGATTCCTTCACGCAGAGAGTGGTGAGCCTGTGGAATTCACTGCCAAAGAAATCAGCTGGGGCCAATACATTGAATATTTTCAAGAAGGAGACAAGCATAGTTCCTGCAGTGAAAGGGATGAAACAGTATAGTTAAAAGAGGGAACAGGGTACTTGAGTTGGATGACCAGCACGATCATCATGGCAGAGCTGGCTCAAAGGGCTGAATGGCCTACTCCTATTCCTATTTTTTTGTGTTTCTATCCAGAAAGGGTATGATAGAACAACAACACAGATGCTGGAAAAGCTCAGCAGGTCTGGCAGCATCTGCAAAGGGAAAAACAGAG
Source organism: Stegostoma tigrinum (assembly GCF_030684315.1). Lineage (NCBI taxonomy): Eukaryota > Metazoa > Chordata > Chondrichthyes > Orectolobiformes > Stegostomatidae > Stegostoma > Stegostoma tigrinum. The sequence goes on along the minus strand of NW_026728568.1, from coordinate 2,401,206 downwards.
TTAATGTTTCGGGTCCAGTGACCATTCCTCAGAACTCTTCAGGTTTTTTTGATATGGGAGTATGATAGAATTGGTTTTTGCCAGCTCAGTCTCATCATGGCCTTCTCAATGTTTCATCGTACAGGAAAGATTTCCTGACTCCTGTGTAGAATTATGTTGAATTTACAGCACAGAAACAGGCCATTCTGCTCAACTAGGGTAAGCTGCTATTTATACTTCGTATGAGTCCTCATACCTTCCTCATCTTCACTTTATCAGCACGTCCTTCTGCTCCTTTTTTATTCATGTACTTGTCTAACTTCCATTGTAAGCCCACCATTGTTAGTCACCATCATCAGCTATCCCTGCATTTGAGGATGATGTCTACTCAGGATTGCAAATTTCTGCTGTGGGTCTTCATGTGGCTGAACTGTAATCAACATGGCTTAGAGTAGGATTTCCAACCTTCTCGGATTTCTCTGGAATTCCTTGAGGATTGAAGATTGTGAGAGAAAAATCCAGGGACGTTGAAAATGGTGTTTCTTTAAATACTTCAATTTCTTAATTAAACAAATTTTGGAAATAGAGGAAAACAGTCCAGTACTTGGACATCTTGTGTGATTATAGTCCAAGAATATGTTCAGTGGCAATTCCGGTTGACAGTCATGCGGTAAAAGATCTTTATCTTGGTAAAAGAAATTTCAATGTTTTGCAATGTGTTTTTGTAAAAAAATAACTCATGGGATGTTGGTGACAAAGTCGACATTTGCTGATCATTGTTTATTGAACTTGCGAAAGGGGCTGCCTTGCTGAATTGCTGGCAGTTTGTGCAGTGAAAGTGCTCTCAGTGATGCTGATAGATGGGGTGGTTTCCGAACTCATTGCAAAACATGCATTTACAATGCAATTTCTACACATGGAGCTCTGAAACCAGCTGGAACTCACTGATGTCAGGCCCAGCGAGCTCAGGACCCTCAATGTCAGTTTCATCCTATTGCAGCTCAAGGAGCGTGTAACCTTGAAATCAGAGCTAGGCTGTTCCAGACGTACTTCTTGAACAAAGGTTGCTGAAAGCATTGGAAAGCTCTTCCCCTCAAAACCTATCGAGGTGGGAGATCAATCCTTTTTGTCTGTTTGAGTTTGGAATGCATATTTATTGTTCATCCCTATCTGCGCTTGAGAAAAAGGTCATGAACTGCCTTCTTGAACGTCTGCTTTTGAGCTAGGGTCAAGTTCAGCTAGAGAGCATTACATGCAGGCAAGGAAGGAGCTCAAAAATGGTCTGAGGAGAGCCAGGAGGGGGCACGAGAAAGGCTTGGCAGAAGGAATCCGGGAAAACACAAAGGCATTTTACACTTACGTGAGGAATAAGAGAATGGTCAAAGAAAGAGTAGGGCCGATCAGGGATAGCATAGGGAACTTGTGTGTGGAGCCTGAGGAGGTAGGGGAAGCCCTAAATGAGTTTTTTGCTTCTGTCTTTACGAAAGAATCGAACTGTGTAGTGAATGAAACCTTTGAAGAGCAGGTGTGCATGCTGGAATGGATAGAGATAGAGGAAGCTGATGTACTGAAAATTTTGTCAAACATTAAGATTGACAAGTCGCCAGGCCCGGATCAGATTTGTCCTCGGCTGCTTTGGGAAGCGAGAAATGCAATTGCTTCGCCACTTGCGAAGATCTTTGCATCCTCGCTCTCCACTGGAGTCGTACCTGAGGACTGGAGAGAGGCAAATGTAATTCCTCTCTTCAAGAAAGGAAATAGGGAAATCCCCGGCAATTATAGACCGGTAAGTCTCACGTCTGTCGTCTGCAAGGTGTTAGAAAGGATTCTGAGGGATAAGATTTATGACCATCTGGAAGAGCATGGCTTGATCAAATACAGTCAACACGGCTTTGTGAGGGGTAGGTCATGCCTTACAAACCTTATCGAGTTTTTTGAGGATGTGACTAGTAAGGTTGATGAGGGTCGAGCTGTGGATGTGGTGTATATGGACTTCAGTAAGGCATTTGATAAGGTTCCCCATGGAAGGCTCATTCAGAAGGTCAGGAGGAATGGGATACAGGGGAACTTAGCTGCTTGGATACAGAATTGGCTGGCCAACAGAAGACAGCGTGTGGTAGTAGAAGGAAAATATTCTGCCTGGAAGTCAGTGGTGAGTGGGGTTCCACAGGGCTCTGTCCTTGGGCCTCTACTGTTTGTAATTTTTATTAATGACTTGGACGAGGGAATTGAAGGATGGGTCAGCAAGTTTGCAGACGACACAAAGGTCGGAGGTGTCGTTGACAGTGTAGAGGGCTGTTGTAGGCTGCAGCGGGACATTGACAGGATGCAGAGATGGGCTGAGAGGTGGCAGATGGAGTTCAACCTGGATAAATGCGAGGTGATGCATTTTGGAAGGTCGAATTTGAAAGCTGAGTACAGGATTAAGGATAGGATTCTTGGCAGCGTGGAGGAACAGAGGGATCTTGGTGTGCAGATACATAGATCCCTTAAAATGGCCACCCAAGTGGACAGGGTTGTTAAGAAAGCATATGGTGTTTTGGCTTTCATTAACAGGGGGATTGAGTTTAAGAGTCGTGAGATCTTGTTGCAGCTCTATAAAACTTTGGTTAGACCGCACTTGGAATACTGCGTCCAGTTCTGGGCGCCCTATTATAGGAAAGATGTGGATGCTTTGGAGAGGGTTCAGAGGAGGTTTACCAGGATGCTGCCTGGACTGGAGGGCTTATCTTATGAAGAGAGGTTGACTGAGCTCGGTCTCTTTTCATTGGAGAAAAGGAGGAGGAGAGGGGACCTAATTGAGGTATACAAGATAATGAGAGGCATAGATAGAGTCGATAGCCAGAGACTATTTCCCAGGGCAGAAATGGCTAGCACGAGGGGTCATAGTTTTAAGCTGGTTGGTGGAAAGTATAGAGGGGATGTCAGAGGCAGGTTCTTTACGCAGAGAGTTGTGAGAGCATGGAATGCGTTGCCAGCAGCAGTTGTGGAAGCAAGGTCATTGGGGTCATTTAAGAGACTGCTGGACATGCATATGGTCACAGAAATTTGAGGGTGCATCCATGAGGATCAATGGTCGGCACAACATTGTGGGCTGAAGGGCCTGTTCTGTGCTGTACTGTTCTATGTTCTATGTTCTATGTTCTATGTGGTGTAGGACATCACAGTGTTGTCAGGGAGGGAGTTTGAAGGATCTGACTCAGCAGCAAAGAAGCAGCGATATAGTTCCAAGTACGTATAGTGAGTGATTTTAAGGTGGTGCTCCCATGAATCAGTTCTCCTTGTTTATCTAAATAGTAGTGATCACCAGTTTGGAAGGTGACTGAGATTTTATAAGAGTCTTGTTGAAGCAAGTTGGGCTTTTGGAGTTAAATCAGAGAACAGTCATGATGTAATTGAACAGTGGAAGAAGTTCAAGGACTGAATGGCCTCCTGTTCTTATTTTCTGGACAGATAAAACGGAGCATGTGCACACACAACTCAACTTTCCTGTATATGACTGACCGCCTCAGTCAAAAGGTTGAAAATTAAGTGTGAAGTAAAAGTGCCATTATAATTCACACAAAACCAAAGCAATCAATTTGTACAATTAAGCACCAACTTCCCTGTTTGAGTGCAATTGTTCCTTCTCTTCATTGTTGAACTTTGATTGCATTTTTCAATTTTTTAAAATGACCTTTGTTTTGCTTTGTTCTTTAACTAAATGAGACATTAGATTTTCATCCCAAGTACAGAAAAACCTCATGCATAGATTCTTATGTGGCCTATTTTCAACCAGCTATTGTTTCAAATCTGGCCTTGCAACTGTTCCAGGCTGTCAGAAATCTAATGACTTTGATGTAGTATTTTATTCAGGAAAGCTGCTGCTGTTTCTAAGACACAAGGAGCCTAAAGGTTTACTGTGACTTAAATAGACCTGGCAACAGCAACACAGCAATGTCACATGCTGACTATCAGTTGTCACCCTTCTATTGACAAGTGTTTTTGTTTCCCATTGTAATTAGTTCCGTTCAATGCAATGTGTTTTCCTAGCTAGCTCAATGACGAGGTGAAGATCTCTGCCCTTAGTGTCCTGGATGATTGTCAAATAAACAGATATTCTGATCTGTCTTTATGAGAGCAGATTTTTCTTTAACTCTTGATTTATTTCTGTTTTGTTAAATCAACAAACTTCTGGTTTGGCAACATTTTTAGTTTCTCTCCGAGTGTGAATGTTATTGATAAGTGGACCAAAATGATGCTTTCCAGGATTAAGTAAATGCAGTCAAGTGTCTGGATGATCCTAAGGGCTAATCTTTAGGAACCTATCAGCAGAGCTGCTAAAACTGGCACGAACTAACAGATTCTGTACACTTCACATTCACTTGTCATCTGTAATCAAAGTTGCATTTGTATAGTGCCTTTGCCATAGCTACCAAGCCCCAAGGCATGTCAGAGGAGCAGAATCAAACAGAGAGCCATACTGAGTGAAAGAAAGTGTTTGAGAAGTATCTTATAGGAGGAGACAGGGATAAAGAGGTCTCTGGAATGAATTCCAAACCTCAGGTTGGAAATGGCTAAATGCTTGACCAGCAATGGGTCAAAGGAGTAAGGCTTGCACACAAAGGCCTGAGTTGTAGGAGATCAGAGATCTGCTTGTTTAAGAGGAGGTTGTAGAAGTAGTGTCCTCATCAACTGACCAAATGCAGCTTTGCAGAATACCACACTGCCTACATGAAAATCTGTTGGATGTACTTTTTCTACATATCTAAAGCCAGTATCAACAGTAACAATGCATTTAGCTGTAGCTGCTCTTGTATGCTAAATGCTGATTTCTAATATGTGCTCATTTATCAGAGTGTGGCTGGAAGATATTTTGATTTATCTCATGTAAAGTTTGAAGATCAGGTCCTCCTCACTGATAATTCAGTTCGTAGAATCCCCACAGAATGGAAGCAGACCATGCGACCCATTGAGCTCACACTGACCTTCCAAAGAGTATCCCACCCAAACCCAACCCCCTATCACCGTAACCCTGCATTTCCCATGGTTAACCCACCCAGCTTGCGCATCCCTGGGCACTATGGACAATTTAGCATGGCCAATCCACCTAACCTGCACTTGTTTGAACTGTGGAGAAAACCAAAGCACCTGGAGGAAACCTACACAGACAGAGGGAGAACGTGCAAACTGCACACAGACACTCATCTGCGAACCTGGGTCTCTGGCACTTGAGGCCTAACCACTGAGTCACCATACTGCCCCTTCCGCTGTATATCAGAAACCCAATTTTTCTCCTTTATCTCATTGGTTCTACATTGCTACAGGCCAAGAAGCATTCTCATTTCCTTTGCCATTTTCACAAGTTTCTTCCAGAGAGGTGGAAGGACTGTTCACACACAATAGCCAATGGCCTCAATCCAGTTTTTAGACGGCCCAATGGTCAGTGTTGAATCTTTTCAGAATGCCATCTTTGCATCTGTATATTCTGTTGGTGCAGAACCAATTTTGACAACAGAAAATGGGGTCTTGTTTGCTTCCAAATGTTTCGTGGCTATTTTGTGCCGGAGAATTGTGATAATAGCTGTATATTTGTCTTGGACTTCACCTCAATCCAAGCTGACCCAAAGCCCTGTTTGAGATTCTGTGAAATTCCAGCACTGACAGATTTCATGCAAAGAACGGCACAGATCCATAACCATCGGCTTAACGGAGCTTTCATCAACTTCAGTTCAGAAGACTATTTTTAACTTCTCTCTTATCTGTCTATATTGCAGTATAATTTTTTTTCTAATGTTTCTACTGTAAAAATGCACTTGTATCCAAACAATGCAACATTGTTTTCCATTACCACTTAATGAATATATGGCAGAGATCCTGAAAGCTTGCAATCACGTCATTGCTATTATATTTTCGTTATATGAGGAATCCGATATTGTGCTCGATTTTTCATCTCCCTTTTGTCGTGATTCTATTCTGTATTGCAAACCATTATCTTCAAACCCAAAACAAACTACGCTTCCTGGCCACAGATTCCTTTTCCTGGCGTCTGTCAGAGGCTGGAGCCTGTTTGCGCACTCGGTGGTGTCATATGTGACTCTGAGATGAGCTTCCAATCACTTATCCACAACGTAGAGTCAGACCTGCCCAATTCCCCCTTTGTAACATCATTTGATTTTGCCCCTCTGAGCTCTTTCCTACCACCAACATCACCTCCAACCCAAGATAATAAAATGTGAGGCTGGATGAACACAGCAGGCCAAGCAGCATCTCAGGAGCACAAAAGCTGACGTTTCTGAAGGGTCTAGGCCCGAAACGTCAGCTTTTGTGCTCCTGAGATGCTGCTTGTCCTGCTGTGTTCATCCAGCCTCACATTTTATTATCTTGGAATTCTCCAGCATCTGCAGTTCCCATTATCTCTGATACTATTTTCACCTCCAACCCACTCCTTTTTTGTGTGTCTGTTTGATTAAAACCTGTATAATTTTTTTTAGTTCCCCACCGCATCCCAAAACCAGTTCAGTTCGTCCCCTCCCCCGACTGCACGACACAACCAGCCCAGCTCTTCGCCTCCACCCACTGCATCCCAAAACCAGTCCAGCCCGCCTCTGCCTCCCTAAACTTTTGGGATGCAGTGGGTGAAGGGGAAGAGCTGGGCTGGTTGTGTGGTACAGTGTGGGGGCGGGGGGACGAACTGGGCCCAGTTCGTCCCCTCCACCGACTGCACCACACCCATCCCTTCCTCCCACCCCAAGCCACACCTCCATCTCCTACCTACTTACCTCATCCCACTTCCTTGACCTGTCTGTCTTCCCTGGACTGACCTATCCCCTCCCTACCTCCCCACCTATACTCTCCTCTCCACTTATTTTCTTTTCTCTCCATCTTCGGTTTGCCTCCCCCTCTCTCCCTATTTATTCCAGAACCCTCACCCCATCCCCCTCTCTGATGAAGGGTCTAGGCCCAAAGCGTCAGCTTTTGTGCTCCTGAGATGCTGCTGGGCCTGCTGTGTTCATCCAGTCTCACATTTTATGATCTTGGATTCTCCAACATCTGCAGTTCCCATTATCACTTGACTTTGTGAACTGGCTGTGGTATGAGACCAACTCTAGTTGAAGAGATGCATTTCATAGGCATAGAGATATAAAGATTGCAGGAGATTTGTCTTGACATGGTCGGGGAAGAAAATCCATTGAGATAGACTTTACTACTCCTGGTGGATTAGGAAACTATAAAAATTGAGGGAAGTACCTGGAGAGGGCCACTTGAAGCTGCTAGAATGTAAAACATGGAAATACAAATCCATTGTAGGGTTGGAGCTACTGCATATGGTTTACAATGTGCATGGAATGTGCAATGTATGGGTAAGTTTAAAAGGCAAATGATCCTTTTTGTAGTTCAAAATCTAAGTTGTCTTTCATAATAATGCTTAATCAATGGTGTTTTGGTCATCTGTTGCAGTACAGGTTTTAAAATACAAGTTTCAGTAGTGTTACTGTTTTTAACGATTAAATGGAATTCTGACTTTCTTTTTGAATGTCATTGAGCTCAACAGTTATCATAATGCAATCAAAATTTGTGTTTTCATGGGCAAAACAAGGTTACATTGTTGCTTGCAGTAGTTTGCTGTTTTCCACTTTACAGTGGTGACTACAATTCAGAAAGTATTTCATTGGCTTTGATTGCTTTGAGATGCCCTGAACTTGTGAAAAGCATTACACTAATGCAGTTTTTCTTTAAGACTGTTCCAATTAGTCTCTCAGGATGGTTGGATGACAAAAGGTTGTTGAGTACTGATTCAAGGTAGTGAAACTCTAAGTCTGGGAGTGGGAAATAATGGAATCATAACTGCCTAGATTTTTTCCCCTTTTTGCTTTCTTTCTTCTCATGGGGAAATAAAGCACCCTATCCCCTGCAGTGCCCACTCTTGTGGTCCATTTTTTAAATAGAAATTATGATTGACCTACTTTTCTAATCAAACTGTTCAGAACTGCCTAACTTTCTAATGCTAGAGATAAATAGCTGACAATGATACACAAAGTCTGCTTTTCTTTTCCCATATTCAAAGTTCTTCACCTTGCTCAGATTTAAACAAGCTGGATGATCTGCAGTTCTGAATAAAGTTGCTGTGATAGGTACATGAGTATGATATAAGGCCCATAAATGCAAAATTAGTGGAGGGTTAGCGCAGAGCAGTCAACATCTCAGCAATGCCAACAGAGGCATTCATGACCAGCAACAGAAGCATCCACTGGAAACCTATTTAAACATAGAGAGCAGGATTCACCTTTTTAAGAGCTGCAAAGATCCAAATGGGTGATGTGAACGAGTAAATATCATTCTTGACAATTCTCATGTGTTGGCTTTTACAGGATGTTTTAATCTTTCAGATCTGGGTCAGATTGTTTTGCAACAATGCTTGTTATGAGAGCAAATTGGCCAATTAAAGCTGAATTAATGCAAAAATGTTTACGCATTCTGAATTGATGTTTGAAATAATTCGTGTATTAAAAATGAACTGTACTCATTAGAGCGCACTCCAAACGTGAAATAATAAGCAGGAACCGTCCATTGTGCAGTGAGAGCTGCTGATTGTGGCTGCGTGTTGGAGCTTTTAAGGTTGAAAACTGCCCTTTGCTTCACCTTAATAATAAAATGTGAGGCTGGATGAACACAGCAGACCCAGCAGCATCTCAGGATGCTGCTTGGGCCTGCTGTGTTCATCCAGCCTCACATTTTATGATCTTGGATTCTCCAGCATCTGCAGTTCCCATTATCACTTTGCTTCACCTGCTGGTCTATTTTAGACATGACTGGCAGAACACTCCAAAGACATGAGCCCCTGGCATTGCCTTCAATGTTCCAAGTGTCTTTCATGGAAACCCGTGGCTCCTTCATGATTGAAAATCAGTAAATAAGTGGTCTCTCAGTGCATGCTGGAAACAACAGACTGGCATCAGGAAATGACGACAAAAGCTTTTGGTTTGTCGCAAACTCTTAAATGGCATCCTGATATCTGTCAGGCAAGCCACCACGCTAGTCTGCATTTGTTGTATTTTCTGCACTGAACAACATTTCCACACAAGATGGTTGACATAAGCAGTAGGAACTGCAGATGGTGGAGAATCTGAGATAACAAGGTGTAGAGTTGGATGAACACAGCAGGCCAAGCAGCATCATAGGAGCAGGAGACCTGATGTTTCGGGCCTAGGCCCTTCTTCAGAAATTTCTGAAGAGGGGCCTAGGCCCAAAACGTCAGCTTCCCTGCTCCTATGATGCTGCTTGGCCTGCTGTGTTCATCCAACTCCACACCTTGTTATCTCTGGCTGAGATAGGAACAGGAACTGGACCTCAGCCTGTTACTCAAACTCTTCAAGTGCCTGAAACCACTGCACTGCTTAAAGGAGGGAGTAGCAGGGTTGTGTCTGGGCTCTTGCCTGGGGCTCACCCACTCCCATCTGTTTTCTTTCACTTTTTATTCTTTTTATTTCTGCTTTGTTTTCCTGGATTATCTTTTTGGCGTGTGAGTCACCCGGATTGACGTTGCAGTGAGCACGGGCCACGTGAAGACTGGCAGCTGCTTCCTGGCAGTCAGAAACCATGGCAATGGCATCAGGGACGTCCTCACGTGGGGCCAGCAGCTGCTGCGCACGCTTCAAGATGGCGGCACCGGCAAGACAACACCTTGGGTGAAGGCAGCCAGAGCGAGGCTCTTGGCGAGGTGGTCGCCAGCAGAGCCAGGGACTCCTGGATGTGGTGGGCCTAGAGTGGGAACTCCTGGCATCATCAAGGTGGCAGTGCGGGCAGGCACCGCTGATTGCAGGCCTGGAGCAGGGACCCCTGGTTATTGGCAAGGTGGCGACGGATTGCAATCGGGAATTTCCGTATGTGGGGCGATTATGTGTTGAGCACGGGACTTGGTGACAGTGATATGAGCCCCGTGGCAAGGCTCCTGAAGAGTGGCGACACCTATGTTGGTGGACCTGGCACAGATGGTGCAAGACGGCACAAGAGGGCTGGCAGTGCAGATGTCTTTGGTGAGCCGGCTCAGAGTCATCCTGGAGGCAGTGGAACAAAAACTTTCTTTTTATTCTCAGACCATCCATGATGGCACTGTATTGCGGAAACAGTTGGAGCTTTTCACTGTATCTTACCGTATTATTCACTGCAAGTGACAATAAATAATTCAATACAATTCACTGCAGGCAGCTGGAGGTGGGCTTTAAATATGGGTATAGTTTCCATCACTGAAAACCCACCAATTAATAATGGACCAGGAGCTGTATGAAAATCTATCATGCTAGTACAGCTATAAAATACAAGACACAAACCGTTCAGTGTTGTTTTTTTTCTTCGCTTAATGTCCATCACTTCCATTAAATTCAGCGTTCAGTATAATACTGCAATTGTGCTTTCTGTGTTTGAATTTTCATTTGGAACGTTTTTGCATTTCTCACTGAAATTTCCTCACATGGCGCTTTCATCTTTTGGTGCTCTCTCTCTCTCTCTCTCTCTCTCTCTCTCTCCCTCTCCCTCTCTCTCTCTCTCTCTCTCTCTCTCTCTCTCTCTCTCTCTCTCTCGAGTCTCTCCAGCAGTGTTAGCTGTTGCTTGTGCAGAAACTTGGTCATTTCTGCACAAAGATGATGAAAAGGTTCTGTGTCTAAGGGGAAATCCATTGATACATCAGGATAGTTTCTGCAAGTTATTATCTCCTACCCTCAGAAGTGAAATTTATGAGATATATTGCCTGGTAGTTCAGGGGTTCAAATCCCACAGCAGGGGATGACATATAGAGTGCTACACTGCCTGAGGTATTGTAATTAAGATGAAACATTAACCCTCTCAGCTCGATGCAAAAAATCCCACATGTAATCATGGACATTCTTCTTGCTAATCTGGCTGGGATTTTTTCCCACAATAAGTATCATGAAAGCAAACAAAAAAAAACAGATTTTCTAGTCGTTGTCATGTTACTGTGTGTGTGTTCTTATGTTTATTTTTATTCAGTTGTGGGACGTGGGCCATCACTATCTGGGTCAGCATTATTGCCCGTCCCTGGTTGCCCTTGAGAAGGTGGTGGTGAGCTGCCTTCTTGAACCACTGCAATCCGCATGCTGTAGGTTGACCCACAATGCTGTTCGGGAGGGAATTCCAGTCTTTTGACCTAGCAACAGTGGAAAAAAAAACAGTGATATATTTCCAAGTCAGGATGCTGAGTGGCTCGGAGGGGAACAGGCATGTGGTGGTGTTCCCATGTATTTGCTATGCTTGTCCTAGATGGAATTGGTAGTGGATTTGGAAGGTGCTGTCTGAGAGTCTTTGGTGAATTTCTGCAGTGCATCTTGTAGATAGTACAGAGTGCTGCTACTGAGTGTCAGCAGTCGTGGGAAAGGATGTGGGACCAATCAAGCATGCTGCTTTGTCCTGGAAGGTGTCAAGTTTCTTGAATGTTGGAGCTGCACCTGTCCAGGCGAGAAGGGTGTATTCCATCATATTCCTGACTTGTGCCTTGTCGACGATGCACAGGCTTTAGGGAGTCAAGAGGTAAATTATTCACCACAGTATTCCTCGCCTCTGATGTGCTCTTGTAGCCAATCTATTTGTGTGCCAAGCCTAGTTGGGTTTCTGGTCAATGGTAACCCCCAGGAGATAATGGGAACTGCAGATGCTGGAGAATCCAAGATAATAAAGTGTGAAGCTGGATGAGCACAGCAGGCCAAGCAGCATCTCAGGAGCACAAAAACTGACGTTTCAGGTGTAGACCCTTCATCAGAGAGGGGGATGGGGAGAGGGTTCGGGAATGAATAGGGGGAGAGGGGGAGGCGGACCAAAGATGGAGAGAAAAGAAGATAAGTGGAGAGGAGAGTATAGGTGGGGAGGTAGGGAGGGGATAGGTCAGTCCAGGGAAGACGGACAGGTCAAGGAGGCGGGATGAGGTAGTAGGTAGGAAATGGAGGCGCGGCTTGAGGTCGGAGGAAGGGATGGGTGAGAGGAAGAACAGGTTAGGGAAGCGGAGACCGGCTGGACTGGTTTTGGGTTGTAGTGGGGGGAGGGGATGAGCTGGGCTGGTTTTGGGATGCGGTGGGGGAAGAGGAGATTTTGAAGCTGGTGAAGTCCACATTGATTCCATTGGGCTGCAGGGTTCCCAAGCGGAATATGAGTTGCTGTTCCTACAACCTTGGGGTGGCATTATTGTGGCACTGCAGGATGCCTATGATGGACATGTCGTCTGAGGAACGGGAGGGGGAGTTAATTTGGATCGCGACTGGGAGGTGCAGTTGGTATACTGTATCCATTGTACCCGGTGTGGCTTCCTCTACATTGGGGAAACCAAGCGGAGGCTTGGGGGCCGCTTTGCAGAACACCTCTGCTCGGTTCACAATAAACAACTGCAACTCCCGGTCGCGAACCATTTTAACTCCCCCTCCCATTCCTCAGACGACATGTCCATCCTGGGCCTCCTGCAATGCCACAATGATACCACCCGAAGGTTGCAGGAACAGCAACTCGTATTCCGCTTGGGAACCCTGCAGCATAATGGTATCAATGTGGACTTCACCAGCTTCAAAATCTCCCCTTCCCCCACTGCATCCCAAAACCAGCCCAGTTCGTCCCCTCCCCCCACTGCAGCACACAACCAGCCCAGCCTGTCTCTGCCTCCCTAACCTGTTCTTCCTCTCACCCATCCCTTCCTCCCACCTCAAGCCGCACCTCCATTTTCTGCCTAAGAACCTCATCCCACCTCCTTGACCTGTCCGCCTTCCCTGGACTGACCTATCACCTCCCTACCTCCCTACCTACACTCTCCTCTCTACCTATATTATTTTCTCTCCATCTTCGGTCCGCCTCCCCCTCTCTCCCTATGTATTCCAGAACCCTCTCCCCATCCCCCTCTCTGATGAAGTGTCTAGGCCCGAAATGTCAGCTTTTGTGCTCCTGAGATGCTGCTTGGCCTGCTGTGTTCATCCAGCTCCAAACTTTGTTATCTTGGTAACCCCCAGGATATCGATAGTGGAGAATGCAATGATAGTAACACATTGAATGTCAAGGGGTGATGGTTAGATTTTCTCTTAACAGAGATGGTCATTACCTGGCATTTATGTGGTACAAGTGTTACTTGCCACTTGTCAGCCCAAACCTTGATATTGCCCAGACCTTGTTGCATTTGAAGACGGACTGCTTAAGTATCTAAGGGATTGTAAATTGTACAATCATTGGCAAACATCCCATTCCTGACCTTATGATGGAGGGAAGTTCATTGATGAAGCAGCTGAAGATGTTTGGGCCTAGGATATTACCCTGAGAGGTGCCATAGAATTCCTACAGTGTGGAAACAGGCCATTCGGCCCATCAGGTCCACGTTGCACCTTCAAAGAGCATCCCACCCAGAAGCCGACCCATCACTGTAACCCTGCATTTCCCACCTAACCTGCACACTTTGCATAATTTAGCATGGTCAATCCAGATAACCTACACATCTCTGGACTGTGGGAGTGAACCAGAGCACTCGGAGGAAACCCACGCAGACATGGGGAGAATGTGCCAACTCCACACAGACAGTCACCCGAGGGTGAAATCAAACCCAGGTCCCAGGCAGCAGTACTAACCACTGAGCCACTGTGATAGCTGGACTTCCTACATAAGCACAGTGCCTACACTTCAAAGGATGCATCACTGATTGCAAACCATTTCAGGAAATCCTAAGTTGATAGAATGTGCTCTTCAGTGATAAGATTTTCCATACATTCTGTTCCAAATGCCTTGGCCCATGTCTTGAATAACATACAGAAATAATGTCAGGTGATATCCAGCAAATGGAGCTCACTCCTCTGTGACCATCCAGTGTGAAATACCATTTGCCATGTTGACTCGAAAGGTGCAGAGAAACAAATTATTTCAGACTCCATGTCATCTTGGGTTTCCTTTCACCTGTAAAGGACAAATAGCCCTTTTTTGGGTCTGGCAATCTTCCAAAACTGTTTAAAATTTCCAATTCATTTTTCTAATGTGATGTTGTCCACACTTTCTCATTCTTAATGAAATTCCCCATCCAATGTTACCAAGCAACATGTTGTTGGAACAAGTGGGTAGCCATCTCCTGTGAATACCCACCGCGGCTAACCCCGATCTATTCTGCCCGCAAGAGCTGCTGCAGGCGTGGAAATGGGCTTTTTACCTTCAGCAGGGTATTCATATTTGAGGTTAGCTCCCATAAGATACAAGTTGGTTCAGGGTGGCACGGTGGCTCAGTGGCTAGCATTGCTGCCTCACAGTGCCACGGAGCTGGGTTCAATTCTAACCTCGGCCGACTGTCTGTGTGGAGATTGCACGTTCTCCCCGTGTCTGCACGGCTTTCCTCTGGGTGCTCCAGTTTCCTCGCACAGCCCAGAGATATGCAGGTTAGGTGGATTGGCCATGGGAAATGCAGGTTCACAGGGATAGGGTAGGGTGGGATACTTGTTGGAGGGTCAGTGTAGACGCGAAGGGCTAAATGGCCTGCTTCCACACTTTTAAGGTTTCAAAAAGGAAAAAAAGAGAATGGCGTACTGAAGCATATAATAAACTTTTACCGCAGATCCTTGTATCTGTATCTATAATTATAAACATAGCCACTTCTGTGCCTGGGCTTAAAGTAGGCAATTTGTAAAACACAGATGGAAATCTTTTATACCATCTAGTCACGTGCTATGGTGACGATATAACGTGTCTATCCCTTAAAAGTATATTGTATGCTTGCCCTGAGACAGGACACAACATTGAACTCTGTTATGAACATGAGAAAAAGCCCAGTTAATGAGTCTGATGTTGTTCAGGCAAAGTAAATGCAATGTGACTGATGAACTGAGGTCTGAGCACAATGGATCAGAAAAGCAATTGGGCTAACTTTGATTCATCAAACCTTCCACCTTAAAATGTCATGACTGAAGTTGATTCCAATTTATTTTTTCATATATTGTCAGTTTTGTTTTTCTGGAAGGGTAACATTATTGATTTCTGTGTTGAAACGAAAAGAAAAGGAAGTTGGATGAAATGGAGCTTTAAACTGCTCATTGACATCATGACGGAATGTTCCAGAGCACTAAAAGCCACTAAGTGAAAGTGAAAAGCACATTCATGTCGAACGAGTAAATTGCGGGCTGGCTCAGGTACACATCTATCCTGAGGAGGGAGGGCAGGTCAGAAGATGCAATTGGCAGATTTTATTCCAATCCAGCTGTGTCTCAGAACAGACTCTGCAGAAACTGCTTTCATTAACTTTCCATCTCCAACAACATCAGCCAGTGTTCATATCAGCATTTTATTGATGTATACCATCCACTCTGCTATAGAGCTGACATGTTACAGTGTCAGCTTTGATATGCTCAGCAATTGAAATAACCACCAATTTTATGATATTCACTTTAACACCCTTGTGCCCTTTCTTCACACTGAGGAGATGGGCATTGCTGGTTGGGTTATCATCTATCCCTGTCTTCCCTTGCCAAGTTTATGGTGAGCCATTGTATTAGACTGTAAGAACCGAACAGGCTATTTAAGATCTGACCAGAAGATGTATGCACTTCAATATATAGCTAATTTATTTAATTTATAGTATGTGTGTATGGTTAGCTCAAACCACTGATGTACATACGAAACAGGTGGATCTCACACCGCATTGTTGCCTGTCCAGGGACGTTTTCAATGCAGCATTTGCTTCAATTGCTGACTGTCATGTCCAATTAACCCATAACAATTAACCCTTAATGGCCCAGTTTGGAGATATCATTTTTAAGCCCAACACCTCAGCCATTTTCTTGAACCTTTTTACCCCATTCCTTTGACAGTGTTGTTTGGTAGTGAGTTCCAGGATTTTGTTTCAACAACAGTGAAGAAATGCCGATATAGTTCCAACTCAGGCCTGTGTGTGGCTTGGAGGGGAATCTGAAGGTGGAGAATCTGTTGCCTTTGTCTTTTGGAGTGGTACAGGTTGTGGATTTGAAGGGTGCTATCGAGGAAAGCTACTGCAGTGCATCTTGTAGATGGTGTGTATGGTTGCCACTGTGCACTGTTAGTGGAGGGAGTGATTGTTTAAGTGTGTGCAATGGGTGCTGATCAAGTGGTCTGCTTTGCCTGACTGTTGGAGGGTTATTTGAATGTTGTTTTTGTGCACTCACCCAGGCATGTTTGAATGGCCAACTTCAAATAATACAACTCCCAATGCCTGTTTGTGCTTTATTCCAGACAAATTAAGGCTGCAATGATGTAAAACCTCAAACTGATGTGTTGACAACCTTCTCCATCCTATAATTTGTCCATTAAATATGTGTGCACATTTCTCTGCAATAACCACTAAAAGAAGCTTGGAATAGACCAGGAGTAATTTTCAACAGAAATAAGGAAGTTGGCGATGAGCCATACGCCTGACAATTGACTGTAGCAAATCCTAAGAGGTTGTAGACTGGCCTGTGCACACAGTTATAACGAACATTGCACTATTCTGTTGAGGCAGGAAAGAAGCACTGACATTCTGATTTCTCCATGAGCCAGACATGTCTTATTGCTGTAGTACATCATCTGCCTGCAGCTATCCTATGTGCATTTGTAGGGGTCATTTATTTTCTGCCTTTGATACTGTGATAATAATTGCCTGTATTGCACTCTCTTTCCCTTCCATTTACACACTTTCTCCTTCTCTCACTCCCTCTCTTTTGTGTTATCTTTCCCTTTATTTTTCTCGCCTTCTCTCTTATTTCCCTTCTATATCTTTCCCCTTTATGCTCATTCTCCTCCTTTTTCTCTCCATCTCTTCTTGCTCATTTTTTCTTCTCCCCTCTCTGTCCCCTTTCTCTTCACCTCTCTCATACTTCATCTCTCTCTTCCCTCTTATCATCTCCCAACTTCCTCACTCTCCTTTCTCCAGCCTCGTTTCAATCTTATTGGTCTTTGTCTCTTTTCTTCCCTGTCCATTTTGCTCTCTTCTGACCTCTCTGGTCCTCAGCGAATCATTTGTTCGAGCTTGGCTTACTCCAATGTAACTTCCTGCACGTGACCTAAATTTGTTTCAGAGATAGTAGGAACTGCAGATGCTGGAGAATCTGGGATGACAAGGTGTAGAGCTGGATGAACACAGCAGGCCAAGCAGCATCAGTGGAGCAGGAAGGCTGATGTTTCCGGCCTAGGCCCTTCTTCAGTAAAATGAAGAAGCGTCTAGGCCCGAAACGTCAGCCTTCCTGCTCCACTGATGCTGCTTGGCCTGCTGTGTTCATCCGGCTCTACACCTTGTTATCCCATGACCTAAATTTGATGCTTTTACAAGAGTTCTGCTATGTGATGTTCTGCCAGATGCAAGTTAGCAGAAATTATAAAATTAAGTTACTGCAAAATCTTCTGTGAAGTGGAGGGGAAAAGACTGGGGGAATTGGCAGGGGGTAGTAATTGAAGGATTGCAGCAGCAGGATTCCTTAAAGGATTTCTCGAACATCATTCAAGCTGGCAGAAGTCCTCCATGTTGGCTCAATGGTTAGCACTGCTGTCTCCCAGCGCCAGGAACCTGGGTTCGATTCCACCCTTGGGCGACTGTCTACGTGCAGTTTACATGTTCCCCCCAGAAGGGAGAAAGCTCCAACATCAGTAAGAGCGCTTGAAGCTATTAGGTTGTCTTAAGAGGCCCTCACATTGTCTTTGGAGAATGTCCTTACTTATCAAATGTTTCTGTAAGAGTTGTCTCTTGGTGAAGCGGATCATGTTATCCCGTGACCAGCTCCTGCTCAGGGCCAAGTAAAGGTGGGCAAGCAACATCTATATTCCCTAAAAGATTAAAAGGAAACTCTGCATTTAAGAAATACATTGGTTGTCAGATTATCAGGCATCCTTAATTAACTGCACCAAAAGACAACAAAAAGAACATTAGAGTGTAGCAATTTTGTCAACAGAACCTGAATATGTCTCAAATGGTCAGTGCTGTTTACAGAAAACCACGACACTCTGATCTGTGCCCAGGGGAAAAGTGACCTTCAGTTGGATAATGCATCCTCAGACTTTGGCTGACACACAGAGCATGAAAATAGTTGACAATTTGTTTGGAAGTGCAGTGTGCCTTTCGTGCAGAGGAATTTTAACCTTGTGTGCTGAGAGTGTTGAGTTACATGCTGGTCTGACTAATGAATCACTAGCGTGGAATAATGCAATCTTTGTATGTTCCTGCAGACTGCGCGGTTGTACTTAAATTCCAATTTCCATCTCCTTCCATAAATGGTTTTAATTAATTATGGACTAGAAGTCTTGAATGTGGCAGCATATTAAAAAGTTAATTAACATTGACGAGCAGTTTCAGCCCAGTTCTTTTCAGAGTGAGTTATATCGCCCTCTAACTCTACCCCCACCTTCCAAGCTCGAAGACCTACAGACACGTGTTCAGCCATTGCTGCCAGTCTAATGCCACAGTGTCAGTTCAGTTTTTGTTTCCAAGCGCTGATAATTGCATGTGACGGAGCTGCAAGAGCCACACGTCATTTGATGTTGCTTAGACTGTGTTTTGGAATGCTTCTACATTAGAGCCAAGGGTTGCCATCCTCTACCAATTCCCCCTTCTGCCCTCCCCTCCCGTTAACACCTCCCATCCGATGCCCCAGTGACTGCTAACCTCCCACTGTGTGGCTATCCTGCCTGATTGACTGTATTTTCTTGTCATCAGATGAATATCAAGCTTTCCTGCCCTCTGCCTGATTGTTTTAATGACTGGGATTGCTTCCTGCGGGACTGTCGTCTTGAGTGGTTTACATTTCATTGCAAATGATTTTGGAGATGTATGTGTCTTGGTGTAAAGGGTTGGAGTTCAACATAGAATCTTGCAGTCAGGTGTGGCCATTTCATAGTGTTAAAGATCTCTTCCTTTTGCACAGAATATACTTTCAAACTCATCCCCCCCCGTCCTCACAATTTTGCTCCTATTTATTGTTCACTTGTTTGCTTATTCGAAGACTCAAAGCACAAGTTCATGAGTAGACTTAGGCTTTGAATTGAGGGATCTCTAACAATGCTATTCTTTGACTTATATCAGGGTGCCACCAATGTTCACAGAAATGAGCTTGGAGGGTGAGTGTCAATAGCCTGTTCAAACAGCAGCAAAGATCTCCTGACAGCATCAGTTGGGTGCATTCTGTGTTCTGAGCCAGCATGTTGTGCATTCAAACCCTACTCCAGAAACTTGAGCATAAAACCCCCGCTGACACTCCAGTGCTACACTCAGGGACTGCCACACCGTCTGAGGTGCCATCTTTCAAACAAGACTTTATACCGATACGCAACTTGCCCGTTCAGATAGATGTTAAAGATTCCCGTGGTGCCATTTCAAAGCAAGGCAAGCGGAATCTCACAAATATTTGCCCTACGCTAAAAACACATTTTGCAGTTATTAACTGCTTGTAGTTCATGGAACCTTCCTACGCATAAACTGGCTAACACATTTTTACAACAATGGCTGCACTTCACAAGTACCTCATTAGCTGTAAAGTGGAAGCTGATGTTCTAATGATATTACTGTGAAACTATTAATTCAGAGACCCAGGTAATGTTCTGGGGATCCAGGTTTAGATCCCATCATGGTCAGTGGTGGAACTTGAAAAAGTCTGGACTGAAGAGTCGAATGCTGACCATGAAACTGTTGTTGATTGTTGGAAAAGCCTATCTGGTCCACGAAAACAGTATCCTTTGGATAAGGAAACTGTTGCCCTTACTGGGTCTGTTCTACATGTGACTCCAGGCCCACAGCAATGCGATTGCCTTATAACTGCCCTCGAAGCAAGTGGGATGATCCATAAGTACAGGCTTAGCCAGCGACATCAATACCCCATGAGTGAATCAAAAAAATTCCTGAAGTCATGGAAGGAACTACATATATGTAAGTTGTTTTTTTCAGGTAAGTACTGTACAAATGAATCCCATGTTGTAACCTTGAGAATGGATGGGATAATCCAGCAGACCAGTTGCTCCATATCCCTTAACTTGGTGTGGTTTCTTGTGTAATGCCTACAAGGCATCAGTTAATCACTGCCTTTCTGTGCACAGGCAGCACAGAAACAATGGGTGGGAAGCAGCACTGACAGGAGGGAAACCTTTCAATGTAGTATCGCTTTGAATGTGGAACTCTCCAACACAAACAGTGATTGAGGCAAATAGCATCAAGGGGCAGGATGATTTAATGGGATAAGATGAAGAGGGACGGAAAGAGGGTCAATATGAAGCATAAAAGCTGACAGCTGCTGGTTGGGCCAAATGGCCTCTTTCAATGCTGTAAATACTATGTCATATCCTCTTCTAGGTCTGAATATTAACAGGCATTTGATGGTTTGGTGATTTTCAACTTGGATTGGACAGCCTGATAAATTACTTAATTTTTAAAGCGGATTTTAAAAGCAAAGTGAAAATCTTCCTTTTCTCTTCAGCTGTATACTTTTTGCATTATTTTCATTTTTGTTACATTTTTATCTTTATTTCAGATATGTCGCTGATGCTACTTGTGCCTTGGGTGTCAGTAATTTCACCTATTAATTACAGTTATGACTGGGATATCAAACTGGAGTCATCCACCAAGGGAGCGGGGTGGGGGAGGTATGAAGTGGGAGGGGTTTGGTTCAAACAAACAGTAAGAGAAATGCTATCTTGTTCTGTTTCCAACTCCAATGTTTCGTGGAATCAGCTTGGTTAGCATCAGAATGAAGCCAGGGAAGATAATCACTTGAGGTATCTCTCAGTTAAGCTTGATCTTCTTCCTTGATAGCTATATCCTGGTAACATTCAGTCAGGACACAAGCTATTGGAGATCTCAGTGACGCCCCTACCCCCGACCTGCCTCACCACCAGATTGCCAACACTGATTGGATGTATTCCTGGAGGTTTCATCACATGACCCCCTGTTTCCATGGCACTGCAGTCAATAAATGCTTATTTTGAATCTTCAACTTTCTGTTCGGGATGAGCAAAGAAAATTCCAATAAAATGGAAAAGATCAGTTTTGTCTTTAATGTTGGCATGGCTTTTTCCCCCCTGGCTTTGCTCTCTGCAGAATCCAGCACTTCTGACAGTACAGCTCTTCCTCAGTACTGTACGGGGACCTTCCCAAAGTGTGAGGGCTATCAACTGAGCCAGAGCTTACACAGGAAAAAAGTGGAGGTCATCAAGCCTACTCCACTGCTCGGTTGGATCATGACTGCACTTACCCTCAAACTCCATTTACACAAAATAATGTCATTCTGACTGAGATCGGCTAATTGAACACTGACTGGTGGGGCGGGGTAACCAAAGATCGTTTGTATAAGCTCACCTTGACAGCAAAAGCATCAAAATGTTAATTCCTGCTCGCAATTGCATAGACCTGTCAAGAAAGCTGAATGCTGACCTTTAGCTCACGTTTCTACTCCCAGAGGGCCTTGTGTGAAGTTTGTAATTGAAAGGAGCGAGATAATAAAAGCTTTCTCAATACTGAAGGCTGGGATTTTGCCACTGCTTTCTGAAGCCCAGTCGGAGCTGGTCATTTAGATTACCATCACTGAATACCTCAATATCAATATCCTTGGGGTTATCATTGACTCAGTTGAACTTGTCACTAAATACAGTGGCTATAAGAGCAGGTCAGAAGCTCGAAATACTGTGGCACGTAACTCACCTCCTAACTCCCCAAGGCGTGTCCACCATCTATAGGGTGCAGGTCAGGTGTATTGTGGAATACTTCCTGCTTGCCTGGATGGGTACAGCTGCAACGACACCTGGGAAGCTTGATTCTATCCAGGACAAAGCAGCCTCTGGGTGGACACCACATTTACAATCATCCATTACCTCCACATTGCCGCTCAGTAGCAGTAGTGTGTACTATCTACAAGATTTACTGCAGAAATTCACCAGAAATCTTCAGACAGCACCTTCCAAACCCATGACCACTTCCATTTAGAAGAACAAGGGCAGCAGATACATGGGAGCACCACCACCTTCAAGTTCCCCTCCAAGCCACCCACTGTCCTGATTTTGAAATATATTGCCATTTTCTCACTGTAACAGGAATTCTCTTTCTAAGGGCATTGTGGTTCTATATGCAGCGCATGGACTGCAGTGATTCAAGAAGGCAGCTCACCATCACCTTCTCAAAGGCAACTGGGGACAGGCAATAAATGCTGGTCCAGCCAGCCTTGCCCACATCCTACAAGTGAATTGAAAAAAAGACAGACATCCCACTAGATTGAAAAATATGGCCCTGTTTTCATTTGTATCTCTTAACGTAAACACATCTCAGCATTGCTTAAATGATCCTTTGCAATCCGTGCCTTCCTTTGCAAAAACGTAAATGGAGTCATTAAAGTATGGTGGCGCTCTGGTACATGTCATATTCTGGTAGTTTCCTGAATTAATCACAACAATTGCGCCACCCCATAATATGCAGACACTAACGTCTCTTGACTGCCCCTGCATCTTGATTGTTGCCCGGGGTGGGGGAAAGGATGAAGCCAGATATTTTCCAGTGCTTCTTCCACCCCCACCCCCGCTCCACTTTCCAAATCCCCCATTAGTCCTGATTCTTTCACCATGAAATGATGTGGCTGTAAGGTATCCTCAGGCATCTTGAGTGTAGGATAAGCCTAATGTATCAGCCAATGCTTGTCAGTGATGTGTACACACTTGTGACATAAGTATGTGTATTTTTAACAAAATGTCAGAGTGCAGGGGAGAATGTCATTTTGTAAGCTGAGATTAAAAACGGCACAGGAACTCTTTGGGTGGCTTGCCCTTAAACCTTTGGCACCTGGGTTAAAATCCATTCCAGAACAGGAGGGTGGCTGCTGTGTTTCTGATGTGTATGGCACGTGCATGTTGTTAAATGAGTATGAGCTGGCCCCCTGAAGGGAGTAAGCACATTATAACAATCACACTTCTCATGTGTCCCTTTGTTATTCACTGACAGAATGTTCTAGAGGGCCTGGAAATAATAGCAGTTAGTTATTAGCACACCAATTTCAGTGTTTACTGGGACATAACAGTTAAGATCTCTGTGGCGCAATCGGTTAGCGTGTTCGGCTGTTAACCGAAAGGTTGGTGGTTCGAGCCCACCCAGGGACATTTGCCATAACAGTTAAGAATTCAGTTCCCATTTGACAGAAGACAAATAGATGAGACTACCCATAATTTAACTCTTGGTACAAAATCAATAGTTTTCACAGAGATGATAAATATGGTCTGGGGAAATGTCACAGGACTGTAATAGGGATGCTTTAGGCCTCAAGTATAGGATCCCCATAACTGTAACTTCATTCCCAATTCCAAACCTGGACATGTTTGACAACAAAGAAGTTGACAAATCTAGAGAATTGTTAAATACCCAGTACAGACACCTTGCAAGCCAAGCTTCCCATATATATGGCATTAAAAATATGTATCAACATGATGTCTTTTACAGAAAGTAAAGTAGACAGCTAGGTTCAGGCTGTCTGTTTTGATGATGTTTCTAGAGACAGCATTCGACTGATCAGTCCATTACTTGGGCAGGTTGCCTAGAAGTGCCCAAAATATAAACTGGTTGAAGAAAGTCTGCAGCAGAAATCTGTTTTTCGACCGGGCTCCCTGACTCGTGATCAGGATGCAGTGACTTTGTAAACAGGGCTGTAAATGAATTCTTGCAGCCGCAGACAAGTTATATTTTTCCACAGAGTGTAGCTTATCCAGCAAACCATTTAGTAAACACAAACCCAAACAGAGCTGTACTGTCCCTTTCGACCCTTGAGAAACCCATGGAGCCCCTGAAATGCAATGTAATGGACAGCCTGAAATGTTTCTGCAGATCTCTGAAAATTGATCACCACTTACCTAACTAAAAATTTAACTGCTGTTACAATAGTTTTTAATTGTACGGCAGTAGTGTTTGGCTCTTCATAGAAGCCTGGGTTGGTTATTTGATTCATTGTGTGAGTGTGTGTGTGTCTGTATCTGTGTGTGTGTGCATGTGCCAGTATCTGTGAGTATGTGTGTCTGTATCTGTGTGTGTGTGCATGTGCCAGTATCTGTGAGTATGACTCCATACATGCCACAGTGTAGTTGACTCATAACTTGCCTCCAAAATAGTCCACAGCAGGCTACGCAGCATCAGTGAAGCAGGGAAGTTGACGTTTCAAGTCAGGACCCTTCCTCAGAAATGGACATTTATGAGGAAGGGTCCCAATTTGAAGCATCAACTTTCCTGCTCCTCTGACGCTGCCTGGCCTGCTGTGTCCCTCCAGCTTCATACTGTGTTGTCTCTGACTGCAGCATCTGCAATTCTTGCTATCTCTCAAATGGCCTAGCAAGCCATCGAGCCCAAGGAAACTTGGGATGTGCAATACATGCCAGGAACACCCACAATCCATGAACATGAAAAAAAGTTAAACTCCCACCAGGCCCCCAGTCATTTGTTCTGTGCGACTAAAGTTCCCTTTAGTATTATGAGCGATCTGCAGCTTCACTAAGGGACATCTGTGCACTGTAAGCGCCAGATCAATGTGCCGAAAAGTAGACCTATTCAATATGCTTAACATTGTATTTCAGAACAAATTTTGAAATACCCTGATTTAATAAATGATTGTAAATTGGCAATCTGGCTTTGGACAGAATATCTGATCCAAGCTGAATTTCACTCTGAACACAATTGCCTTGGATAAACTAGTTACAAGCTTTCCGAGGATTTGGCTGCACTATAGTACAATTTGACCCAATGTCAGCAACATTGAATATCTGGCCCACATTAAGCAATTGCTCTGCGAAACTTGTGTTGATGGGGAATGACCCTATTAGAATGTATAAAATTGCACTGTTACTTTTTAAAATTTCACCGCACTGGCTAGCCAGCATTTACTGCCGAGAGGGCAGTTGAAAGTCAGCAATATTGTGTGGGTCTGGAGTCACATGCAGGCCAGAGTAGCAGTTTCTTTTCCCTAAAAGAGATTAGTGAACCAGGTGGTTTCTCCCCAACAGTTTCATGGTCACTATTAGACCCTTAACACCAGATTTTTTTCTCATTCCATTCAAATTCCACCATCTGCAATGCCCAGGTCTCCAAAACATTACCTAGGTCTCTGGATTAACAGTCTAGCGATAATACCAACAGGCCAACACCTCCCACTTGATTTATAGCACCTTTATGGGCCCAATTTTAGCCAGTCAAAAAGCATCCACTTTCATAAAGTTAAAATTGGGTCCCAAACCTGCCTATGGAGGCAGGGTGGTGGGATGTAAAATGACGTTGTTAAAACTTTTAAATATTTAATCAGTGCTTCCATTTGCAATAACAAGCCAATTCAAAGCAATACCAGTTCAAATGCATGTGAAGGAAAATGGTCCGCAGCAGGTTATGACACTTGGTGAATACAACACGATGACATGCACGGTCGTCTCTCGACGCAGCATCTTCATTCACCAAAAGTTGCTCATCATTTCTTACCCCATGTTACCGTTGAAGGGCAAGACAAAAAGATAGACCCTGAGAGCCCTGATAAGAGCTGCAGCAATTAAACCTGCACCTTTGGCACAATTGTACACTGGAGCCATTTAACCACGTGGTCTGGAGTGGTTAGCTTATCATTTGAATTTTGAAGACACCCTCATGAATAATCAAATTAGGAAGAATACCACCTTCAATATTGTTTTGCAATTCAACTGAGAACATGCTCCTTAATTTTGGAAACACAATCAGAAATTGCTGGAAAAGCTCAGCAGGTCTGGCAACATCTGTGGAGAGAAATCCCATTTTGGGTGTAGTGACCGATCCTCAGATATGCCAGACCTGTTGAGCAGCTCCAGTAATTTCTGTTTTTGTTTCTGACTTGCAACGTCCTCAGTTCTTTCAGGTTTTAATTCATTATCGTTAATTTTGGAGCTGTTTCAATGATTAGAAATTAATTTTCTCTTCCTTTTCCAGAATCGCTGCAGTTCCCACTCTTTCATCTGAAGGTAGCAGGATAATACCTGTTAATACTGCTGAACAGAGAGACATGATGCCATTCCTTTCAGTTAAACTCAGCACAGCAACTGCGAGAATGACAAATTTCAAAGAACCATAACAATTTACATCAATCAAAACAAAACCCAAAGAAATGCTGGATCTAATTCAGATCCAACCCGACTTTGTACATTACTGGAGACAAGATAATCAGCCGACCTCTTAATGTGATTCAATATGCTTCCTAGAAGCAGCATACATCCACATGCAAGGAAACATTTTCTGCAAATGAAAGATTCCTTTATTGAATTATTCAGAGGCTCAAGGAGCCTATTGTTATCTACTGCTGTCTCCATTTCAGCATCTTGACAAGTCAGAGTTGACTTGCCAGTCAATCAGCACTCCTTTTCTTCCTGTGGTATAAATTGCTATGATCATTCAAAAAGTGGTATTCTTGCATTTGTCCTGATGGGCACAAGTTGCATATCTTCAGCGTCACAGCTCTGTACTGTTCAGCAGTAATCATGTTTTGTACTTCATTTCTTGATTATTTGCATAACACATGTTCCTTAACACCCACTCCCTTTATACTCCGGTATTGTCTCATCATTAAACAGAGATGCAAAAATGAATGTCGGCGTTAAAAATAAGATTTGTGATAGAGAAATAATATTTAATATCAGTGTTTCAAACAATATTCACAAGAGTGGAAACCAAAATTTGATGCTGTTTAAGTGTTTTGAGAAATGGACAAAACCTGCTGCAAATAGCAAGGGATTATCCTGTGTAAGATAATAAAATATGAGGCTGGATGAACACAGCAGACCCAGCAGCATCTCAGGAGCACAAAAGCTTTTGTGCTCCTGAGATGCTGCTGGGCCTGCTGTGTTCATCCAGCCTCACATTTTATTATCTTGGATTCTCCAGCATCTGCAGTTCCCGTTATCACGGATTATCCTGTGTGTTGGATTCTAATTGCTTTCTCAGACAAATGCAAAGGTTTATTGGAGTGGGAAAGAGAAAGGTGGAATTGGTGAAGCTGATCATAGCTGGGGACGGTGACAGGGTGACAGAAATCCAGTCTGCACTGAATAAAACATCCTCTATACGTTTTAGTATTTCACGCTGTCACTGAGTCTAAAACAACATCCTCCTATGAATACTGTCACCACTTCTTCCGTCAGACAGAACTAAAATACATGAAATTATAGTCTTTGTTTTAAAATGACTTCATGACCTTTCTCTCCCTTTTCCCTTTCTAATATCCTCCAACACGATTAACCTCTAAGTTCTCTGCACTCCTCTTAACCTGGCCTCCTGACAGTCCCAAACTTCCATCACAGGTGGCCACGTTTTCAGCTACCTGAGTCTTAAGTTCTTAAGACCCTAAATATCTTTGCCTGTCACTTTTGTTAGTCACCCTCTTGCTTTACTAAGTTTTTGATCACCTATCCCGATATCACTGTTTTTGGCTGAGCATCCGTTTTTAGCTGCCCATACTCCCTTGAAGCACTTTGAGGTGTCGTCCGACATGAAAGGCAGGCTGTACCTAAATGCAATATGTTGCTCTCAATTTATGTCAACATAAAATGATATCCATGTAATTTTTTCGATTTAGTGTTCTATAAGTTATTATAAATGAAGAAAATCAGATGAGAAACTGTATTTTAGAGATATGAGAAGAATGGTCACAAAAGATTATCATTCATCTCATAATTTCCAGTCCCAGGGATAAAATAACACAATAAATAGGAGCAGGAGTAGACAATATTGCGCCTAGGACCTGAATTCCTGCTGAATAGTGACCAAGGCTGATCTTACATTTCAACTCCACTTTCCCTCCTGCTCTCTGTTTCTCTTTATTGTCATAGCCATAAAGGCAATCCTTTTGGTCATTTGTGTGCAATATGTTGCGGAACGTTGCCAGTGGTTTGCCTGGCACCGGATACTAAATCCACTGTGCTGGATGAGTCCTCTGTAAGAATTATAATGTTGTCTAATTTATTGTCACCATTTTCAGGAACACAACCACAAATTTAAACATGGATGTACTCCATTATGCAGTGGCGTAAGCAAACAAAATTGGATGCTGAGTTGAAGAGGATGATGGATGAAGATAAAGGTGTGACCAAATGCTTGACCGAAGAAGCTGGTGGCACAGGGTTGATCTTACAGAGGTTTATAGGTTTCAGAGGGTATAGGTTTAAGATGAGAGGGGAAAGATTTCAAAAGGACCGAAGGAGCAACCTTTTCATGCAGAGGGTGATGCATGCATCGAGTGAACTGCCAGAGGAAGTGGTGGAGGCTGGTACAATTACAACACTTAAAAGGCATCAGGATGCGTAAATGAATAGGAAGGGTTTAGAGGGATATGGGACAAATGTTTGCAAACGGGACTAGATTAATTTAGGATCTCTGGTCAGCATGGACAAGTTGAACCGAAGGTTTTGTTTCCACGCTGTACATCTCTATGACTGTGTAGCTCTAACAGGCTGTATTGAAATGGGATGTAGTGAGTCAGGCATTAATCCTGTGGACTCGAAGAGGACACACTCTTAGAAAAGTCACCCTGGGAATTGGGTTCAATTCTTAACAGCTGACATTGACTTGACAGATAAACCTGACCCAGAGTGAATTGTGATGCTGTTTGTTCCATTCTAGGGGACCCCAGTCACCCATTCTCTTTATTGAACAGTGGTTCCATTTTGGATTCACTCTAAACTAGGCAAGAGGTTGATAACAAAGGAGAACTTTTGAAACTTTTGAAAGTGAAAATTAATTTCACTTCACTTGCTGAAACAGTGTCGCAAACTTGTAATTAATGATGGAGAGATAAAACGTCTTTGATTTATCCAGCCTGCCCCAGAAAATTTGTCGTACTGAGCCTATTAACATTTTGTAGCTGTTTTGTGAGGAGGGAGAAAGTTTCTGACACAATTTTTCAGCACTAAACCTGAAGATAAAAGATCCATTGCCTTCATCCATGCCCAAGCATACAGTGCACATTTATCATTGACCTTACTTGTTGTTCATTGATTTTACTTGGCTGCTGTCTCTGACACGAGGGATTTAATAGCTGTTTATATTCAAGCTGCAGGGAATCTCTGCAGCACCACAAATCCTCCAATCACAAGCTCCTGTTGATCGATATTTTTTGCAGATTTATTTCTGTTTACATAAGGACATCTAAGTTGTGGTGGAATATAAGATTCAAAAGGAAAGTCACTTAGAGACAAGAAACAAAGTGTGATATAAACTTTCTGATTAATATTTAAAATATCATCTCTTTTTAGTTTGGGTTTTGAACTTTAAGTGAGTAACATGTGGATCTTCTGTGTGTTTGAAGTTAATAATTAACTTGTAAGTATTTCTGTAGCCATGGTGATTTCTTTAAAACAGTTTGTGAGGGCTACTTTGACAGTGTGATTTGTTCTTATTTTATTTTATTATTTTACAACCTGGCATTGTAGATAATTGTACCTCAAGGTTTTCATTCGAAATTTTGAGACTCAGGCAGTTTCTTTTCAGCTTAAGGGATCTATAGCTTAGAAGGAAGAGGTTTTTATTTCAGTTTTACTTTATTTTTGGGCATTTCTTGCATGGAGATGCATGTGTAGAGCCATGCATCTGAGAAAGGAATACAGTAAACTTGATTATCTTGGAGGGAGGAGGTACTGAGAGTCCCACTCCAGAAATGTTGGGATAAAACCGTGAAGAGGACTTGAAGCTGAGTTTACTTAGCCTCAGGTGTATGACAGTTCCAGGAATTATCTATCAGAGGTTCCAGTATTGGACTTCGAGACACAGTTATTTTAACCTACCAAGTTATTTGGGAAGAGATTCTGGTTTGAATAATGCAGAAGGGTGTTGTTAAGTACTGTAGGGATATGTTTAATATTATAAAGGAGTATTTTGGGACTATAGAATTCTATTTTTACTGGGTGTTTAAAACTCTTGAATTTGTATTATGTGTAAGTAGATTGATTTACCCATTTAACTTCATTTCTTTTGCATTGTAAACTCCTGTTTTATTGTTAAAATAAAATTTGCAACATTTTACTTTACTTCAGCAAGAGACCACTTAGTTAAAAACAAAACAAAAAATGATCTGGCAAACCAGATTTCAGTCTGGATCAGTCAGGGTTGTCTAGTAATGAGAGATAATGGGAACTGCAGATGCTGGAGATTCCAAGATAATAAAATGTGAGGCTGGATGAACACAGCAGGCCAAGCAGCATCTCAGGAGCACAAAAGCTGACGTTTCGGGCCTAGACCCTTCATCAGAGAGGGGGATGGGGGGAGGGAACTGGAATAAATAGGGAGAGAGGGGGAGGCGGACCGAAGATGGAGAGTAAAGAAGATAGGTGGAGAGAGTGTAGGTGGGGAGGTAGGGAGGGGATAGGTCAGTTCAGGGAAGACGGACAGGTCAAGGAGGTGGGATGAGGTTAGTAGGTAGCGGGGGGTGCGGCTTGGGGTGGGAGGAAGGGATGGGTGAGAGGAAGAACCGGTTAGGGAGGCAGAGACAGGTTGGACTGGTTTTGGGATGCAGTGGGTGGGGGGGAAGAGCTGGGCTGGTTGTGTGGTGCAGTGGGGGGAGGGGACGAACTGGGCTGGTTGAGGGATGCAGTAGGGGAAGGGGAGATTTTGAAACTGGTGAAGTCCACATTGATACCATATGGCTGCAGGGTTCCCAGGCGGAATATGAGTTGCTGTTCCTGCAACCTTCGGGTGGCATCATTGTGGCAGTGCAGGAGGCCCATGATGGACATGTCATCAAGAGAATGGGAGGGGGAGTGGAAATGGTTTGCGACTGCGAGGTGCAGTTGTTTTTTGCGAACTGAGCGGAGGTGTTCTGCAAAGCGGTCCCCAAGCCTCCGCTTGGTTTCCCCAATGTAGAGGAAGCCGCACCGGGTACAGTGGATGCAATATACCACATTGGCAGATGTGCAGGTGAACCTCTGCTTGATGTGGAATGTCATCTTGGGGCCTGGGATGGGGGTGAGGGAGGAGGTGTGGGGACAAGTGTAGCATTTCCTGCGGTTGCAGGGGAAGGTGCCGGGTGTGGTGGGGTTGGAGGGCAGTGTGGAGCGAACAAGGGAGTCACGGAGAGAGTGGTCTCTCCGGAAAGCAGACAGGGGAGGGGATGGAAAAATGTCTTGGGTGGTGGGGTCGGATTGTAAATGGCGGAAGTGTCGGAGGATAATGCGTTGTATCCGGAGGTTGGTAGGGTGGTGTGTGAGAACGAGGGGGATCCTCTTGGGGCGGTTG
Organism: Stegostoma tigrinum; assembly: GCF_030684315.1. Lineage (NCBI taxonomy): Eukaryota > Metazoa > Chordata > Chondrichthyes > Orectolobiformes > Stegostomatidae > Stegostoma > Stegostoma tigrinum. The sequence continues at coordinate 2,370,047 of NW_026728568.1, read as the reverse complement.
TGGCGGGGGCGGGGTGTGAGGGATGTGTCGCGGGAAATGCGGGAGACGCGGTCAAGGGCGTTCTCGATCACCGTGGGGGGAAAGTTGCGGTCCTTAAAGAACTTGGACATCTGGGATGTGCGGGAGTGGAATGTCTTATCGTGGGAGCAGATGCGGCGGAGGCGGAGGAATTGGGAATAGGGGATGGAATTTTTGCAGGAGGGTGGGTGGGAGGAGGTGTATTCTCGGTAGCTGTGGGAGTCGGTGGGCTTGAAATGGACATCAGTTACAAGCTGGTTGCCTGAGATGGAGACTGAGAGGTCCAGGAAGGTGAGGGATGTGCTGGAGATGGCCCAGGTGAACTGAAGGTTGGGGTGGAAGGTGTTGGTGAAGTGGATGAACTGTTTGAGCTCCTCTGGGGAGCAAGAGGCGGCGCCGATACAGTCATCAATGTACCGGAGGAAGAGGTGGGGTTTGGGGCCTGTGTAGGTGCGGAAGAGGGACTGTTCCACGTAACCTACAAAGAGGCAGACATAGCTGGGGCCCATGCGGGTGCCCATGGCCACCCCCTTAGTCTGTAGGAAGTGGGAGGAGTCAAAAGAGAAGTTGTTGAGTGTGAGGACGAGTTCAGCTAGGCGGATGAGAGTGTCGGTGGAGGGGGACTGGTCGGGCCTGCGGGACAGGAAGAAGCGGAGGGCCTTGAGGCCATCTCCATGCGGAATGCAGGTGAACAGGGACTGGACGTCAAGTTGTCTAGTAATGACATCTGTTGGGATCGAAACACAAAGTATAAACCAATTGAACCTTGAGGCCTCAAGAAAGACGGAACTTGCATTCATGTAGCACCTTTCATGACTTCAGAGTACATCAAAGATCTCTGAAGGGCCTAGGCCCGAAACGTCAGCTTTTGTGCTCCTGAGATGCTGCTTGGCCTGCTGTGTTCATCCAGCTCCACACTTTGTTATCTTGGATTCTACAGCATCAGCAGTTCCCATTATCACTAAATCACAAATAATGCTCAGTTTTAGAGTAGTTCAGGCTCTACAATGTAATTTATTCTGTTTATATCTCTGTAATGTCAGCTGCCTCAGGCTATCTGCCTCTGAAGCCCTCTCCTTATCTCCAGATTTGATGACTCTTATGCCCCTGCAGCTGATCTCCTGTCCTTTACCCTCTGTCGTATGCTTCCAAACTTCTGCTTCCTGTATTTATCCCATTCCTGGTACCTCCCATTGAACATACCTGCTTTTCCTGACTTGGTTCCCAGGCCCCCAGTTTAAAATTCTTGTCTGTGCACTTAAATCCATTAAATGCCTTGGTCTTCCCCACTTCACTTTCCTCATCTAAGCCTGCAAGCTTCCCATAATGCCCCATTCCTCCATTTCTGCCATCTTATGCCTCACTTTCACTTTAATCCACCATGTAGTAATGCGGGATTGACACTCTCCTGTGTGAACAGCGACAGGTTTTGCTGGCGGGAAGGAAGGAGATGCTATCTGGAGCCTGACAGTTCCATGTGATCTGATGGTGTCCCGACTTAGCTCTTTCTGCACTTGTTCTGTATCTATATCAAGATTAAGGGTGTAATTCCCTTCAATCAACAAACCACTGGTGCCTTCAGCTCTCTGGCACGCAAGCTTTGGAATTCTCTCTCCAAATCTCCGATTATCCAAATTACTTCTTTTCAAGCTGACCTTTCTGACCACACTTTTAGACATGTGGAATCATTGGCCTCCATTTGTATCATAAATGTTGAGTTAGCCCACCATGACTATGCCTGTCAATGAGCAAGACCAGGGCAAACCTCCTAAAATCACTGCCTTTGGCTTGACAGGTGGAGGCCAATCAGCCCATCATGCTTGTTCCAGTCAATAAACAGCATGCAGGCAAATCTCCTAATACCGTGTCTTTAGTTTGACATTCCCCTTTTTATTCCAGTTCCATTCTAGTGATATGTTGTTGTTACATAATGCACATCATGATGTAAAGCATAAATATTGAATCCTGGGAGAGTCAATTCTTGTGCAGAAATATCTTGAAACTTATCTGTAGAAATGTTTAACTTGATCTTTTCAATGCCAAAGCAGTTCCACTGCCTAAAGGAGATGGGAGTTCTGCAATATTATTAACTTTTTGTTGAGTGGAACGGCAAATTCAAATGCTACAGCACATTGTTGCACTTACGCGCGCATAAATCCCGAGCTTCCTTTTCATTATTTAGTATCTGCAGCACTTTTTAGACTTTGAAACACTTTCAAATCATTTGTGAGTCAGAATCCAATATCAGTTGATGACTGAATGAGATGTTCTGAAATGCAGGCCAGATTGTACACTGAAAGACTAAGTGCTACAAGGGCAAGCTACAGTCTGCTCGAGGTCACACCAAAGCGACTTCTCAATTTTTTTTTCTTTGAATAGTGTGTCCTATTTAACATTTATGCTGGCAGCGCCTCTCAATATATGAATGTAATATGATCCTGCCGACTCAACAGTTTTGATAGGAATCATAATTTTACTGAATTATGCGCTGTTGAATGGTCTTTCATCATGTTGTAATCAGTCAAACACAATATCAAAATGAAGGTCTTGAACTACACTTGATATACAAATAGGCCGGATTACTCTCATCTTCAAGATGAAGACTGTCGAGCACCAAGACTTCGTTATGTGTTTATGTACATCAAAGGCGTTAGTGGTGATTTCTACTTTAGAAGCTTATCTTATTGCCATTTGAGGTATGCCAGCAATGACAAAAGCCTTTGCAAGCCCTTGAAGCTCATTCGTCTGATACAAGAACTCTGCAATCATGAGAAGCGATTGTATTTTGAATGGTCTGCGCTGTTTTCCCTTTAGCTCTGTCACACTCTAGGCTGGCTGGCTCCTTAAAGATCTTTCAGTAAAGATGCCGTGTTTTCCTTGGGATCTGTTTCAGTTGCAATTATCAGCCAATCTCCTGCGAGGTCCTTGTTGCCACGATCCTCTCAAAGCGGATTGAAACTTAGTTACAAATCCGCAAATGACAACAGAGACCAGTGACAGGGGAGAAAGAGGTTTCATTGTTTTCTTCAGTTGCACCGAGGGCAGTGGAATTCTGGAAGCTTCTCCTTCGAAACGCTGCAGCAGGTGATATTTTCAAGACTGAGGTTATCTGTCAGGTAAGAGTTTTCAAAGATATTGAACTAGTTAACACAGATGATGTTAAAGTACCAATCAGTCAGACACCGGGATCGAATGGTCACTCCGTGTTTCAATGGGCATTAGAATGTGAACAATAGGAAAACGTGGATACTGAAAATGATTCATGAATGGACCACCATGAAATGAGGCAGTCCGGTGACTGTATTCCACTGCCAGGGGCCTGTATAATGTGGCATTGGGCTTTCACTCCTCAGGAGTTGCTGGACAATGACCTGGTAGATATGCTAGTCCCAGCAGAACTGTTTGTTGTCCACCGAACTGGGATCCCGGGGTTGTTAGATCCTGAGTTGGCCTTAGTGAGTGGCACAGTGGTTAGCATTGCTGCCTCACAGCGCCAAGGACCCATGTTTGATTCCACCCTCAGTCTGTGCGGAGTTTGCACATTCTCCCTGTGTCTGCGTGGGTTTCCTCTGGGTGCTCCGGTTTCCTCCTACAGTCCAAAGATGTGCAGGCTTGGTGGATTGGCCATACTAAATTGCCCGTAGTGTTCAGGGATGTGTAGACTAGGTGTGTTATTGGGGATGGGTCTGGGTGGGTTGCTCTGAGGGTCAGTGTGGACATGTTGGGCGGAAGGGCCTGTTTTCACACTGGAGATATTCTCTGAAAGAGTTATGGATGGAGAGAGATCAGGGAGGCTAGCCTGGGCGATGAGTCCGTCAGCGGTGTAAGTGGGGAGAGGGCGGACTTGTTGGATTTTGAAGGCCAGATGGGAATGTAGGAAGCAGGTTGGGTGGACAAGATCATAAAGTAGGGGGAAATGGCCTCTGTTGCATACAGGGTACAAGAAGTAATCTTCTTCCTCCTTTCCTTTTCACCAAAGCTGGTGATAAACAGCTTGCTGACCCTACTCCTGATCAGTGTATATTTTTATGCTCAGAAGTACTATCACCCACGGCTGAGTGATTTTTCCACCACCAAATCACTTTAACTTTTGTTTTGTTTTCCTTTTTAAACAGTAACCACCACTAGTAAAAGATGTTTACATTTAGATGTTTACATTGCCGAGGCCATTGAGGAAAATGCAAACTATCAACAAGTGTGGAGGTAGGGAGCAAGGGAAGGAACAAAAGCAGAATGGAGTTTTTGGGGGAGATAAAGCAGCATCTCCCCTGCAGTGCCCACCTCTCTCTAAAGGCACTGAGAGTATTGTTGGACATTGCGAGCTCCCTCTCCAAGGGGACCTGGATGGCCAGTATAGAAAGGATGGAGGGCCTGAGTCAAGTTACAGTTGGCCACTGAAGGGCTTCAGTAGGTCTAAGAGCAGGTAGTCTATTGGGTCCTCACTGACCACCCTGCCCACCCTCAAACCTCCACCAATAAGATGGGGACCAGGTTGGGATGGGTGGGAAGGCAATGGACTAGCCACTTGACATATCTTTTGGAAATTGCTTCCCTCCAAAAATATGCTGTCTAGAAGATGTGGACTGTAAAATTCAGCCCATTAATTGAGCTAGTAAACCAATCCTCCAACATAATTCGTTCAGTGATTGATGACTGAGAGGTGTGGTGCTAAGGCAGAATTTATTAATGACAGCTGTTGGCCTTATTGTTAGCTGTGGCTCAGTCTGTAACACTTTTGACTCTAATTCAGAAGGTTACAAGTCCAAGCTCCACTTCACACACTTGGTTAAGAAAGTCCATGCTGATACTGCTGGCCTGGACTGAGGGCAGGTCCCAGGACACTGAGGTATATCAGGGGCTAATTAACTGGGTGTGGGTTGCGGGGAGCCTGCTGTGCTTGGGCTGGGGTCCTAGGCCACGTGTGACACTGGGGCCTACAGATTACTGCCCCTGCCCCTGGCCAAGTGAGTGCTGCATTGTCTCTTGAAACAAGATGTTTAAACCAGAGAGGATGATAATGGTACGATGTGTGAGCTGGCACACAGCACCATGATGACCAGTGGCTACTACAGCCTGGCACAAATAGCAATCCACAACATCACTTGGCAGGTTCATGTGCCTCCTGTGCTCGAACTTGCTTCTGAAGGATTGGCCTTTTCAGCCAATTAGCAAAGGTTCATCACAGGGAAACCTCATGCCTCCAATAGGCTGTTGCTGTACATCGATTATCCCCTATGGATGGGTTGGGCACCATGTTATTTCTGACAAGATTGTGAGGCAGTGCACTATGCATCTTTTCCTTGGTTGTCTCACTCAGACCATATGGGAATATCCACTGCTAATGTAACTTAATTGTGCAGCCCAGTATTGGATGTGATGAATTGCCTGGAGCAGGCTGAGAGTGGGGGGAAAGCTGTAAACTTAGCTGAGCTTGTACAATCTGGACTGGAGCCAAAGGAAAATTGGTAGGAAGATACGATACCTCAGTTGCTAAAGATATTGTAAATGTTCCATGTGAAGTGTCAGACAGGAAATAGGGAAGACAACTTTATCTTCAATCATAAAGTAGATTTTAAAGAAGATTACAAAATCACAGTGAAAGGTGAAGGCCCACAGTGCCGGGCAACGACAAGGTAGATGTTCGTCTAAGAGATTAATTGGTTCATACACCCGGACAAACTAAGAATTTATATCAGAAGCAGGTTTACCTATAGAATAGAATGATGCAGCACAACAGGAAGCTATTCAGCCCATCATGCACTGCTGGCTCTTCATATGAGCTGTGTAATTAGACCCACATGTGCTGTTCTGACCCCAGAGCCCTGCTGTTTTATTCTTTTTGTGTGTTTGCCCAATTCCAGTGACAGTTATGATAAAATCAGCTTTCATTACGTTCGGGGTAGTATCCTAGACCCAACCATCTTCCGCTGCTTCATCAATCACCTTCCCTCCCTCATATGGTCAGAAGTGGGGATGTTCGCTAATGGTTGTACAATGTTCAGCACCATTCGTGATTCCTTGGGTATGGAAACAGTCCATGGTCAAATGCAACAAGACCAAGTAAAACATTCAGACTTGGGCTGATAAATGGCAAGACAAAATCTAAGTTTTTCCCCTTGATATACAGTGACACATTCAACCCCCACTACCAACAACTTAGTGACTATTGGTAACTAGAAATTGAACTGGATGAATAAATACCATGGCTCCAAGCACAAGTCAGAGGCTGGGTATTCTAGAGCAGACAATCCACATCCTCAACGCCATCAGCTAACAATAAATCAGGAAAGTAAAGTAATATTCTCCACTTGCCTGGATGGGTGCGGTTCCAACAACACCCAGGAAGCTCGACACTATCCAGCACAAAGCACCCCACTTGATTGGCACCTCATCAACCATTGCAAACATTCACTCTCTTCACCATCGCCACAGAGACAGTGGCTTGTACCTGCTACAAGATGCCCTGCAGCAACTTGCCAAGACTCCTTAGACTGCACCTTCCAAGTTGCACCTTATATATCTAGAAGGAGAAGAGCAGCAGATATATGGGAACACCACCACCTGCAAGTTCCCCTCCAAGCCTGTCACCAATCTGACTTGGAAATTTATCTCTGTTCCTTCACTGTCACTGGGTTAAAATCCCGGAACTCCCTTCGCAGTAGCTCTGTGAGTGTCTCGACCCGTGATGTTCAGGAAAGCAGCTCACTACCGTCTTCTCCAGGGAAATTAGGGATGGGGAGTAATTGTTGGTCCTACCAGCGATGCCCATACCCTGTGAATAAATAAATAAAGTAAATTTAAAACATTAAGGCAGTTAATTCTAGTTCATAATAACTTTGTTGAAAACCAACCACCTCACATTCCCTCCCTGCAGATTTTGTTGATTACGTCAAATCTGTGACCTCTGTTAAGGGTTTCTTACAAAGTTTAAATATTGAAGTTGACCAATGGGCCTCAAATATTTATCTTCTGCTACCTTGCTTCTGATACTGGTACCCATCTCGACAACAAGTGGACCAGTGGCTAAAGAATAAATCTATGTATTTATATAGCTGCTTTCACAACCTCAGGCTGTTTCATAGCATGTTCCAGGTAATTAATGACTTTTGAAGTGTAGTTGTTGTTGTAATGTAGCCAAGTCATGGACAACAATTCCTCATTAACAACAGTGTGATCATGATGGTTAGTTTGCTTTAAAGATATTGGTTAAAGGAAACATAGTGGCCAGGGATAATTAATTCCATCGGAGAGTCGGTATGTGGGTGTCCAAAAAGCAAGTCTAACAGACTCTGGAGATTCCTCGTCCAAGCGCACCCAGTGCCTGATGTACATTACCAGCATAAGGAAGTGATACCACAGATAACCACTGTCCCTACCAAGTCCAACCATCACCATACCCTGACTCCCCATTGGCCTGGGATTTCCTTGTTGATACTTGGACTCAGGTGGGTGCAGCACCAACATCTGCCACTTCTTCCAATGGTGCTGATGGGCAGTAGAGAGCTACCAAGATCCCATTGGCTGGCAGCCCTCAAGGACAATATTTCCACTCACAGCGTCCTTGGGCGTGTCGATGGTGTCCACTTCATTGCCTGATGGGCACTTTATACAGCAGGTTTCCCCAGTAGAGGTGCCTGAACTTCTGTCTGTTCTCCAGATCTGGGGACTGAGACCCCTGTTGCACATATTAAATTCTACCTGACGCTTTAATTTTAATTCATTGGCTGCACGGCTGTTTGAGATGTCCTGTGGAATGAAAGGCACATAGGTGCCTTTCAGCTATCTAAACTCAAATGAGATATGTGTGTGGCTTGGGAAGCTTTGTAAATGCCAGCTATTACTACTCGGTACAAAAATATTACCCCATTTTTGTTCTTCCTTTGTGGGATACATTTGACTGAATGTGGTAATGGAAGTATTGGAGTAAAATTATGGGCAGATTGTGCACTGCATTAATTATTCTGATGGCATGCCTGTTACCCAGTGTGTTTATGATGATGGCATATGGTCTATGCACTGGTTTAAAAGCTCTGCTTGTACTTGACAACTTAAGGGAGAATTTGTAGCATTGATCTATTGAATATTTGATTTCATCTGCCAACTTTAGCAATTAATCACAATGATATAACTGTTTCCAACGACCTCTCTGTCTTAAATGCAAAAGTTAATAACTTGAGGAGTATTCTGTTAGACTCTGTTGGGACTGAGCCAGTGAATTACAGATGTTTGGTTTAATTAAATCACTGTTTGCACTGGATTATTGCTGGAGCAAATCCAACTAACCATTTTAAATAACCTAATAATCTGGGGTTTCCTGTTTCATCTGTCTGCCAGTGAGCTGATGGGAGATGAAATAAAACCATAAAATCACAAGAAATGGCAGCAAGAGTTGGTTATTCAACTCTTCCGGTCAGTAAGATCATGGATGATCTGGTGGTGGCCTGAACTCCAATTTCCTTCCTGACCCCCTCAGTATCCCTTGTCTCCCTTATTAGAGGAAACATCTCTCTAAGCAAACCTTGAATATCAATGACACAGCCTTGACTGCTGTCTGGGAGAGATAATTACTAAGAGTAATGACCCTTGGAGACAAAAAACTTATCTTCCCCTCCATCCAAAATGGGAAACTCCCCGTTTTATGTCTGTGCTGCCTGTTTTCAGATTCTTGCATGAGGGGAATCCTGATCTCGGCATCCACCCAGTCACACTCACTTAAAGTCCTTTAGATTCCAACAAGGGGACTTCTTGTGCTTCTAAATTCCAATGAGTATAAGCCCAACCTGCTCCAACTTTCCTTGTAAGACAATCCATTTATCCCAGGGATAATAGGAACTACAGATGCTGGAGAATCCGATATAACAAGGTGTAGAGCTGGATGAACACAGCAGGCAAAGCAGCATCGTAGGAGCAGGAAGACTGATGTTTCAGGCCTAGACCCTTCATCAGAAAACGGTCTCGGCCTGAAACGTCGGCCTTCCTGCTCTTGTGATGCTGCTTGGTCTACTGTGTTCATCCAGCTGTATGCCATTTATCCCAGGATTCAGCCTAGAAAACCTTGTCTGAACTGCTTTCAGCGCAAGTATATTTTCTTTCAGGAAGAACAGTGGAAACTGTACCTAGTAATGCCCCGTATAGCTGCAGCAAGTCATCCTTCTTTTTATTTTTCAACCTCCTTCCAATAACAGCCAACATCCCATTTCCCTTCCCCAAGACTTGCTGTAGCTACATGATAACGTTTTGTGATTCATGCACAGTGACATCCAGAGCACCCTGAAACATGGCATTCTGCAGACACTCTCCATTTGAATAATCTGCTTCTCCACACTTCCTGCCAAACTGGACAACCTCACATTTTCAAACATTACACGTCATCTACCAAATATTTTGCCTGCTCATTTAACCCATCGATATCACTTAACACACTCTCTTTGGACTGTCCTCATTCAGAGACAGCAAGAACTGCAGATGCTGGAGCCAGAGGTAACACAGCGTGGAGCTGGAGAGTATCAGAGAGGGGAAGTGAAGAAGGGTGTTCCTAATGACTGGAGATTGCAGAACCAAAGGTCACAGACTAAGGATACACAGTAGAACGAAGATGAGGAGAAATGTCTTCGCCAAGAGAATGGTGAGCCAGTGGAATTTTCTATCATTGAATATTTTAAAGACAGAGTTAGATATTGTTCTTCGAGCTAAAGAGATCAAAGAATATGGGGAGAAAGCAGGAACAGGAATGAGCAGGCATGCTCATATTTAATGGTGGAGCAGGCTCAAGAACTGAATGGCCTACTCCCAGTCCAATTTTCTCTGTTTCTATGTTAAATTGGGAAAGGGGAATGGATAATCCGGTAGTTAATTAATCATTGCTTTAAGCATAAAATTAAACGGAACATTTATAACTCACTGACCTAGTTCCAAACACATATAAATAGGATTCAGACTTGATTGATATTCCCCAATAAGGACAAACCAAAGTGCTTTGAAACAGACAAAGTGTAGTCACTGCTGTAACATAGAGAATGTATTTACATAAGTTCCTACAAACAGTAAATTTACTTGCATGAGCTCCCACAAACTGTAATGTGATAATGACCTGATAATCACTTTTAGCAATGTTGATTCCAGTGAGATCTCACCTGTTTTTCCTCTAAAGAATACCATGTGATTTTTTTAACTTCCACCTGGGAGAGCAAACAAAGGTACAGATTTATCACCAATGCAGCACAGCAGGACAGGAAATGAGAATTGTTACGATTCCAGCTGCTTCAGCAAGTGGAATAGTCAAACCCCAGAATAAAACCTGCCTCGCTAGATCTTTTTCCCCTTTGTCAAACCTTGTGGTCTTTCACTGAAACATAAGCACATCAGACTACAGATTAGATTTTACCAATAAAACAGAAGTTTATTACATTGAAGAAATAAAATAAACCAAAATATCAAATATAGCAGTTTCAAAAATTTCAGAACACATTGCAAAAGAAAGTTACCCATGAGAACTTTCCCCTTGACTACTCACAAACTTAAAGCTTAGCCTTCCTCAGTTTTTTCATAGTCTGCAGAATTCTAACAAAATACTTTAACTGTTCTAAACAAGAGAGAGAAGTTACAGAGACAGAGACTGCATTGTTTTAAATGACAAAGGAAATGCTTTTGTAAAGCGCAAAAAGTGTAGCAATGAGATAAGTACAGGAATAAAAGATGGATCCAGAAAAGGTGTGAATGCTTTCAACAGTTCCATTACCAGCAGCTTTCCAATACAGCCGAAGACAACATGTTGCTTTATTCTGAATAATATGCACTGAGAAACCTCAGCCAAGATTGCTTCTCAGTGAATCAGCCATGAAACTCTCTGAGGAATACTACAATATGATCAGTGTTACTGCTGTGGAATGCCTACTGAATGTTTAATGTTTAACCACACATCCATAAGGCAGCCCCACAGTCAGTGCACCATCCCTTTACTACCATACTACATGGGCTAGATATAGCTTTCACCTCAGTGGGCAAGAACTTAAATCCAAAAACCTTACAACTCAAGAAATAAATAGTGTTAAAAACCAAAAGAACTGTGGATGCTGTAAATAAGAGACAAAAAACAGAAGTTGCTGAAAAAGCTCAGCCGGTCTGGGCAGCATTTGTGAAGAGAAATCAAAGTTAAGGCTTCAGGTCCGGTCACCTTTCCTCTGAAATAAATAGTATTACTCACTGATGTATAGCTGACAGTAAAATTCGGCCTTTTTCTCTCCATAGATTCTGCCAGGCCTGTTGAGTTTCTCCAGCGCTTGCTGTTATTTCAGATTTCCAGCATTCTCAGTATTACGCTTTCAATGTAGGCGTCAGCTGGCATACCCTTGGAGGCGTTTGTGTCCTGTTTAGACCTCCCCAATATGAAAACATGTATATGGACATGTGGTTATCTTAGGAAACGATGTTGAAGCATCCCCTAGGCAGGGATGTAAGATGTAGCAATTTCCCCAGATCTTTAACTCCTGCAGCGAGGCGCCAAGAAGCTTTGCCTAGATTTCGGAATGGGCTACAACATGGAAAATCTCCTATACTGTCTGTAATGAATATAGTATCCATTGTCAATCAATTCTGGAGAGGGATTCAGGAGATGAGATTTTTATGAGTAAGGCCTGTGCTCAATTGAAGTGCAAAATACTGAGTTTAAATTCCTTTCCTTGTACATTATTTTCATGTAACTGCAAAATGAATTTGAGATTTCCCATGTATACGAATGATAAACATGCAGCTCTGAAGATGTTGAAGAAATTCACTTTATTAAATAGTGCTCCCCATCAATATTTGCGAGTGAAAATGGATTCTAAAGTGAAATTTCATATCCTACTAAAACAGTGCTGTGTCCAAGGGCACAATTAACTTGTATTCAATGCTTGTCTTTGGGCAAATAATGTGCACAACAGAATCATTGGTTGTTTCCCTTCCGGATCAGAAGCACCTCTGTTAGTCCTCTTTCTCTTCTACAATGTCGAAAACTATACAGTCTGCTCCCAACAAAGTTTTTTCATTTATTCTTCTTTTGCTGGTGCTATGATTCCAGCTGCTGTTGTTACAAGCCAGGCCACATCCGAGAATGAAATCTGACTTGATTATCAATTTTTCTTCAATTTAGTGTGGCAGCCTTTCACTGAAACATAAGCACACAAAGCTGCACATTTGGTTTTAACAATAAAACAGTTCATTGCACTAAAGAAAGTAAAATACAATAAAGCAAACCAAACTAACTATATAACACAGTTTGAAAGGTTGCAAAACACAACAAAACAGCATCCCATGTACTCCCTAAAACAGTCACTTTACAGTTACTTAACAATCTGGAGCGGTTTTCTTTCTCTATCAAATCTGCATGTTAGATTTAACTGCTTCTGCTCAGTTTCTGTCCCTCAAATTGTGGGGTCTTCCTCCTTCACCATTCACACAACTGAGAGTTTAGACTTCCTCAGTGTTTTACTAATCCACACGGTTCTCCCCAGACATTCCAGCTCTGGAAGTTTCACTAACTACACCCTTTCACAAAAATAGCTTATTTCCTTAGCCCCTCTGAACAGTCTCCATTTCTAGGATAGATTATACTTGGTTCTGACCCCAGTTGAGTTGAGAGTATGACTTGGAGGGGAACTTGTAGCTGATAGAGTTGCAAACCATGTGCTGCTCATTGCTCCCCCCAGTATCTGGAAACATACGCTGTGCCTCTAAGCTGATCAGTATTGTATCATTTATTGTGTATCCTATTGACTAGTTTGCCCTCCCCAAATGCCTTACTGCACATTCCGGCAGATTAAATTCTATTTGTCCCTTTCTGTTAACCGATCAGCCCATTGTTACTATATTCGAAGTCTGCAGCTTTCTTCCTCTTTATCAACCATGCACTCATTTTTAGTCTATCATCTGCAAATTTTTAATGGTGCCCCCTGCACTTAAGTTTGCTTCTTTGCTATCTACCATGAAAGGGAAAGGACCCAATACTGAACCCTGTGGAATCCCAATAGAAATGACCTTTCAACTACAACTACAGTGAGCATTACCCTTTGTCTGCAGTCACTGAGTTTATTTTGTTCCATTTGCTACTTTCCCTCAGATTCCATCACCACCTTCTGTTTTGACCAATTCATCATGTGGGAACTAGTCCAAAGCCACCTTGAAACCTACGTAAGCTGCATCAAATGCTCTACTCTCCTTGACCCTCTTTAACACCAATTCAAATTGGTGCGGCATAGTGACTCTGTGGTTAGAACTGCTGACTCACAGCACCAGGGATCAGGGTTTGATTCCAGCCTCAGGAGACTGTCTGTGCGGAGTTTGCACACTCTCACCATGTCTGTGTGGGCTTCCTCCAGGTGCTCTGGTTTCCTTCCACAGTCCAAAGATGTGGAGGGTAGGTGGATTGGCCATGCTAAATTGCCTATGCGAAATTACCCATAGTGTGCAGGGACGTGTAGATTAGGTGGATTAGCCATTGGAGATGAAGGGTTACAGGGATAGGATAGGGGATGTGTTGGCTGGGACGCTGTTTGGAGGGTTGGTGTTGACTTGATGGGATGAATCGCCTGCTTGCACCCTGTAGGGATTCTATGAATCATGAAATTCAAATATAGAATCAAGTTCATCAGACACAAATGAAATCAGAAAATCCCAGAACTGCTCAGAAGGTCTGGCAGCGTCTGTGGACAGAGAAACAGAATTAATGTTTCATTAACCTGCCATCAGAAGTCCAAAGATAGGTCCATTGTGCTGAATATTTCCAGCGTGTTTTGGTCTTACTTTAGATTGCCAGCATTTGCAGTATTTTGCTGTTGTACTACCCAGACGTGATCACCCGTGAACAAATCCACACTGAGTGTATTTAATTACAAATCGGTAGTTATTAGGACAAGTGACATAAAGTATTGCCAAAAAGGCAGCTTTCAGGAGGAAAGAGTGAAAATGGAGGGGCATGGGAAGGGAATTCCAGAGATTCGGGCCTAGGCAGCTAAAAGTTGGAGGAGGGGTGATGGTCTAGTGATATTATCGCTGGACTGTTAATCCAGAAACCCAAGTAATGTTTTGGGGACCTGGGTTCGAAACCCACCACGGCAGATGGTAGAATTTGAATTCAATAAATATTTGGAATTAACAATCTAATGATGGCCGTGAATCCATTGTCGATTGTTGGAAAAACCTGTCTAGGTTCACTGATGTCCTTTAGGAAAGAAAACTGCATTCCTTACCTGGTCTGCCCTACATGTGACTCCAGACCCACAGCAATGTGGTTGACTCTTAACTGCCCTCCGGGCAATAAGGGATGGGCAATAAATGCTGCCTGACCCGTGACGCCCTCATCTTGTGAATGAATCAAGAAAAATGCAACAATGTAAAATTAGACAGAGATAGAAGTTACAGAGACAGAGACTGCATTGTTTTAAATGACAAAGGAAATGCTTTTGTAAAGCACAAAAAGTGTAGCAATGAGATAAGTACAGGAATAAAAGATGGATCCAGAAAAGGTGTGAATGCTTTCAACAGTTCCATTACCAGCAGCTTCCCAATACAGCCGAAGGCAACACGTTGCTTTATTCTGAATAATATCCACTGAGAAACCTCGGCCAAGATTGCTTCTCAGTGAATCAGTCATGAAACTCTCTGAGGAATACTACAATATGATCAGTGTTACTGCTGTGGAATGCCTACTGAATGTTTAATGGATATTTTAGTCTCCTGATCAATGGATGTAACAGGGATGCTCTTGAACTCTCCTTGTTCATTCCTCAGTGGAAAATGTTGGGGAAAGAGCACAAGTTTTATACTCTATCAAATCTTCACACCTCGTAATTCTATTATTGGAGCTTCATTCTTGAGACCAGATAGAAGAATGTTTTATTAATATAGATGCTACATAGCCACTAATAAATCTAACAGGAAACTCAGGAGAAGCAACTTTGCCCAGAAAGTGGTTAAAATTTGAACCAGGAAGAGTGACTGAAATGATAGCACAGATACTTTAAAGAGGAAGCCAGAGGAGCACATGAGGTAAAGGGGATGGTAGGGTTAAAAAGGGGTAGAAAGAGTCTTGTGTGAAACATAGATAACATCATGAGCCTGTTCCTGTACTGCAAGCTCTGTTTGTTAAGCATTGACTTCAGAATTAAGCACAGTCTCTCCAGAAAAGGCGATTGTTTAGAACAGTTAAAGGAATAAGTTGTCTCAGAGTAAGGGTTATTATTTGTGAATCTTTCAGACCCCGAGTATTTTGTTTGAATTCTGCAGACTGTGAAAAAACTGAGGAAGGCTAAGCTTAAGTTTGTGAGGAGTCAAGGGGAAAGTTCTCATGGGTAACTTTCTTTTGCAATGTGTTCTGAAATTTTTGAAACTGCTATATTTGATATTTTGGTTTATTTTATTTCTTCAATGTAATAAACTTCTGTTTTATTGGTAAAATCTAATCTGTAGTCTGATGTGCTTATGTTTCAGTGAAAGACCACAAGGTTTGACAAAGGGGAAAAAGATCGAGCGAGGCAGGTTTTATTCTGGGGTTTGACTATTCCACTTGCTGAAGCAGCTGGAATCGTAACAGTTCTCATTTCTTGTCCTGCTGTGCTGCATTGGTGATAAATCTGTATGTTTCCTGGCTGTAACCGTACCAGGAAGTTCAAGAGTTCAGTGAAATGATGCTTCATTATTAGCATCAACTTCATCAGGAATACACCACACAGAAAACATTTCCCGAATTCGTAGAATGTCTTCGTGGACAAAGTTGGATCAATGGTTGTTTTAAATTTGTTCTCCACTATGGAAAGTGGAGTGTTTCTCATTCGAACTGTGTATTGTGAAATAGTGGTTAGCTGCTGCTAGTTGTAAGTTATTATTTCATTAACATGAGAGTTCAATATTCCAGCCATTGGACCTTGCATTGTTTTCACTATTATTGTGGTTAACTCATGTGTTTCTGTTTAAAGTGGCATTTGATGAATGCTCGTGGACATTGTGCACAGGGAGTAAGCAATTTAAACTCCTTTAAACACTCTACATAGTCACTTAATTCGTTGCATGGGTAAACCTAATGAGAAAATATATGTACTAATTTATATTTGTGTATATAATATTTATACATATAATATTTTATATATTACATATATATAATATTTATATGAATATATTTGTGTTGGTTGCATTACCCGAAACACGACTCGGGTAGTGTCTCCCACCCATCCTCCTCGAAGCAAAAAAAAAAGTTTCTGTGCGACAGAAGGGAACTAGTTTATTTTTTATTCTTTATTTTTAATCAGTCTCTTTGGGAATTTAGAATAATGGGAACGGAGGTCAGGGCAGTTGAATGCTCCTCCTGCAGAATGTGGGAGGTAAGGGTCACCACTAGTGTCCCTGCTGACTACATCTGCGGGAAGTGCACCCAACTCCAGCTCCTTGAAAACCGCGTTAGGGAACTGGAGCTGGAGCTCACAGGGACTGGCCCCGCAGCCATGTCCCGCGCACTGTCCCGCTCACAGCGTACTGCCCCCAGCAGCCCTGACCCGCTCACAGGGACTGGCCCCCGCAGCCCTGACCCGCTCACAGTGACTTGCACCCCGCAGTCCTGTCCCGCTCACCGCGTACTGCCCCCCGCAGACGTGTCCCGCTCACAGGGCCTGGGCCCTGCAGCCCTGTCCCGCTCACAGGGCCTGGGCCCTGCAGCCCTGTCCCGCACACAGCGTACTGGCCCCCGCAGCCGTGTCCCACTCACAGGGACTGTCCCCCGCAGCCCTGAGCCGCTCACAGGGACTGTCCCCCGCAGCCCTGAGCCGCTCACAGGGACTGTCTCCCGCAGCCCTGACCCGCTCACAGGGACTGGCCCCCGCAGCCCTCGCCCGCCACAGGGACTGGCCCCCGCAGCCCTGACCCGCTCACAGGGACTGGCCCCCGCAGCCCTGACCCGCTCACAGGGACTGGCCCCCGCAGCCCTGACCCCCTGACAGCTATTTGCCACCGCAGCCCTCACCTGCTCACAGGGACTGGCCCCCGCAGCCATGACCCGATCACAGGCACTGTCCCCCGCAGCCCTGTCCCGCTGACATGGACTGGCCCCCGCAGCCCTGTCCCGCCACAGGGACTGGCCCCCGCAGCCCTGACCCGCTCACAGGGACTGTCCCCCGCAGCCCTGACCCGCTCACAGGGACTGTCCCCCGCTGCCCTGACCCGCTCACAGGGACTGTCCCCCGCTGCCCTGACCCGCTCACAGGGACTTGCCCCCGCTGCCCTGACCCGCTCACAGGGACTGTCCCCCGCAGCCCTGACCCGCTCACAGGGACTGTCCCCCGCAGCCCTGACCCGCTCACAGGGACTGTCCCCCGCAGCCCTGACCCGCTCACAGGGACTGTCCCCCGCAGCCCTGACCCGCTCACAGGGACTGTCCCCCGCAGCCCTGACCCGCTCACAGGGACTGTCCCCCGCTGCCCTGACCCGCTCACAGGGACTGTCCCCCGCTGCCCTGACCCGCTCACAGGGACTGTCCCCCGCAGCCCTGACCCGCTCACAGGGACTGTCCCCCGCAGCCCTGACCCGCTCACAGGGACTGTCCCCCGCAGCCCTGACCCGCTCACAGGGACTGTCCCCCGCAGCCCTGACCCGCTCACAGGGACTGTCCCCCGCAGCCCTGACCCGCTCACAGGGACTGTCCCCCGCAGCCCTGACCCGCTCACAGGGACTGGCCCCCGCAGCCCTGACCCGCTCACAGGGACTGGCCCCCGCAGCCCTGACCCCCTGACAGGGACTGGCCCCCGCAGCCCTGACCCCCTGACAGGGACTGGTCCCCGCAGCCCTGACCCGCTCACAGGGACTGGTCCCCGCAGCCCTGACCCGCTCACAGGGACTGGCCCCCGCAGCCCTGACCCCCTGACAGCTATTTGCCACCGCAGCCCTCACCCGCTCACAGGGAATGGCCCCCGCAGCCCTGTCCCGCTGACATGGACTGGCCCCCGCAGCCCTGTTCCGCCACAGGGACTGGCCTCCGCGGCCCTTACCCGCTCACAGCGACTGGCATCCACGGCCCTGACCCGCTCACAGGGACTGTCCCCCGCAGCCTTGTCCCGCTCACAGGGACTGTCCCCCGCAGCCCTGTCCCGCTCACAGGGACTGGCCCCCGCAGCCCTGTCCCGCTCATAGGGACTGTCCCCCGCAGCCCTGACCCGCTCACAGGGACTGTCCCCCGCAGCACTGTCCCGCTCACAGGGACTGGCCCCCGCAGCCCTGTCCCGCTCACAGGGACTGGCCCCCGCATCCATGTCCCGCTCAGGGGACAGGCCCCCGCAGCCCTGTCCCGCTCACAGGGACTGGCCCCCCCAGCCCTGAGCCGCTCACAGGGACTGGCCGCCGCAGCCCGACCCGCTCACAGGGACTGGCCCCTGCAGCCCTGTCGTGCTGACATGGATTTGCCCCCTGCAGCCCTCTCCCGCTCACAGCGACTTGCCCCCCGCAGCCCTTACCCGCTCACAGCGACTTGCCCCCCGCAGGCCTTACCCGCTCACAGCGACTTGCCCCCCGCAGCCCTGACCCGCTCTCAGCGACTTGCCCCCCGCAGCCCTGTCGCACTCACAGGGACCGGCCCCCGCAGCCCTGACCCGCTCACAGGGACCGGCCCCCGCAGCCCTGACCCGCTCACAGGGACCGGCCCCCGCAGCCCTGACCCGCTCACAGGGACCGGCCCCCGCAGCCCTGACCCGCTCACAGGGACCGGCCCCCGCAGCCCTGACCCGCTCACAGGGACCTGCCCCCGCAGCCCTGACCCGCTCACAGGGACCGGCCCCCGCAGCCCTGTCCCGCTCACAGGGACCGGCCCCCGCAGCCCTGACCCCCTCACAGGGACCGGCCTCCGCAGCCCTGACCCGCTCACAGCGTCTTGCCTCCCATCCCTCTTACACAGGTCACCCCTTGCTCAGAAATGGTCCCAATTATCCATGAACCGGAAATCCAGCCCCCTGTGCCAGCTCCTGAACCATGCATTTTCATCTCACCTATCTTTCTCTGACTTAACTCACTAACATGTGGCACTTGTGGTAACCCATAAATTATTACCCTCTCGGTCCTGCCTTTCAGCCTCTTTGCTAACTCCTTGTACACAGTTCGCAGGATGTCATCCCTCTTTCTGCCTATGTCATTGGTACCAACGTGCACAGTGGCCTCTGGCTGCTCACCCTCCCCCTTAAGAATTTCTGGCACCCAATCAGAGATGCCCTTGACCTTGGCAGCAGGGATGCAACACGCAGCCCTGGTGTCTCAAATGTGGCTACAGAATCTATGCCCCCAACGAATGAGTCTCCAACCACGTTCGCTCACTTGGATTTGCCTGACCCTGTCCCACAGCAGGGTGGTTTGTACCATGGACCTGGCTACTGCTGATTGTATAACTGACCCAGTTTAGTTTTAGATCAGTGTTAACCTTGGTTTCGTGGATAGCCAAGCACCTGAGTCGTCTACAATACAGGAGAAATACATTCTTCAGCTCACGGATTCTGTGACAGTCAAGGACAAGCACTCAATTGTTCTAACCTCATTTCCAACACCTGGCCCATAGCCTTGCATGGCTTGGATAGCACTTGCACGTTTAAAAAAAAAATAAATGTAAGGATGATGTGAGGGTAAGGACATGGAATTTTTTTGATGTGGTCATATTCTCTCTTGTTGGAGCTGATTGCTGCTTAGCACTTGTGTGGCGCAAATGTAACTTAACCTTTATCAGGCCAAGCCTGATCGTTGCCCAAGTCTCACTGTATTTTCTCACCGTTGACTTCACTGTTGGGCCTAACCAACATTTTGTACATACCCTGCCTATTCTGAAACTCTATCACTTAATATTAAGTCTAATAAAGACAAGTATCCAATGTGCCTTCCAAACCACTTCAACGACCTGGTCCATTACATTGGGGGATCAACACGCATGCACATCAAGATCCTGAGATCCCTCTGATCATTGGTGCTTGTGAGGTCCGTATGATTCATCATGGGCTCCAAAATCTGTTTGTGCTGTGTCACCTGATCCTTATCCCGTTTGTCCTTACATGAAATAATGTTCACAAACGCTTCTCAAAAATTCTTCCCAATCCTACTTTTTGCAATCATGATACAAGTGAGCATAAAACTTGGAACACGACAGCAACAGGAATGTGCCCTTTGGCCCACCATGTTGGGCCAAACATGACAACAAATGAAATAATCCCTTCTGCCTGTCCTTGATCCATAGTCCTCCATTCCTTACCTCTTCGCGCACTTAACTAAAAGTCCCTTTTAAATGCTTTCATCGTATCTGCATCCACTACCACCCCGGGCACTGTATTCCACACTTTTAACATGCTCAGTGTGAAATATTTGCCCCTCACATCTCTTTTGAACTTCCCCCCTCTCAGCTTAAATGCATGCCCCCTAATAGTGGACACTTCAACTCCGGGGGAGAAATTTTCTGACCGTTAGCTGTATTTATGTATCTCCGAATTTTATAGACTTCTATCAAGCCTGCCCTCAGCTTCTACTGCTCCAGAGAAAATGAAGAGTTTTTCCAGCTTCTCCCTCTCGTTCATACCCTGTATTCCAGTCAGCATGCTGGTAAATCTCTTCTGCACCCTGTCCAAAGCCTGCATGTCCTTAGTGTAATGTGGTGGCCAGAATTGAATGCAATACTCTGTGTGGTCTCACCAAAGTCTTGTAAAGCTGCAATGTGACATCCTGACTCTTGCACTGAGTTCCCCTATGAATAAAGGCAAGCATGCGATATGCCTTCTTGACCACCCTATCTACTTGTGTGGCTACTGTCAGGGAGTTATGGTCTAGGACCCCAAGATCCCTCTGGACATCACTGCTGTTTGGGGTCCTGCCATTAACTGTGTATCCCTTTCCTTAACACTTGGTCTCCTAAAATGCAACACCTCATGCCTGCCCAGATTAAATTCCATCGGCCATTTCTCCGCTCGTGTTTGCAATTGGTCTGTATCTTGCTGTGTCCTTTGACAACCTTCCATGCTGTCCACAAGTCCACTGGTCCTTATATCATCTGCAAACTTAGTGATCCCCCATCTGCATTTGCAACCAAGTCATTTACACATATCACAAACAGCAGAAATCACATCGATGCGGAACACCACTCGTCACTGAGCTGCAGCCAGAAAAACAGCTTTCCACCACTGAGACGGCAAGAACTGCAGATGCTGGAATCAGTTAACCAAGTGCGGAGCTGGAGGAACGCAGCAGGTCAGGCAGCATCAGAGGAACAGGAAAGCTGACATTGTTGATGCTGCCCGGCCTGCTGTGTTCCTCCAGCCCTATACTGTGTTATCTTTGTCAGCCTTCCACCGCTACCGTCTGCCTTATATGGGCAGGCCAAGTCACCATGGATCTCATGGATCTTAATCTTCTGGATGAGCATACCATGAGGGACCTTATTGAAAACCTTCATAAAATCCATGTATATGTTATCAACTGTTCGATCCGAATTGATCACCCTTGTCACCTCCGTGAAAACTTCAACTGACTTGGTAAGACATAACCTGCCTTGCATAATACCATGCTGGCTGTCCCTTATTAGCCCATACTTTTGAGACATGAGACACTCACCAGTCTGTAGTTTCCTGGAAAGTCCCTGTTTTCCTGCTTGAACAGAGGAATGACTTTATCCACTCACCAGTCTCCGCAACCCCTCCAGTGCCTGGCAAGGATATCAGATCCTGTTGAAAGTGGTGTGTTGATGCATTTGTGTCATGATTGTGTTTTGTTTCAGCCCTAACATTGAAAGCAGTGTAAGAATGTCTTTGTGCAGCAGGCGAGGTGTGATGAGACTGAGCCTTCATACAATTGCAAGATGTTGAAAATTTGCCATTATTTATGAAAACAGTGATAAATTTCCATGATCAACATTTCTGTTACACTGCAATGATTATCCCGTGGCATGTAAAATCAGAAAGATACGATAAAATGAGACTGGGTCATATGCAGGGAGAATGTTTGCCTTTCATGTCTGTAGAAGTAGTGAAATATTTCCGTGAATCTAAAAGTCACTTTTCCGTTCATTGAAGGACACAATCATCGCCTTGGAAGCTTCATCACGATACTACTTTGCATTTCTGAAGAGGGAAGAAGAAATCAACATGAAAATTCAATTCCATGGTTTTGGAAGTCCCATTGAGAACACGATTCATTTGCGCCGGCATAATGCTCTGACCGAGAAAGAATTGAAGGTGAGTTTGTAGTTTGGAAGATCGCAGCAATTTATGCATCAACTTCTTCATTGATAATGTTCCATTGCTTTCAAACTGCATTTTCCACTCTGCAAGATAATAACTGTGAGAATAAGCAACAGCATCAGTAGGTGGTCTATGGGGAATGCAATGTTACAAAACCCGATCCATTCAACAACATATTTCAGATATGTCAACAAATTAAATATTCCAGCACAGGATAAAACAAGGAAGATGAGAGTGAGGAGGCAATAGCTCTGATGACAAAAGAACAGAAATTTACCTTTATCCATTCGAGCAAAAAAGCAGGCACGCAAATAAATAATCATCTAACAATGCACATGTGCAACGGAGGCTACAGGGGGACTAAAAATGCCGAATTGTTGTCATGCGTATTGCTGAAAGGATGATTGAAACAGAATCTGTGGTAAATTTGAAGAAATACAGATGATGCATCTCAGGATGTTGGAGGAAGAACATTTATGGACTGAGGCAAATTGTATTGCCCTTTTCAGGAGTTATTGGGTTCATAATGAATTGAAAGACTTCCTTCTGTGCTGAAAGCTTTAGTTTAGTTGCAGCTGGATGACAATTTCTGTTCGTGGTAGTATTTAGCAAACTGTTAAAAGTGAATGTCACTGCACAGAATTCCAAACATGACTCCAATCAGCAGAGAAAATATCCAAGGTGTGTGATGAGTTGTATCCTCTCATGTTGAACAGCGCAGCGACAGATACAATGGAGGCACTGATGATAATGTTCCAAGAATCCTTAGATTGTGGAAAATTCGCAGAGGATTGAAAGATTGTGAACATAACACCATGATGAGAAAAATACTTCGACACGATAGCAAGCAATTATTGCCAATTTAGGTCAACCTGGGTAGATGTTCATGCCGGCAATGAAAGATGAAATAACAGGGTACTGAGTGTGCTATAACATCCTACAGAGTGAACATCCTTTCATAACGGGGAAATAATACTTGACAAACTTGCTACAGTGCTTTGAGAAGGAAACAAACATTACTGATGAAGGACCACCAGTTGATGTCGTACATTGAGATTTCAACAAAGCATTTGATAAGGTACAGCTCGTAAGGTGTCTCGAAGGAAAAGAGCCCGTGTGTTCAACGGTAGTATGTTCGGATGGACAGAGGACTGCATCGTTAATAGAAGTAGAGTTGTAGCAGCAAGATGGTAACTGACAAGTCATGTACAGCCACAGAGCGAGTGCTGCGGAGGCCGTACACCTCATGTTGACTGGGTTGATTTCGGAAATGGCGGAGGGGATTGCTATGCTTAGGAAAGTTGGGCAGGCAGGGACTACGTTCATTGGCGTTTTTAAGATTGAAAACAATCTTATTTTTTCAACATTTAAGATTCTTAAGAGGCTTGATAGTGTATATCCGTAGAGATTACTCCCATTTGTGAAAGATTTTACGACCAGAGGCCACATTTTCAAATTGGTTGCCCATTAATTCAGGGAAGAATTACTTCTTTCAGGTTGCAGCAATTTATTGAACACTTTAGCCAAGAAGGTTTTAGAGGTAATGCCATTAATCATATGCTAGGCTGTAACGGCCAGGTTAATTTTTAAATCAAGAAACAATGATAATGAGAAAAGGTTCGAGGCCTGAAACGTCAGCTTTTGTGCTCCTGAGATGCTGCTTGGCCTGCTGTGTTCATCCAGCTTCACACTTTGTTATCTTGGATTCTCCAGCATCTGCAGTTCCCATTATCAGTGATAATGAGAAAAGGGTAGTCTTTACAGTGGAAGATACTTCAAGGATCCCCTTATTACTAAAGAACACAGGGAGGAATTAAACACATCACTACCACACCATCACTACCATGAGAAAAGTAGCAGTAGACAATCTAATGGAGTGAAAGCAGATTGGACTCTTTGCCGTGATGGTTTACTTTCTAAGATTCGAAACAATGAGCTTCAGAGTCGGTGTCTGCTTTGACTGTAATTTCCCAAAAAGGTTTAGATTCCAGAGAAGCATCTGAGGGCTGGAAAACTGCCGATGTGACATCCCTGTTTAAAAAGGAGAGAGGCAAAAAGAAGATAACTACAACCGAACCAGCCTAACATCTATTGTTGGAAATATGTGGCAATCAACTATGAAGAAAATAGGAGCAGAACATTTGGAAAATCAGAATCTAATCAAACAGAATCACCATAGCCTGATGAAAGAGAAATTATGTCTGGCTCATTTGTTTGGGTTTTCGGAGGAAGTTTTGGGAGGAGAATTAATAGAGGAAAACCAGTAAATGTGTTGTGTTTGGACTTGGAGAAAGCATTGAGAATGTACTCAAAAGTAATAAGCTAATAGCTGAGGTTTTGAAGGTAGTATATTGCTATGGATCAGTATACTTTGCACGTTCTGGAAGGAGAGATCACATCTCGAGTGAAATGCACCGAGTGAATATATATATTTTGGGGAACTTGGTGGCAATCCGGTAAGTCAGTGCAGAGGGTAAGAGGTGCCATTTGCTTGCTTTTTTTGCCTGATAGTTCGTAAGCATTTTTTTTGAGACAGGGTGAATTGAAGCCAGAATCAGGGACCGAGAGGGTGAACCAGGTTCATTGGTTGGTGATCGCTACTGGTTTAAGAATCTATTATCGGTAGCTTTCAGATTGAAAGTAAATCAGAGAAATATTTACAGGCTACAAACTAAAAGACCAGAATGTTTTCAAATCAAATTAAGATCGAAGTAATTGAAATGGAGATGCCAGGCCAGATGATGATTTGTACCTACATGACGGGCGAGTGGTCAGGCCCCATACTCCAGCTTAGGGTTGATGAACTGGAATCTCAGTTTTTACCAATCAACAAATCATGTTGGGGACAGTTACTGGGGAATGCTGTCCTTCAGGAGGCAGTCACACACCTTAGATTAACTAGCTGAAACTTGGTCAGTGGCCAATGACAAAGAACAGGGCAGGTGGAAGGTTTCAGGATGTAGTGCAGAAGGAACCTTGGCCTTTGATCTTATCTAACAGGTTTGAGATTCTTTCTTCGTGTGTGGATGAGAGTGCAGGGTATAGGGAAGATGAGTAAACTGACTGTAGCACTGTGGTACAGGGGGACATTTAAGAGGGAATAGAAAGTGAAATGTAGTTATAATCAGAGGTAGTATAGTTAGGGGAATGAACACTGTTCGTTGTGACCAGGATCGAGAGTCTCGAAAGTTCTGTTGCCTGCCTGGTGCCCAGGTTCAGGAGATTCCATCTCGGCTACAAAGGAACTTGAAGTGGGAGGAGTAGAAATCCAGCTATCGTGGTCCACACAGGTACCATTGATATGGAAGAAAGAGGAAAGAGGTTCTCCTGAGGGATTATGAGCACCGAGGTGCTGAGGTGAGAAAGCACACCCAGAATGGTAATAATCTCTGGATTATTATCTGAGCAATTTGGCACGGTGTGAACATAATTATAGATGTACATTGTTCAAATGGTGGCATGGCAGAAATGTGTTTGAATTCATGGGACATTGGCATCGGTACGGGGAAGGAGGGAGTCGTTCTGGTGTTATAGGCTCGACGAGAATCATATTGGGACAAGTATCCTCGCAAAATACAGAGCTAGGTCTGGGGCGAGGGCGTTAAAATAAAAAGTGTGGAGTGGGTGAGCTCAGTTGCATGGAAAATTGTGGAAAAAGTTAGAAGCTGGTAAGTGCTCAGCAAAGTTTCCAGAGCAAGTAATAGGACAAAAAGTTTGGAAATGGTCAGGAGTCTCACTTCAGCTGCAGCAGATAAGAAGGGTGGCTGTAAATGCCAGACTGAAGATCTTGTATTGAATTGCAGGGAGTGTATGAAACAAAGTGAATGAGTTTGTGGTGCAGATTGAAATTGACAGATACATCACTCTGGGTATCACAGAGAGGTGGTTGTTAGGGGATAAGTGTTGGGAACGAAATAGCCAATGATTCATGTCCGAGAGAAAGAACAGGCAAATGGACAGAGATAACAAAGTGTGGAGCTGGATGAGCACAGCAGGCCAAGCAGCATCTCAGGAGCGTAAAAGCTGACGTTTTGTGCCGAGACCCTTCTACTTCTGTGTGTTCATCCTGCTGTGTTCATCCAGATCCACACTTTGTTATCTTGGATTCTGAAGCATCTGCAGTTCCCATTATCTCCGATACAAATGGACAGAGATGCCAGGGTTGGCTTGTCAGTAAGAAATGAAGGAACCAAATGAAGGAACGCGCTGAAGGAACCAAAGCTCTTGTGCTTGTTTATTAATGACTTGGAGGAAAGCGGTGCATGTGCTGTGGCTAAATTTGTAGATGACTGAAAAAATATTTAGAAAGACAAGGCATGGCCCAGAAACAGAGATTTACCAGGATGTTACTTGAATCGGAATGTATTAGCTAGAAGGAGGGTTTGGTGGAAATGCTGTGTCATGATACATGTAATGAGATCAACCATGATCTCACCGAATGATGGAGGAATATTCAATGGGCCAAATGACTTTTTTTGTGAGTCTTCTTGTTTGACAATGCATTCATGAAGGTGTTTTTTTTTTCTCTCTTGGATAAGATGTGAAAATGAAATGTATACGAGATTATGGGAACTGCAGATGCTGGAGAATCCAAGACAACAAAATGTGAGGCTGGATGAACACAGCAGGCCAAGCAGCATCTCAGGAGGACACAAGTGCTCCTGAGATGCTGCTTGGCCTGCTGTGTTCATCCAGCCTCACATTTTGTTGTCATGAAATGTATACACTTCCTTTTCATCTGGGAATAAATAATTGTTCTGAACGATTTCCATTGACTAATAGCAATCTGACAAGCTTCGCAATGTAAAGAGATTTTTAGCTTCTTTTTAATTGTAAAGGTATTCTTTGGAATTAATTTGGCATATATTATTTGCATCTCAGGAAGTATGTTCATCACTGCATCTCAAAAAGTGCTCTGTTGTATGACAGTAGCTTTTTAAAGATCACTTCAATGGTTGTGATTTTGAGTTGCCATAACACACATTAAATTACACTGTTGGCCAATCTGTCCATGATTATTTCATTATCTTATGCTTCAAACAGACAAGGAAATATTGGTGATGCAATGAAGTGTTTGACTCTCAAATATAATTGCTGTTATAGTTTCCACTTGGAAGAAAGATTCACATCAAATTGACTGGTCAAGGAAATGGGACACTGACTGTGAGTACTTTGAATGTTCGAGTTATTCCTAAAATGAAAGTTATGACCTTGATGATTTCTCTTTCATGCAGATATGAAGAGACTCTTTTAAAATATCCTCTCGGTTAGTGGTTCAGGCATAAAAGTGCAATATGTATATTTATGTATATACATGTACATGCGTCATCTGAAAAGATAATGAGTATAAATCACTTGTGACAAGGTGAGAATGAGTTATCCAGATAGTAAGAACTGCCAATGTTGGTGTCTGAGATAACACATTGTGGAGCTGGAGGAACACAGCAGGGCAGGCAGCATCAGAGGCTGAGGAAAGTTGAGGTTTTGGGTCCGGACCCTTCCTGAGAAATGGAGGGTGGAAGGGAGCTCAGAAACAAATAGTTTTGAGGGGGAGGAGGTGGTAGGGAAGGTAGGTGGGATGGTGATAAGTGAGTACTATCCAGATTGGAACAGATTTTCCCCAGGGGGTATTGAGTACGAATTCCAAATCACTCTCAAAATCTTAGTGACTGTTCACATTGATGTTTTTTGTCTGTGTGTTTCAGTAATTGCATGACAGTTGAATGGTTCGTTGAGAGTGAGGAACCTATGGACTCTCACACACCAAGATGGAATTTAGTTCGAAGAGTGACTTCAAAATAGTTGCTTGCTTTTAAAATCTTGACCGTTTTTGCTGTCCAGTTGAATGAATTTAGCTTCATACTGCTTCAATAGGAATTAGTGTTTAATAGGAACATATTTGTGAAACTTACAGTTCCGTAAGTTTTAGCATAAACTGGTGCAGCCTTTCGGTGCTTGCAAAAAGGCTCACCTCTCCATTAATACCGAAGGAAAATTGGAGTTTAAAAGTAAGTTCACCCGTTGTCAGGGAATGAAATGTTAATGTTGACTCGAAAATAATTTTTAAAAAAGTCATATATTTGTGAAACACTGAACTCAAATTAAAATTTGGATATGCTAGTTTTACAGATGGTTGGATATTGAATTCATTTTAAATGAGGGTGAAGATCACTTTAAATCCAGCATATTTGTGAAGAAAAGAAATAGCATATCAAATAAAATTAACTGCATGACTCTTCATAGCCCTATATGTAGAATTTCATTCTGAACTATGAGACAGTTGTGACCCCATACTACCTCAGTGCTCATGGCAAGAGTAAGACTCCTGTTTGACGTGCTGTGCACTGCATGGAATGGCGGCAACATCAGATTCATTGATGCTTGAGAATCAAAAGAATATGACAATAAGATTTAAAATCAAAATCTCATTGAACACTTCAAGGAATGTATTACAGGAAGAGGGGGAAAGCATGTATGACTAATAGAAGGTGGTGGCGCAGATCACATAGACCTGTGTGCTAAAACTTATCGCAAATTTCACATTGAATGGAACAGTTTAAACAGGCTGGAGGAAGCAGACATCCCAGCCCAAACTTTTTGAATTTGAGCATTCTGTTCATAAACATCAGCAAAATTGTTGGAAACATGTTTATTCTTTCTCTTTTATTGCACAGAACCATACGATTAGACTGTTTTGATGAGAAATTTAAAGATTACGTGTCCCATCCGTTTGACTCACAGTTTGGTACCATAGGTTGGTACGATCTTCGTTGGAGAAGGAAAAGGGGTGTTCCAGATACAGAAAACCGTCAAACCATTTACAACAAAGTCCGTTTCTGGTTAGTATTAATTAATGCAGTTAACATTTTTAGCTCGACATGATTGCGCAATGGAGTCAATAAGAAAATTCCATCTGATATTCCACATAAATTTTAAGTGGATATTAAAGCAGCTCATTTCTTTTTCACGCTGTATGCTCCTTTTAAAAATGGTTGTCTTATTGTCGAAATGTTTAGCTTTGACTCCATGGCTTCTTCCATTAGCTCACATTGAAACACATGTTTCTTCAGCCAAAAATGCACATTTACCCGGTGTAGCTTGACTAACCTTCTCCTGTGGTCGTTCCCCTGAAATCCCCTGCGGTAGCTCCCCTGAAAAACAACTATGCCATTTTGGATACTGTTCCGGGGACGACTTAGCAGGGGTATGCAGTAGGGTGCAGGTCTCTGGCACAGAGTCTGTCCCTCTTGCACAGAAGTGGAGCGGGGATAGGAAGAGAGTGATAGTCATTGGGGACTCAATAGTTAGAGGGACTGATAGAAGATTTGCCGGGAACGAAAGAGACTCACGATTGGTGTGTTGCCGACCAGGTGCCAGGGTCTGTGATGTCTCGGATCGTGTGTTTAGGGTCCTGAGGGGAGAGGCTGACCAGCCCCAAGTCGTGATATACATAGGCACCAACGGCATAGGTAGAAAGAGGGATAGGGATGTCAGGCAGGATTTGAGGGAGCTAGGGTGGAAGCCGAGAGCTAGAACAAGCAGAGTGGTCATCTCTGGTTTGTCACCCGTACCACGTGATAGCGAGGCAAAGAACAGGGAGAGATTTCAGCTGAAGACGTGGCTGCAGGGATGGTGCAGGTGGGAGGGCTTCAGGTACATGGACAATTGGGGCTCGTTCTGGGGAAGGTGGGACCTGTACAAACTGGACGGTCTCCACTTGAATGAGAGGGGCACGAATATCCTGGGTGGGAAATTGGCTAGTGCCATTCGGTTGGATTTAAACTAGCTCAGAAGGGGGATGGGAAACTGAGGTGTAGTCCCAGTACACAGGAGGATGAGCGTAGGGAGGACATGGTCAGGACCTCACTGTCACAGGAGTGTGCTGGCAGACAGCAAGCTGGATTGAAGTGTGACGACTTTAATGCCGGGAGTATCCGGAATAATGTAGGTGAGGTTGCAGCTTGGATAGGTACCTGGGACTTCGATGTTGTGGCCATTTCGGAGGCATGGATAGAGGAGGGTCAGGAATGGATGTTGCAGGTTCTCGTGTTTAGATCTTTCATTAAGGTCTGGGAAGGTGGTAAAAGAGGGGGAGGTGTGGCTTTGTTGGTCAAGGACAGTATAACAGCGGCTGAAAGAACCTTTGAGGACTTGTCTACTGTGGTGGTATGGGCTGAGGTTGCCAAGGAAGGTTTATCGACTGAGCCAGTGTGGGTGGAAGTTCGGAACAGCAAGGCAGCAGTCACTTCACTGGGGGTTTTCTACGGACCCCAAATAGCGGTTGGGAGATCGAAGAACTCATTGGCCGGCAGATTGTTGAAAAGTGCAAACGTATCAGGGTTGTTGTTATGGGTGACTTCAACTTTCCCAATATAGATTGAAACCTCCTGAGTGCAGATGGTTTGGATGGAGCCGTTTTTGTCAGGTGTGTTCAGGAGGGTTTCCTGACTCAGTATGTGGACAGGCCGAGGGGGGAGGCCATTTTGGATTTGGTGCTCGGCGATGAGCCAGGACAGGTGTCAGATCTCGTGGTGGGAGAACACTTTGGCGACAGTGACCGCAAGAGCCTCACATTTACCATAGCCATGGAAAGTGAAAGGAGCAGTTACCAGGGGAAGATATTTCACTGGGGTCAAGGAAACTATGATGCTATCAGACAGGAGTTGGGAAGTACAGATTGGGAGCAATTGTTCCACAGAAAGGGCGCAGCAGACATGTGGAGGCTGTTCAAGGAGCAGTTGTTGCGAGTGATGTATAAATTTGTTCCTCTGAGACAGATAAGAAGGGGTAAGATTCAGGAGCCTTGGATGACGGGTACAGAGGTGCTTCTTGTCAAAAAGAAAAGGCAGCGTACGTAAGGTGGAGGAAGTGAGGGTCTGGCACAGCTTTAGAGTATTACAGGCCTGCTCGGAAGGAGCTCAAAAGATATTGCCTGTACAATTGTTACCTGTTCCAACCTTTGCGTCCACGCTTGCTCATTCCATGGTGTCAAGATGCCAGCAGTGCATGTACCTTCTCCATCCCCTAATGCCGTCAGCTCACACAAGACATAGTCCTTACTTAAAATCTTCTGATCAACCAACGTTCATTGTAATGGACATTTTAGTTGTCTGTCATGAAACGAAAACTGATTCTGACTGGCATGACCTGCAGTGCAAATGAATATAATCTGCGAAACGAGATTCCTTATGGGCTTGCAGCCGCTACAAATAATTGCTTTTCAAAGACGTTGCATACATACATTTTTTTCTCCTGTCACCTTAGATTTTTTTTTGTTTATGCATGTTGTGTGGGTTTCCAGTCAGGCCCATAAACTCAGGTTGATGCAGTCACTGTTACAACACGGTATTGAAGGAGAATTTGTGATCTTTGGAGTTTCATTCCAGTGTCTGAAGGAGTGCACCATCAAGCCACTTCAGAGCACTACTGGCGACGAATTGTTGCAAGTTTTCAAATGTTACCGATCGTCACATAAAATATGGCCTTTTTGTTGTTGCGCTATTCATCTTAACTGCACCATATCTAGTATTTAGGCTTGGAAACTATTTCAATTTTTTTGATTTACTTATTCAAAATCATTTATGATTGTTGTCATGATATCTACAATGTGTTATTTTGATTGGACATAGAGGATTGGATCTGTCTTAATGGAAATAATGTATGCGCTTATAAAAGCCCTTCTGGGCAAGGTAGTTGCTCAGTGGTTAGAGCTGCTCATGCACTGGGGAGCCAATTGAGATTCCAGTCTTGGGTAACTATCTGTGTGGAATTGACACGTCCTCCCCGCGTCTGCGAGGGGCTTCTGCCAGGTGCTGCAGTTTCCTCCCATTGTTCAAAGATGTGCAGGTCCTTATATGTGATTTGTGAAGCATTTCTTAAATGTTTCAATCCTGCCGGCATCCAGTGCCTTGGACAAAATAACTGGAGATGAATAAAAGATACTGTGCCTTTTGACACCATTTCCTGCTGGATTTTCATCAATCCTGCTTTATATCGGTGACAACTTCCATGACCTTTTTTGATGCTATGTCTGAATTGACAGTCTAGTTCCAAATATTTGTTGTGCAGTATTTCAAGGTCTCTGTTACAGCATACCCATGAATGTCCACTTCAAAAGATACTTCCATATCATAGAATCCCTACGGTGTGGAAACAAGCCCCTTTTGACCCAAGAAGTCCACGGCCACGCTCCAAAGAGCATCTCACCCTGACTCATCCCCCGACCCTTTCCTCAGTAACCGTACGTTTCCCATGACTAACACACCTAATCTACACATCCCTAAACACAATGGGCAAGTTTGGCATGGCCCATACACCGAGCCTGCACATCTTTGGACTGTGGGAGGAAACCAGTGCACCCAGCAGGAACCCATGCAGGCATGGGCAGAATGTACAAACTCCGCACAGAAAATCGTCCAATCGCTGGGATCGAACCTGGGTCCCTGGCGCTGTGAGTCAGCAGTGCTAACCACTGAGCCACCGTGCTGCCCTTGGAGTTAGACAGAGCTTGCTTGTTCCTGGGTGGCCTCAAACTGCCAACCTCCACTTAGTGGCAAAAGTGCTGACCAACTGCACTCATCTTCACTGGTTTTTGCTTTGTATCATTGAATTCAATCCTTCAAACTCTATGATAAATATTTAAATTTCCATTGATATGTGAGGGTTGTTTTTCGTACACAGTATTGGTTTATTATGTTTCATTGGTACATCATGAATACTGTATGTATATGCAAATGGGCAAGTTGGTAATGATGCAGTCCACAGACCTGGAGGATAATAACACTGTCCTTCAATCGCCCACGATGCCCTCTGCAAATTGGTCGAAAACAAAAATTTCTAAAAAATTCATCTCTCCTCCCGTCAGTCGATCAAAATTAATTCAGGATTTTGTACAGGCCAATAAGCGTAAGATTACACGAGCCTAAACAAAACTACTGGCTCATATTAGTTCAGGAAAGTGAAAGGGCAACAATAGAGGTAGGAGGAACTGCAGATGCTGGAGAATCTGAGATAAGAAGGTGTAAAGCTGGATGAACACAGCAGGCCAAGCAGTATCATCCGGCTCTACACCTTGTTGTCTCAGATTCTCCAGCGCCAATTTTCTGAAGTAGGGTCTCGTTCCGAAACATCAGCTTTCTTGCTTCTCTGATGCTGCTTGACCTGCTGTGTTCATCCAGCTCTCCACCTTGGGCAACAATAGAGTATGTTTTAAGTCACTAGATATGTTACGTGGGTTTGTCTTCCTTAGGGTGGACAATGGGATGCAGTGACTGAGGACAATGGGATGCAGTGACTGAGGGCAATGGGATGCAGTGACTGAGGGCAATGGGATGCACTGACTGAGGACAATGGGATGCAGCGACTGAGGACAATGGGATGCACTGACTGAGGGCAATGGGATGCAGTGACTGAGGGCAATGGGATGCAGTGACTGAGGGCAATGGGATGCAGTGACTGAGGACAATGGGATGCAGTGACTGAGGGGAATGTGATGCAGTGACTGAGGGAAATGGGATGCAGTGACTGGGAATTGGGACGCTGTGGCTGAGTGAAATGGGACGCAGTGACTGATGGAAAGGAGATGCAGTGACTGATTGAAATGGGATTGCCGTGACTGTGGAAAGGAGAAGCAGTGACTGAGGAAATGGGACGCGGTGACGGATGGAAATGGGATGCTCTGACTGAGTGTAAAGTGAAGCTTTGAGTGAAATGGGATGCAGTGGCTGTGTGAAATGGGATGCAGTGGCTGTGTGAAATGGGATGCAGTGGCTGTGTGAAATGGGATGCAGTGACTGGTGGAAATGAGATGCTCTGACTTAGGGAAAGGAAATGCAGTGTTTGTGGGAAATGGGATGCTGCGACTGAGGGTGATGGGATGCAGTGACTGATGGAAATGGATGCAGTGACTGAGTGAAATGGGAGGCGGTGACTGAGTGAAATGCGATGCAGTGACTGAGGTACTGGGAAGGAGTGACTGAGTTAATAGGGATGCAGTGCCCGTGCGGGCTTGGGGTGCAGTGACTTCGGGAAATGGGATGAAGTGTCTGAGTGAAATGTGATGCAGTGACTGAGTGAAATGGGATGCAGTCTCTGAGTGAAATGGGATGCAGTGGCTGAGGGAAATGTGATGCAGTGACTGAGTGAAATGGGATGCAGTGACTGAGGGAAATGTGATGCAGTGACTGAGTGAAATGGGATGCAGTGACTGAGGGAAATGGGATGCAGTGACTGAGTGAAATGGGATGCAGTGACTGACTGAAATGGGATGCAGTGACTGAGGGACGTGGGATGCAGTGAATGAGGGACGTCGGATGCAGTGACTGAGTGAAATGGGATTGCCGTGACTGTGGAAAGGAGATGCAGTGACTGAGGAAATGGGAAGCAGTGACTGAGGGAAATGGGAAGCAGTGACTGAGGGAATTGGGAAGCAGTGACTGAGGGAAATGGGATGCAGTAACTGAGGGAAATGAGATGCCGAGACTGAGTGAACTGGGATGCAGTGACTGATGGAAATGGTATGCAGTGACTGACGGAAATGGGATGCAGTGTCTGTTGGAAATGGGATCCTGCGACTGAAGGTAATGGGATGCAGTGACTGAGGGTAATGGGATGCAGTGACTGAGGGTAATGGGATGCAGTGACTGAGTGAAATGGGATGCAGTGACTGAGTGAAATGGTATGCAGTGACTGAGGGGAATCGGATGCAGTGAATGAGGACAATGGGATGCAGTGACTGAGGACAATGGGATGCAGTGACTGAGAGGAATGTGATGCAGTGACTGAGGGAAATGTGATGCAGTGACTGAGGGGAATGGGATGCAGTGACTGGTAATTGGGATGCAGTGACTATGGAAAATGGGACGCAGTGACTGAGTAAAATGGGACGCAGTGACTGATGGAAAGGAGATGCAGTGACTGAGTGAAATGGGATGCAGTGACTGAGTGAAATGGGATGCAGTGACTGTGGAAAGGAGATGCAGTGATGAGGAAATGGGACGCGGTGACGGATGGTAATGGGATGCTCTGACTGAGTGTAAAGTGAAGCATTGAGTGAAATGGGATGCAGTGGCTGTGTGAAATGGGATGCAGTGGCTGTGTGAGATGGGATGCAGTGTCTGAGTGAGATGGGATGCAGTGTCTGAGTGAGATGGGATGCAGTGTCTGAGTGAAATGGGATGCAGTTAATGAGTGAAATGAGATGCAGTGACTGATGGAAATTGAATGCAGTGACAGAGTGACATGAGCTGCAGTGCCTGATGGAATTGCGATGCAGTTGCTGTGGGACATGGGATGCAGTGGCTGAGATCCTGCGAAGGAGTGACTGAGTTAATAGGGATTCAGTGCCCGAACGGGCTTGGGGTACAGTGACTGAGGGAAATGGGATACAGTGGCTGAGAGAAATGAGACGCACTGTCTTAGTGAAATGGGATGCAGTGAGTGAGGGACATGGGATGCAGTGAGTGAGGGACATGGGATGCACTGACTGAGGGAAGTGGGATGCAGTGACTGAGGGAAATCGGATGCAGTGACTGTTGTAAATGGGTTGCAGTGACTGATTGAAATGAGATGCAGTGACTGAGGGAAATGGGATGCAGTATTTGTGGGAAGTAGGATGCAATCACTGATTGAAATGAGATGCAGAGAATGAGGGAAAGGAGATGCTGTGTTTATGGGAAATGGGATGCAGTGAGTGTGGGAAATTGAATGCAGCGTCTGTGAGATACGGGCACCAGTGACTGATGGAAATGGGATGCAGTGACTGTGGTGAAGGAGATGCCGTGATTGAGTGAAATAGGATGCAGTGACTGAGTGAAATGTGATGCAGTGACTGAGTGAAATGGGATGCAGTGACTGCGTGAAATGCGATGCAGTGACTGCGTGAAATGCGATGCAGTGACTGCGTGAAATGGGATGCAGTGACTGCTTCAAATGGGATGCAGTGACTGAGTGAAATGGGATGCAGTGTCTGCGGGAAATGGGATGCAGTCACTGAGTGAAATGGGATGCATTACTGATTGAAATGGGCTGCAGTGACTGAGAGAAATGGGCTGCAGTGACTGAGTGAAATGGGATGCAGTGACTGAGTGAAATGGGATGCAGTGACTGAGTGAAATGGGATGCAGTGACTGAGTGAAATGTGTTGCAGTCACTGAGTGAAAAGGGATGCAGTCACTGAGTGAAATGTGTTGCAGTCACTGAGTGAAATGGGATGCATTACTGATTGAAATGGGCTGCAGTGACTGAGAGAAATGGGCTGCAGTGAT
Source organism: Stegostoma tigrinum (assembly GCF_030684315.1). Classification (NCBI taxonomy): domain Eukaryota; kingdom Metazoa; phylum Chordata; class Chondrichthyes; order Orectolobiformes; family Stegostomatidae; genus Stegostoma; species Stegostoma tigrinum. The sequence continues at coordinate 2,333,551 of NW_026728568.1, read as the reverse complement.
TGAGAGAAATGGGCTGCAGTCACTGAGTGAAATCTGTTGTAGTCCCTGAGTGAAATGTGATGCATCACTGAGTTGAATGGGATGCAGTGACTGATGGATATGAGATGCAGGGACTGAGTGAAATGAAATGCAGTCACTGAGGGAAAAGGGATTCAGTATTTTTGGGAAGTAGGATGCAATCACTGAGTGAAATGCGATCCAGAGACTGTGGGAAAGGAGATGCTGTGACTGTGGGAAATGGGATGCAGTGAGTGTGGGAAATTGAATGCAGCGTGTGTGAGATACGGGGAACAGTGAGTGATGAAAATGGGATGCAGTGACGATGGTGAAGGAGATGCAGTGATTGAGTGAAATGGGATGCAGTGTCTGCGTGAAATGCGGTGCAGTGACTGCGTGAACTGCGGTGCAGTGACTGCGTGAAGTGGGATGCAGTGACTGCTTCAAATGGGATGCATCACTGAGTGAAATGGGATGCAGTGACTGAGTGAAATGGGATTCAGTGACTGATTGAAATGGGATGCAGTGACTGAGTGAAATGTGATGCAGTGACTGAGTGAAATGCAATGCAGTGACTGAGTGAAATGCGATGCAGTGAATGAGTGAAATGAGATGCACTGACTGATGGAAATTGGATGCAGTGACAGAGTGACATGAGCTGCAGTGACTGAGTGAAATGAGATGCATTGTTTGATGGAAATATGATGCAGTAACTGACGGAAATGAGATGCAGTGACTGAGGGAAATGGGATGCAGTGACCAAGGGAAATGGGATGCAGTGACCGAGTGAAATGAGATGCAGTGACTGAGCGAAATGGGATGCAGTATTTTTGGGAAGTAGGATGCAATCACTGATTGAAATGAGATGCAGAGACTGTGGGAAAGGAGTTGCTGAGTCTATGGGAAATGGGATACAGTGAGTGTCGGAAATTGAATGCAGCGTCTGTGTGATACGGGAACCAGTGACTGATGGAAATGGGATGCTGTGACTGTGGTGAAGGAGATGCAGTGATGGAGTGAACTGGGATGCAGTGACTGAGTGAAATGTGATGCAGTGACTGAGTGAAATGGGATGCAGTGTCTGCGTGAAATGCGATGCAGTGACTGTGTGAAATGCGATGCAGTGACTGCGTGAAATGCGATGCAGTGACTGCTTCAAATGGGATGCAGTGACTGAGTGAAATGGGATGCAGTGTCTGCGGGAAATGGGATGCAGTCACTGAGTGAAATGGGATGCATTACTGATTGAAATGGGCTGCAGTGACTGAGAGAAATGGGCTGCAGTGACTGAGAGAAATGGGCTGCAGTCACTGAGTGAAATCTGTTGTAGTCACTGAGTGAAATGTGATGCATCACTGAGTTGAATGAGATGCAGTGACTGAGGGATATGAGATGCAGGGACTGAGTGAAATGAGATGCAGTCACTGAGTGAAATGTGTTGCAGTCACTGAGTGAAATGTGATGCATCACTGAGTTGAATGGGATGCAGTGACTGAGGGATATGAGATGCAGGGACTGAGTGAAATGAGATGCAGTGACTGAGGGAAAAGGGATTCAGTATTTTTGGGAAGTCGGATGCAATCACTGAGTGAAATGCGATCCAGAGACTGTGGGAAAGGATATGCTGTGACTGTGGAAAATGGGATGCTGTGACTATGGTGAAGGAGATGCAGTGATTGAGTGAAATGGGATGCAGTGTCTGCGTGAAATGCAGTGCAGTGACTGCGTGAAATGCGGTGCAGTGACTGCGTGAAATGGGATGCACTGACTGCTTCAAATGGGATGCATCACTGAGTGAAATGGGATGCATCACTGAGTGAAATGGGATGCATCACTGAGTGAGATGAGATGCAGTGACTGAGTGAAATGGGATGTAGTGACTGAGTGAAATGGGATGTAGTGACTGATTGAAATTGGATGAAGTAACTGAGTGAAATGCAATGCAGTGACTGAGTGAAATGCAATGCAGTGACTGAGTGAAATGCGATGCAGTGAATGAGTGAAATGAGATGCACTGACTGATGGAAATTGGATGCAGTGACAGAGTGACATGAGCTGCAGTGACTGAGTGAAATGAGATGCATTGTTTGATGAAAATATGATGCAGTAACTGACGGAAATGAGATGGAGTGACTGAGTGAAATGGGCTGCAGTGACTGCGTGAAATGGGTTGCAGTGACTGAGAGAAATGGGCTGCAGTCACTGTGTGAAATCTGTTGCTGTCTCTGAGTGAAATGTGATGCATCACTGAGTTGAATGGGATTCAGGGACTGAGTGAAATGAGATGCAGTGACTGAGGGAAAGGAGATGCTGAGACTATGGGAAATGGTATGCAGTGAGTGTGGGAAATTGAAAGCAGCGTCTGTGAGATACGGGGAACAGTGAGTGATGAAAATGGGATGCAGTGACTGTGGTGAAGGAGATGCAGTGATTGAGTGAAATGGGCTGCAGTGACTGAGTGAAATGGGATGCAGTGACTGCTTCAAATGGGATGCAGTGACTGAGTGCAATTGGATTCAGTGACTGAGTGAAATGGGATGCATCACTGAGTGAAATGGGATGCAGTGACTGACAGAAATGGGATGCAGTGACAGATGGAAATGGGATGCAGTGACTGAGTGAAATGGGATGAAGTGTCTGAGTGAAATGGGATGAAGTGTCTGAGTGAAATGGGATGAAGTGACTGAGTGAAATGGGATGCAGTCAGTGAGTGAAATGTGTTGCAGTCACTGAGTGAAATGTGTTGCAGTCACTGAGTGAAATGTGTTGCAGTCACTGAGTGAAAGGGGATGCAGTGACTGAGTGAAATGCGATGCAGTGACTGAGTGAAATGCGATGCAGTGACTGTTGGAAATGGGATGCAGTGACTGAGGGAAATGGGATGCAGTGACTGACGGAAATGAGATGCAGTGACTGAGGGAAATAGGATGCAGTGACCGAGGGAAATAGGATGGAGTGACCGAGGGAAATGGGATGCAGTGACCGAATGAAATGAGATGCAGTGACTGAGCAAAATGGGATGCAGTATTTTTGGGAAGTAATATGCAATCACTGATTGAAATGTGATGCAGAGACTGTGGGAAAGGAGATGCTGTGTCTTTGGGAAATGGGATACAGTGAGTGTCGGAAATTGAATGCAGTGTCTGTGAGATACGGGAACCAGTGACTGATGGAAATGGGATGCTGTGACTGTGGAGAAGGAGATGCAGTGATGGAGTGAATTGGGATGCAGTGACTGACTGAAATGTGATGCAGTGACTGAGTGAAATGTGATGCAGTGACTGAGTGAAATGGGATGCAGTGATTGCGTGAAATGGGATGCAGTGACTGCGTGAAATGGGATGCAGTGACTGCGTGAAATGGGACGCAGTGACGAAGTGAAATGTGATTCAGTCACTGAGTGAAATGTGATTCCGTCACTGAGTGAAATATGACGCACTCACTGAGTGTACTGTGATTCAGTCACTGAGTGAACTGTGATGCAGTCACTGAGTGAAATTGGATGCAATGGCTGAGTGAAATGAGATGCAGTGACTGAGTGAAATGGGATGCAGTGACTGAGTGAAATGGGATGCAGTGACTGAGGGACATGGGATGCAGTGACTGAGGGACATGGGATGCAGTGACTGAGGGACATGGGATGCCGTGACTGAGTGAAATGGGATGCCGTGACTGAGGGAAATGGGATGCAGTGAATGAGGGTCATGGGATGCAGTGACACACGGACATGGGATGCTGTGACCTGAGGGAATTGGGATGCAGTGACTGAGTGAAATGAGATGCATTGTTTGATGGAAATATGATGCAGTAACTGACGGAAATGAGATGCAGTGACTGAGGGAAATGGGATGCAGTGACTAAGGGAAATGGGATGCAGTGACCGAGTGAAATGAGATGCCGTGACTGAGCAAAATGGGATGCACTCTTTTTGGGAAGGAGGATGCAATCACTGATTGAAATGAGATGCAGAGACTGTGGGAAAGGAGATGCTGTGACGATGGGAAATGGAATGCAGTGACTGTGTGAAATGGGCTGCAGTGACTCAGTGAAATGTGATTCAGTCACTGAGTGAAATGTGATTCCGTCACTGAGTGAAATATGATGCACTCACTGAGTGTACTGTGATTCAGTCACTGAGTGAACTGTGATGCAGTCACTGAGTGAAATGGGATGCAGTGGCTGAGGGAAATGGGATGCAGTGGCTGAGGGAAATGGGATGCAGTGACTGAGGGAAATGTGATGCAGTGACTGAGTGAAATGAGATGCAGTGACTCAGTGAAATGTGATTCCGTCACTGAGTGAAATATGATGCACTCACTGAGTGTACTGTGATTCAGTCACTGAGTGAACTGTGATGCAGTCACTGAGTGAACTGTGATGCAGTCACTGAGTGAAATGGGATGCAGTGGCTGAGGGAAATGGGATGCAGTGACTGAGGGAAATGTGATGCAGTGACTGAGTGAAATGAGATGCAGTGACTGAGGGACATGTGATGCAGTGACTGAGGGACATGGGATGCAGTGACACACGGACATGGGATGCAGTGACTGAGAGAATTGGGATGCAATGACTGAGGGAAATGGGATGCAGTGACCGAGTGAAATGAGATGCTGTGACTGAGGGACATGTGATGCAGTGACTGAGGGACATGGGATGCAGTGACACACGGACATGGGATGCACTGTCACAGGGACATGGGATGCAGTGACTGAGAGAATTGGGATGCAATGACTGAGGGAAATGGGATGCAGTGACCGAGTGAAATGAGATGCTGTGACTGAGGGAAATGGGATGCAGTGACTGCGTGAAATGGGATGCAGTGAATTACTGAAATGAGATGTAGTGACTGATGGAAATGTGATGCCGTTACTGTGGGACATGGGATGCAGTGACTGAGTGAATAGTGATGCAGTGCCCGAGCGGGCTTGGGGTGCAGTGACTGAGGGAAATGGGATACAGTGCCTGAGTGCAATGTGATGCAGTAATTGAGGGAAATAGGATGCAGTGACTGAGGTTCTGGGAAGGAGTGACTGAGGGAAATGGGATGCAGTGACTGACGGAAATGGGATGCAGTGACTGAGGGAAATGGGATGCAACCACTGAGTGAAATGTGATGCAGAGACTGAGGGAAAGGAGATGCTGTCACGATGGGAAATGTGGATGCACTGAGTGTGGGAAATTGAATGCAGCGTCTGTGTGATACGGGAAACAGTGACTGATCGAAATTGGACGCAGTGACTGTGGGGAAGGAGATGCAGTCATTGAGTGAAATGGGATGCAGTGACTGAGTAAAATACGATGCAGTGACTGAGTGAAATGTGATGCTGTGACTGTGGCGAAGGAGATGCAGTGACTGAGTGAAATGGGATGCAGTGACTGAGCTAAATGGGATGCAGTGACTGAGGGAAATGGGATGAAGTGTCTGAGTGAAATGGGATGAAGTGTCTGAGTGAAATGGGATGAAGTGACTGAGTGAAATGGGATGCAGTCAGTGAGTGAAATGTGTTGCAGTCACTGAGTGAAATGTGTTGCAGTCACTGAGTGAAATGTGTTGCAGTCACTGAGTGAAAGGGGATGCAGTGACTGAGTGAAATGCGATGCAGTGACTGAGTGAAATGCGATGCAGTGACTGTTGGAAATGGGATGCAGTGACTGAGGGAAATGGGATGCAGTGACTGACGGAAATGAGATGCAGTGACTGAGGGAAATAGGATGCAGTGACCGAGGGAAATAGGATGGAGTGACCGAGGGAAATGGGATGCAGTGACCGAATGAAATGAGATGCAGTGACTGAGCAAAATGGGATGCAGTATTTTTGGGAAGTAATATGCAATCACTGATTGAAATGTGATGCAGAGACTGTGGGAAAGGAGATGCTGTGTCTTTGGGAAATGGGATACAGTGAGTGTCGGAAATTGAATGCAGTGTCTGTGAGATACGGGAACCAGTGACTGATGGAAATGGGATGCTGTGACTGTGGAGAAGGAGATGCAGTGATGGAGTGAATTGGGATGCAGTGACTGACTGAAATGTGATGCAGTGACTGAGTGAAATGTGATGCAGTGACTGAGTGAAATGGGATGCAGTGATTGCGTGAAATGGGATGCAGTGACTGCGTGAAATGGGATGCAGTGACTGCGTGAAATGGGACGCAGTGACGAAGTGAAATGTGATTCAGTCACTGAGTGAAATGTGATTCCGTCACTGAGTGAAATATGACGCACTCACTGAGTGTACTGTGATTCAGTCACTGAGTGAACTGTGATGCAGTCACTGAGTGAAATTGGATGCAATGGCTGAGTGAAATGAGATGCAGTGACTGAGTGAAATGGGATGCAGTGACTGAGTGAAATGGGATGCAGTGACTGAGGGACATGGGATGCAGTGACTGAGGGACATGGGATGCAGTGACTGAGGGACATGGGATGCAGTGACTGAGGGACATGGGATGCCGTGACTGAGTGAAATGGGATGCCGTGACTGAGGGAAATGGGATGCAGTGAATGAGGGTCATGGGATGCAGTGACACACGGACATGGGATGCAGTGACACATGGACATGGGATGCTGTGACCTGAGGGAATTGGGATGCAGTGACTGAGTGAAATGAGATGCATTGTTTGATGGAAATATGATGCAGTAACTGACGGAAATGAGATGCAGTGACTGAGGGAAATGGGATGCAGTGACTAAGGGAAATGGGATGCAGTGACCGAGTGAAATGAGATGCCGTGACTGAGCAAAATGGGATGCACTCTTTTTGGGAAGGAGGATGCAATCACTGATTGAAATGAGATGCAGAGACTGTGGGAAAGGAGATGCTGTGACGATGGGAAATGGAATGCAGTGACTGTGTGAAATGGGCTGCAGTGACTCAGTGAAATGTGATTCAGTCACTGAGTGAAATGTGATTCCGTCACTGAGTGAAATATGATGCACTCACTGAGTGTACTGTGATTCAGTCACTGAGTGAACTGTGATGCAGTCACTGAGTGAAATGGGATGCAGTGGCTGAGGGAAATGGGATGCAGTGGCTGAGGGAAATGGGATGCAGTGACTGAGGGAAATGTGATGCAGTGACTGAGTGAAATGAGATGCAGTGACTCAGTGAAATGTGATTCCGTCACTGAGTGAAATATGATGCACTCACTGAGTGTACTGTGATTCAGTCACTGAGTGAACTGTGATGCAGTCACTGAGTGAACTGTGATGCAGTCACTGAGTGAAATGGGATGCAGTGGCTGAGGGAAATGGGATGCAGTGACAGAGTGACATGAGCTGCAGTATCTGATGGAAATGTGATACAGAACCTGAGGGAAATGGGATTCAGTGACTGAGGTAACGGGAAGGAGTGACTGAGTTCATCGGAGTGCAATGCCCGAGCGGACTCGGGGTGCAGTGAGTGAGGGCGATGGGATACAGTGCCTTAGTGAAATGAGATGCAGTGACTGAGGGAAATGGGATGCAGTGACTGAGTGAAATGGGATGCAGTGACTGAGTGAAATGGGATGCAGTCTCTGAGTGAAATGGGATGCAGTCTCTGAGTGAAATGGGATGCAGTCTCTGAGCGAAATGTGTTGCATTCACTGAGTGAAATGGGATGCAGTCTCTGAGCGAAATGTGTTGCAGTCACTGACTGAAATTGGACGCATCACTGAGTGAAATGGGACGCAGTGACTGAGGGAAATGGGACGCAGTGACTGAGTGAAATGGGAAGCACTGACTGAGTGAAATGCGATGCAGTGACTCAGTGAAATGAGATGCCTTGTTTGATGGAAATATGATGCAGTAACTGACGGAAATGAGATGCAGTGACAGAGTGAAATGGGATGCAGTGACTGAGGGACATGGGATGCAGTGACTGAAGGACATGGGATGCAGTGACTGAGGGAAATGGGATGCAGTGACTGAGTGAAATGACATGCAGTGACTGAGTGAAATGAGATGCCTTGTTTGGTGGAAATATGATGCAGTAATTGGACGGAAATGAGATGCAGTGACAGAGTGAAATGGGATGCAGTGACTGAGGGACATGGGATGCAGTGACTGAGGGACATGGGATGCAGTGACTGAGGGAAATGGGATGCAGTGACTGAGTGAAATGAGATGCAGTGTCTGAGGGACATGTGATGCAGTGACTGAGGGACATGGGATGCAGTGACACACGGACATGGGATGCACTGTCACACGGACATGGGATGCAGTGACTGAGAGAATTGGGATGCAATGACTGAGGGAAATGGGATGCAGTGACTGAGTGAAATGGGAAGCACTGACTGAGTGAAATGCGATGCAGTGACTCAGTGAAATGAGATGCCTTGTTTGAATGAAATATGATGCAGTAACTGACGGAAATGAGATGCAGTGACAGAGTGAAATGGGATGCAGTGACTGAGGGACATGGGATGCAGTGACTGAGGGACATGGGATGCAGTGACTGAAGGACATGGGATGCAGTGACTGAGGGAAATGGGATGCAGTGACTGAGTGAAATGACATGCAGTGACTGAGTGAAATGAGATGCCTTGTTTGATGGAAATATGATGCAGTAATTGGACGGAAATGGGATGCAGTGACTGAGGGACATGGGATGCAGTGACTGAGGGACATGGGATGCAGTGACTGAGGGACATGGGATGCAGTGACTGAGGGAAATGGGATGCAGTGACTGAGTGAAATGAGATGCAGTGTCTGAGGGACATGTGATGCAGTGACTGAGGGACATGGGATGCAGTGACACACGGACATGGGATGCACTGTCACACGGACATGGGATGCACTGACTGAGAGAATTGGGATGCAATGACTGAGGGAAATGGGATGCAGTGACCGAGTGAAATGAGATGCTGTGACTGAGGGACATGTGATGCAGTGACTGACGGACATGGGATGCAGTGACACACGGACATGGGATGCACTGTCACAGGGACATGGGATGCAGTGACTGAGAGAATTGGGATGCAATGACTGAGGGAAATGGGATGCAGTGACCGAGTGAAATGAGATGCTGTGACTGAGGGAAATGGGATGCAGTGACTGCGTGAAATGGGATGCAGTGAATTAGTGAAATGAGATGTAGTGACTGATGGAAATGTGATGCAGTTACTGTGGGACATGGGATGCAGTGACTGAGTGAATAGTGATGCAGTGCCCGAGCGGGCTTGGGGTGCAGTGACTGAGGGAAATGGGATACAGTGCCTGAGTGCAATGTGATGCAGTAATTGAGGGAAATGGGATGCAGTGACTGAGGTACTGGGAAGGAGTGACTGAGGGAAATGGGATGCAGTGACTGACGGAAATGGGATGCAGTGACTGAGGGAAATGGGATGCAACCACTGAGTGAAATGCGATGCAGAGACTGAGGGAAAGGAGATGCTGTCACGATGGGAAATGTGGATGCAGTGAGTGTGGGAAATTGAATGCAGCGTCTGTGAGATACGGGAAGCAGTGACTGCTTGAAGTGGGATGCTGTGACTGTGGCGAAGGAGATGCAGTGACTGAGTGAAATGGGATGCAGTGACTGAGTTAAATGGGATGCAGTGACTGAGGGAAATGCGATGCAGTGACAGAGTGACATGAGCTGCAGTATCTGATGGAAATGTGATGCAGAACCTGAGGGAAATGGGATTCAGTGACTGAGGTAACAGGAAGGAGCGACTGAGTTCATCGGGGTGCAATGCCCGAGCGGTCTCGGGGTGCAGTGAGTGACGGAAATGGGATGCAGTGACTGAGGGAAATGGGATGCAACCACTGAGTGAAATGCGATGCAGAGACTGAGGGAAAGGAGATGCTGTCACGATGGGAAATGTGGATGCAGTGAGTGTGGGAAATTGAATGCAGCGTCTGTGAGATACGGGAAGCAGTGACTGCTTGAAGTGGGATGCTGTGACTGTGGCGAAGGAGATGCAGTGACTGAGTGAAATGGGATGCAGTGACTGAGTTAAATGGGATGCAGTGACTGAGGGAAATGGGATGCAGTGACAGAGTGACATGAGCTGCAGTATCTGATGGAAATGTGATGCAGAACCTGAGGGAAATGGGATTCAGTGACTGAGGTAACAGGAAGGAGTGACTGAGTTCATCGGGGTGCAATGCCCGAGCGGACTCGGGGTGCAGTGAGTGACGGAAATGGGATACAGTGCCTGAGCGAAATGGGACGCACTGACTGAGTGAAATGGGATGCAGTGACTGAGGGACATGGGATGCATTGACTGAGGGAAATGGGATGCAGTGACTGTGGGAAATGGGATGCAGTGACTGAGTGAAATGAGATGCAGTGACTGAGGGAAAGGAGTCGCTGTGATTCTGGGAAATGGGATGCAGTGAGTGTCGGAAATTGAATGCAGCGCCTGTGAGATACGGGAAACTGTGACTGATGGAAATGGGATGCAGTGACTATGGTGAAGGAGATCCAGTGACTGAGTGAAATGGGATGCAGTGACTGAGGGAAATGGGATGCAGTGACCGAGTGAAATGAGATGCAGTGACTGAGGGAAATGGGACGCAGTGACTTAAGGAAAGGAAATGCAGTGTCTGTGGGAAATGGGATGCTGCGACTGAGGGAAATGGGATGCAGTGACTGACGGAAATGGGATGCAGTGACTGAGCGAAATGGGTTGCAGTGACTGAGTGAAATGGGTTGCAGTGACTGAGTGAAATGGGTTGCAGTGACTGAGTGAAATGGGATGCAGTGACTGAGTGAAATGGAATGCACTGACTGAGGGAAATGCGATGCACTGACTGAGTGAAATGAGATGCATTGTTTGATGGAAGTATGATGCAGCAACTGACGGAAATGGGATGCAGTGACTGAGGGAAATGGGATGCAGTGACTGAGGGAAATGGGATGCAGTGACCAAGTGAAATGAGATGCAGTGACTGAGCGAAATCGGATGCAGTATTTGTGGGAAGTAGGATGCAATCACTGATTGAAGTGAGATGCAGAGTCTGAGGGAAGGGAGATGCTGTGTCGATGGGAAATGGGATACAGTGAGTGTCGGAAATTGAATGCAGCGTCTGTGAGATAGGGGAACCAGTGACGAATGGAAATGGGATGCAGTGACTGAGGGAAATGGGATGCAGTGACTGAGTGAGATGGGATGCAGTGTCTGAGTGAGATGGGATGCAGTGTCTGATTGAAATGGGATGCAGTTAATGAGTGAAATGAGATGCAGTGACTGATGGAAATTGGATGCAGTTACTGTGGGACATGGGATTCAGTGACTGAGTGAAATGGGATGCAGTGACTGAGTGAAATGGGATGCAGTCTCTGAGTGAAATGTGTTGCAGCCACTGAGTGAAATTGGACGCATCACTGAGTGAATTGGGACGCAGTGACTGAGGGAAATGGGTTGCAGTGACTGTGTATAATGACATGCAGTGACTAAGTGAAATGGGAAGCACTGACAGAGTGAAATGTGATGCAGTGACTGAGTGAAATGTGATGCAGTGACTGAGTGAAATGTGATGCAGTGACTGAGTGAAATGTGATGCAGTGACTGAGTGAAATGTGATGCAGTGACTGAGTGAAATGGGATGCAGTGACTAAGTGAAATGGGAAGCACTGACAGAGTGAAATGCGATGCAGTGACTGAGTGAAATGAGATGCCTTGTTTGATAGAAATATGATGCAGTAACTGATGGAAATGAGATGCAGTGACAGAGTGAAAAGCGATGCAGTGACTGAGTGAAATGGGATGCAGTGACTGAGTTAATAGGGATACAGTGCCCGATCCGGCTTGGAGTACAGTGTCTGAGGGAAATGGGATACAGTGGCTGAGAGAAATGGGATGCACTGTCTTAGTGAAATGGGATGCAGTGGCTGAGTGAAATGGGATGCAGTAACTGGTGGAAATGGGATGCAGTGACTGATCGAAATGGGATGCGGTGACTGAGGTGAGGGAGATGCAGTGATGGAGTGAATTGGGATGCAGTGACTGAGTGAAATGTGATGCAGTGACTGAGTGAAATGGGATGCAGTGACTGAGTGAAATGGGATGCAGTGACTGAGTGTAATGGGATGCAGTGACTGAGTGCAATGGGATGCAGTGACTGAGTGCAATGGGATGCAGTGACTGCGTGAAATGGGATGCAGTGACTGCGAGAAATGGGACGCAGTGACTCAGTGAAATGTGATTCACTCACTGAGTGAAAGGTGATTCCGTCACTGAGTGAAATATGATGCACTTACTGAGTGTACTGTGATTCAGTCACTGAGTGAACTGTGATGCAGTCACTGAGTGAAATGGGATGCAGTGGCTGAGTGAAATGGGATGCAGTGACTGAGTGAAATGAGATGCAGTGACTGAGTGAAATGAGATGCAGTGACTGACTGAAATGCGATGCAGTGACTGAGGTACTGGGCAGGAGTGACTGAGTTAATAGGGATGCAGTGCCCGAGCGGGCTTGGGGTGCAGTGACTGAGTGAAATGGGATGCAGTGACTTAAGGAAAGGAAATGCAGTGTCTGTGGGAAATGGGATGCTGCGACTGAGGGAAATGGGATGCAGTGACTGAGCGAAATGGGTGGCAGTGACGAGTGAAATGGGTTGCAGTGACTGAGTGAAATTGGATGCACTGACAGAGGGAAGTGCGATGCAGTGACTGAGGAAAATGGGATGCTGTGACTGAGGGAAATGGGATGCAGTGACTGAGTGAAATGAGATGCAGTGACTGAGCGAAATGGGATGCACTATTTTTGGGAAGTAGGATGCAATCACTGATTGAAATGAGATGCAGAGACTGAGGGAAAGCAGTTTCTGTGACGATGGGAAATGGGATGCAGTGAGTGTGGGAAATTGTTTGCAGCGTCTGTGAGATAAGGGAAACAGTGACTGATGGAAATGGGATGCAGTGACTATGGTGAAGGAGATGCAGTGATTGAGTGAAATGGGATGCAGTGACTGAGTAAAATACAATGCAGTGACTGAGTGAAATGTGATGCAGTGACTGCGTGAAATGTGATGCAGTGACTGTGGTGAAGGAGATGCAGTGACTGAGGGAAATGGGATGCACTGAGTGTGGGAAATTGAATGCATCGTGTGTGAGATACGGGAAACAGTGACTGATGGAAATGGGATGCAGTAACTGTGTTGAAGGAGATGCAGTGACTGAGTGAAATGGGATGCAGTGACTGAGTGAAATGGGATGCAGTGACTGCGTGAAATGTGATTCAGTCACTGAGTGAATTGGGAGGCAGTCACTGAGTGAAATGGGATGCGTCACTGAGTGAAATGGGATGCAGTGACTGATGGAAATTGGATGCAGTGACAGAGTGACATGAGGTGCACTGACTGAGTGAAATGAGATGCAGTGCCTGATTGAAATGTGATGCAGTGACTGAGGGAAATGGGATGCAGTGACTGAGGTACTGGGAAGGAGTGACTGAGTGAAATGCGATGCAGTGACTGAGTGAAATGAGATGCACTGACTGATGGAAATTGGATGCAGTGACAGAGCGACATGAGCTGCAGTGACTGAGTGAAATGAGAAGCTTAGAATGCACTGTCTGTGAGATACGAAAACAGTGACTGATGGAAATGGGATGCAGTGACTCTGGTGAAGGGGATGCAGCGACTGAGTGAAATGGGATGCAGTGACTGCGTGAAATGGGATACAGTGACTGTGTGAGATGGGATGCAGTTACTGATGGAAATGGGATGCTGTGACTGCGTGAAATGTGATGTCGTGGCAGAGTGAAATGGGATGCAGTGACTGAGTGAAAAGGGATGCAGAGACTGCGTGAAATGGGACGCAGTGACTGAGTAAAATGTGATGCAGTGACTGAGTGAAATGGGATGCAGTGACTGAGGGAAATGGGATGCAGTGACCAAGTGAAATGAGATGCAGTGACTGAGGGAAATGGGATGCAGTGACTTGAGTTAAATGGGATGCAGTGACTTAAGGAAAGGAAATGCAGTGCCTGTGGGAAATGGGATGCTGCGACTGAGGGAAATGGGATGGAGTGACTGACGGAAATGGGATGCAGTGACTGAGCGAAATGGGTTGCAGTGACTGAGTGAAATGGGTTGCAGTGACTGAGTGAAATGGGTTGCAGTGACTGAGTGAAATGGGATGCACTGAAATGAGATGCATTGTTTGATGGAAATATGATGCAGTAACTGATGGAAATGAGATGCAGTGACAGAGTGAAAAGCGATGCCGTGACTGAGTGAAATGGGATGCAGTGACTGAGTTAATAGGGATACAGTACCCGAGCCGGCTTGGAGTACAGTGACTGAGGGAAATGGGATACAGTGGCTGAGAGAAACGGGATGCACTGTCTTAGTGAAATGGGATGCAGTGGCTGAATGAAATGGGATGCAGTAACTGGTGGAAATGGGATGCAGTGACTGATCGAAATGGGATGCGGTGACTGAGGTGAGGGAGATGCAGTGATGGAGTGAATTGGGATGCAGTGACTGAGTGAAATGTGATGCAGTGACTGAGTGAAATGTGATGCAGTGACTGAGTGAAATGGGATGCAGTGACTGAGTGGAATGGGATGCAGTGACTGAGTGTAATGGGATGCAGTGACTGAGTGTAATGGGATGCAGTGACTGAGTGCAATGGGATGCAGTGACTGAGTGCAATGGGATGCAGTGACTGAGTGCAATGGGATGCAGTGACTGAGTGCAATGGGATGCAGTGACTGCGTGAAATGGGATGCAGTGACTGCGTGAAATGGGACGCAGTGACTCAGTGAAATGTGATTCACTCACTGAGTGAAAGGTGATTCCGTCACTGAGTGAAATATGATGCACTCACTGAGTGTACTGTGATTCAGTCACTGAGTGAACTGTGATTCAGTCACTGAGTGGAATGGGATGCAGTGGCTGAGTGAAATGGGATGCAGTGACTGAGTGAAATGAGATGCAGTGACTGAGTGAAATGAGATGCTGTGACTGACTGAAATGCGATGCAGTTTCTGAGGTACTGGGAAGGAGTGACTGAGTTAATAGGGATGCAGTGCCCGAGCGGGCTTGGGGTGCAGTGACTGAGTGAAATGGGATGCAGTGACTTAAGGAAAGGAAATGCAGTGTCTGTGGGAAATGGAATGCTGCGACTGAGGGAAATGGGATGCAGTGACAGAGGGAAGTGCGATGCAGTGACTGAGGAAAATGGGATGCAGTGACTGAGGGAAATGGGATGCAGTGACTGAGTGAGATGGGATGCAGTGTCTGAGTGAGATGGGATGCAGTGTCTGATTGAAATGGGATGAAGTTAATGAGTGAAATGAGATGCAGTGACTGATGGAAATTGGATGCAGTTACTGTGGGACATGGGATTCAGTGACTGAGTGAAATGGGATGCAGTGACTGAGTGAAATGGGATGCAGTCTCTGAGTGAAATGTGTTGCAGCCACTGAGTGAAATTGGACGCATCACTGAGTGAAATGGGACGCAGTGACTGAGGGAAATGGGTTGCAGTGACTGTGTATAATGACATGCAGTGACTAAGTGAAATGGGAAGCACTGACAGAGTGAAATGTGATGCAGTGACTGAGTGAAATGTGATGCAGTGACTGAGTGAAATGTGATGCAGTGACTGAGTGAAATGGGATGCAGTGACTAAGTGAAATGGGAAGCACTGACAGAGTGAAATGCGATGCAGTGACTGAGTGAAATGAGATGCCTTGTTTGATGGAAATATGATGCAGTAACTGATGGAAATGAGATGCAGTGACAGAGTGAAAAGCGATGCAGTGACTGAGTGAAATGGGATGCAGTGACTGAGTTAATAGGGATACAGTGCCCAATCCGGCTTGGAGTACAGTGTCTTAGTGAAATGGGATGCAGTGGCTGAGTGAAATGGGATGCAGTAACTGGTGGAAATGGGATGCAGTGACTGATCGAAATGGGATGCGCTGACTGAGGTGAGGGAGATGCAGTGATGGAGTGAATTGGGATGCAGTGACTGAGTGAAATGTGATGCAGTGACTGAGTGAAATGGGATGCAGTGACTGAGTGTAATGGGATGCAGTGACTGAGTGCAATGGGATGCAGTGACTGAGTGCAATGGGATGCAGTGACTGAGTGCAATGGGATGCAGTGACTGCGTGAAATGGGATGCAGTGACTGCGTGAAATGGGACGCAGTGACTCAGTGAAATGTGATTCACTCACTGAGTGAAAGGTGATTCCGTCACTGAGTGAAATATGATGCACTTACTGAGTGTACTGTGATTCAGTCACTGAGTGAACTGTGATGCAGTCACTGAGTGAAATGGGATGCAGTGGCTGAGTGAAATGGGATGCAGTGACTGAGTGAAATGCGATGCAGTGACTGAGGTACTGGGCAGGAGTGACTGAGTTAATAGGGATGCAGTGCCCGAGCGGGCTTGGGGTGCAGTGACTGAGTGAAATGGGATGCAGTGACTTAAGGAAAGGAAATGCAGTGTCTGTGGGAAATGGGATGCTGCGACTGAGGGAAATGGGATGCAGTGACTGACGGAAATGGGATGCAGTGACTGAGCGAAATGGGTGGCAGTGACGAGTGAAATGGGTTGCAGTGACTGAGTGAAATTGGATGCACTGACAGAGGGAAGTGCGATGCAGTGACTGAGGAAAATGGGATGCTGTGACTGAGGGAAATGGGATGCAGTTACTGATGGAAATGGGATGCAGTGACTGCGTGAAATGTGATATCGTGGCAGAGTGAAATGGGATGCAGTGACTGAGTGAAAAGGGATGCAGAGACTGCGTGAAAAGGGATGCAGAGACTGCGTGAAATGGGACGCAGTGACTGAGTAAAATGTGATGCAGTGACTGAGTGAAATGGGATGCAGTGACTGAGGGAAATGGGATGCAGTGACCAAGTGAAATGAGATGCAGTGACTGAGGGAAATGGGATGCAGTGACTTGAGGGAAATGGGATGCAGTGACTTAAGGAAACGAAATGCAGTGCCTGTGGGAAATGGGATGCTGCGACTGAGGGAAATGGGATGGAGTGACTGACGGAAATGGGATGCAGTGACTGAGCGAAATGGGTTGCAGTGACTGAGTGAAATGGGATGCACTGACTGAGTGAAATGAGATGCATTGTTTGATGGAAATATGATGCAGTAACTGATGGAAATGAGATGCAGTGACAGAGTGAAAAGCGATGCCGTGACTGAGTGAAATGGGATGCAGTGACTGAGTTAATAGGGATACAGTGCCCGAGCCGGCTTGGAGTACAGTGACTGAGGGAAATGGGATACAGTGGCTGAGAGAAATGGGATACAGTGGCTGAGAGAAATGGGATGCACTGTCTTAGTGAAATGGGATGCAGTGGCTGAGTGAAATGGGATGCAGTAACTGGTGGAAATGGGATGCAGTGACTGAGTGAAATGGGATGCAGTGACTGCGTGAAATGGGATGCAGTGACTGCGTGAAATGGGACGCAGTGACTCAGTGAAATGTGATTCACTCACTGAGTGAAAGGTGATTCCGTCACTGAGTGAAATATGATGCACTCACTGAGTGTACTGTGATTCAGTCACTGAGTGAACTGTGATTCGGTCACTGAGTGAAATGGGATGCAGTGGCTGAGTGAAATGGGATGCAGTGACTGAGTGAAATGAGATGCAGTGACTGAGTGAAATGAGATGCAGTGACTGACTGAAATGCGATGCAGTTTCTGAGGTACTGGGAAGGAGTGACTGAGTTAATCGGGATGCAGTGCCCGAGCGGGCTTGGGGTGCAGTGACTGAGTGAAATGGGATGCAGTGACTTAAGGAAAGGAAATGCAGTGTCTGTGGGAAATGGAATGCTGCGACTGAGGGAAATGGGATGCAGTGACAGGGGGAAGTGCGATGCAGTGACTGAGGAAAATGGGATGCAGTGACTGAGGGAAATGGGATGCAGTGACTGAGTGAAATGAGATGCAGTGACTGAGCGAAATGGGATGCACTATTTTTGGGAAGTAGGATGCAATCACTGATTGAAATGAGATGCAGAGACTGAGGGAAAGGAGATGCTGTGACGATGGGAAATGGGATGCAGTGAGTGTGGGAAATTGTTTGCAGCGTCTGTGAGATAAGGGAAACAGTGACTGATGGAAATGGGATGCAGTGACTATGGTGAAGGAGATGCAGTGATTGAGTGAAATGGGATGCAGTGACTGAGTAAAATACAATGCAGTGACTGAGTGAAATGTGATGCAGTGACTGCGTGAGATGTGATGCAGTGACTGTGGTGAAGGAGATGCAGTGACTGAGGGAAATGGGATGCACTGAGTGTGGGAAATTGAATGCAGCGTCTGTGAGATACGGGAAACAGTGACTGATGGAAATGGGATGCCCGAACTGTGTTGAAGGAGATGCAGTGACTGAGTGAAATGGGATGCAGTGACTGAGTGAAATGGGATGCAGTGACTGCGTGAAATGTGATTCAGTCACTGAGTGAATTGGGAGGCAGTCACTGAGTGAAATGGGATGCGTCACTGAGTGATAATGGGAACTGCAGATGCTGGAGATTCCAAGATAATAAAATGTGAGGCTGGATGAACACAGCAGGCCAAGCAGCATCTCAGGAGCACTGCTCTCTGATGAAGGGTCTAGGCCCGAAACGTCAGCTTTTGTGCTCCTGAGATGCTGCTTGGCCTGCTGTGTTCATCCAGCCTCACATTTTATTATCTTGCGTCACTGAGTGAAATGGGATGCAGTGACTGATGGAAATTGGATGCAGTGACAGAGTGACATGAGGTGCACTGACTGAGTGAAATGAGATGCAGTGCCTGATTGAAATGTGATGCAGTGACTGAGGGAAATGGGATGCAGTGACTGAGGTACTGGGAAGGAGTGACTGAGTGAAATGCGATGCAGTGACTGAGTGAAATGAGATGCACTGACTGATGGAAATTGGATGCAGTGACAGAGCGACATGAGCTGCAGTGACTGAGTGAAATGAGAAGCTTAGAATGCACTGTCTGTGAGATACGAAAACAGTGACTGATGGAAATGGGATGCAGTGACTGTGGTGAAGGGGATGCAGCGACTGAGTGAAATGGGATGCAGTGACTACGTGAAATGGGATGCAGTGACTGTGTGAAATGTGATGTCGTGGCAGAGTGAAAAGGGATGCAGTGACTGCGTGAAATGGGACGCAGAGACTCAGTGAAATGTGATTCCGTCACTGAGTGAAATGTGATTACGTCACTGAGTGAACTGTGATGCAGTCACTGAGTCAAATAGGATGCAGTGGCTGAGTGAAATGGGATGCAGTGACTGAGGGACATGGGATGCTGTGACTGAGGGACATGGGATGCTGTGACTGAGGGACATGGAATGCAGTGACTGAGGGAAATGGGATGCAGTGACTGAGTGACATGAGCTGCAGTGACAGAGGTACTGGGAAGGAGTTTCTGAGTTAATAGGGAATCAGTGCCCGAGCGGGCATGGGGTGCAGTGACTGAGGGAAATGGGATACAGTGCCTGACCGAAAAGGGTCGCACTGACTGAGTGAAATGGGATGCAGTGACTGAGGGACATGGGATGCAGTGACACACGGACATGGGATGCAGCGACACACGGACATGGGATGCAGTGACTGAGGGAATTATTATGCAGTGACTGCGTGAAATGGGATGCAGTGACTGAGTGAAATGCGATGCAGTCACTGAGTGCAATGTGATGCAGTGACTGAGTGAAATGTGATGCAGTGAATGATGGAAATTGGATGCAGTGACAGAGTGACATGAGCTGCAGTGTCTGATGGAAATGTGATGCAGTGACTGAGGGAAATGGGATGCAGTGAGTGTGGGAAATTGGATTCATCGTCTGTGAGATACGGGAAACAGTGATTGAAAGAAATGTGATGCAGTGACTGTGGTGAAGGAGATGCAGTGATTGAATAAATGGGATGCAGTGACTGAGTGAAATGTGATGCAGTGACTGAGTGAAATGTGATGCAGTGACTTAGTGAAATGTGATGCAGTGATTGAGTGAAATGGGATGCACTGACCGAGTGAAATGAGATGCAGTGACTGAGGGAAATGGGATGCAGTGACTGAGGGAAATGGGATGCAGTGACTGACGGAAATGGGATGCAGTGACTGAGCGAAATGGGTGGCAGTGACGAGTGAAATGGGTTGCACTGACTGAGTGAAATGGGATGCACTGACAGAGGGAAGTGCAATGCAGTGACTGAGGAAAATGGGATGCACTGACTGAGGGAAATGGGATGCAGTGACTGAGGGAAATGAGATGCAGTGACTGAGCAAAATGGGATGCACTATTTTTGGGAAGTCAGATGCAATCACTGATTGAAATGAGATGCAGAGACTGAGGGAAAGGAGATGCTGTGACGATGGGAAATGGGATGCAGTGAGTGTGGGAAATTGAATGCAGCGTCTGTGAGATAAGGGAAACAGTGACTGATGGAAATGGGATGCAGTGACTATGGTGAAGGAGATGCAGTGATTGAGTGAAATGCGATACAGTGACTGAGTGAAATGTGATGCAGTGACTGAGTGAAATGGGATGCAGTGACTGAGTGAAATGGGATGCAGTGACTGAGTAAAATGGGATGCAGTGACTGCGTGAAATGGGATGCAGTGACTGCGTGAAATGGGACGCAGTGACTCAGTGAAATGTGATTCTGTCACTGAGTGTACTGTGATTCAGTCGCTGAGTGAACTGTGATTCAGTCACTGAGTGAACTGTGATGCAGTCACTGAGTGAAATAGGTTGCAGTGGCTGAGTGAAATGGGATGCAGTGACTGAGTGAAATGGGATGCAGTGACTGAGTGAAATGAGATGCAGTGACTGAGGTACTGGGAAGGAGTGGCTGAGTTAATAGGGATGCAGTGCCCGAGCGGGCTTGGGGTGCAGTGACTGAGTGAAATGGGATGCAGTGGTTTAAGGAAAGGAAATGCAGTGTCTGTGGGAAATGGGATGCTGCGACTGAGGGAAATGGGATGGAGTGACTGACGGAAATTGGATGCAGTGACTGAGGGAAATGGGATGCAGTGAGTGAGTGAAATGGGTTGCAGTGACTTAGTGAAATGGGTTGCAGTGACTGAGTGAAATGGGATGCAGTGACTGAGGAACGTGGGATGCAGTGACTGAGTGAAATGGGATGCAGGAACTGAGGGAAGTGGGATGCTGTGACTGAGGGAAATGGGATGCAGTGCCCGAGTGAAATGAGATGCAGTGACTGAGCGAAATGGGATGCAGTATTTTTGGGAAGTAGGATGCAATCACTGATTGAAATGAGATGCAGAGACTGTGGGAAAGGAGATGCTGTGTCTATGGGAAATGGGATACAGTGAGTGTCGGAAATTGAATGCAGCGTCTGTGAGATAGGGGAACCAGTGACTGATGGAAATGGGATGCTGTGACTGTGGTGAAGGAGATGCAGTGACTGAGTGAATTGGGATGCAGTGACTGACTGAAATGTGATGCAGTGACTGAGTGACATGTGATGCAGTGACTGCGTGAAATGGGATGCAGTGACTGCGTGAAATGGGATGCAGTGACTGCGTGAAATGGGACGCAGTGACTCAGTGAAATGTGATTCTGTCACTGAGTGAATTGTGATTCCGTCACTGTGTGAAATATGATGCACTCACTGAGTGTACTGTGATTCAGTCACTGAGTGAACTGTGATTCAGTCACTGAGTGAACTGTGATGCAGTCACTGAGTGAAATAGGATGAAGTGGCAGAGTGAAATGGGATGCAGTGACTGAGTGAAATGAGATGCAGTGTATGAGTGAAATGAGAAGCAGTGACTGAGTGAAATGGGATGCAGTGACTGAGGGACATGGGATGCAGTGACTGAGGGACATGGGATGCAGTGACTGATGGAATTGGGATGCAGTGACTGCGTGAAATGCGATGCAGTGACTGCTTGAAATGGGATGCAGTGACTGCTTGAAATGGGATGCATCACTGAGTGCAATGGAATGCAGTGACTGGGTGAAACGGGATGCAGTGACTGATGGAAATTGGATGCAGTGACAGAGTGACATGAGCTGCAGTGTCTGAAAGAAATGTGACGCAGTGACGGAGGGAATTGGGATGCAGTGACTCAGGGAAATGGGATGCAGTGAGTCTGGGAAATTGAACTCATCATCTGTGAGATACGGGAAACAGTGACTGATGGAAATGGGATGCTGTGACTGTGGTGAAGGAGATGCAGTGATGGAGTGAATTGGGATACAGTGACTGAGTGAAATGTGATGCAGTGACTGAGTGAAATGTGATGCAGTGACTGAGTGAAATGTGATGCAGTGACTGTGGTGAAGGAGATGCAGTGACTGAAGGAAATGGGATGCAGTGACTGAGTGAAATGGGATGCAGTGACTGAGTGAAATGAGAAGCAGTGACTGAGTGAAATGGGATGCAGTGACTGAGGGACATGGGATGCAGTGACTGAGGGACATGGGATGCAGTGACAGAGGGACATGGGATGTAGTGACACACGGACATGGGATGCAGTGACACACGGACATGGGATGCAGTGACTGATGGAATTGGGATGCAGTGACTGCGTGAAATGCGATGCAGTGACTGCTTGAAATGGGATGCAGTGACTGCTTGAAATGGGATGCATCACTGAGTGCAATGGAATGCAGTGACTGGGTGAAACGGGATGCAGTGACTGATGGAAATTGGATGCAGTGACAGAGTGACATGAGCTGCAGTGTCTGAAAGAAATGTGACGCAGTGACTGAGGGAAATGGGATGCAGTGACTCAGGGAAATGGGATGCAGTGAGTCTGGGAAATTGAACTCATCATCTGTGAGATACGGGAAACAGTGACTGATGGAAATGGGATGCTGTGACTGTGGTGAAGGAGATGCAGTGATGGAGTGAATTGGGATACAGTGACTGAGTGAAATGTGATGCAGTGACTGAGTGAAATGTGATGCAGTGACTGTGGTGAAGGAGATGCAGTGACTGAAGGAAATGGGATGCAGTGACTGAGTGAAATGGGATGCAGTGACTGAGTGAAATGTGATGCAGTGACTGAGTGAAATGTGATGCAGTGACTGAGTAAAATGGGATGCAGTGACTGCGTGAAATGGGATGCAGTGACTCAGTGAAATGTGATTCAGTCACTGAGTGACAGGTGATTCCGTCACTGAGTAAAATATGATGCACTCACTGAGTGTACTGTGATTCAGTCACTGAGTGAACTGTGATTCAGTCACTGAGTGAACTGTGATGCAGTCACTGAGTGAAATAGGATGCAGTGGCTGAGTGAAATGGGATGCAGTGACTGAGTGAAATGGGATGCAGTGACTGAGTGAAATGAGATGCAGTGACTGAGTGAAATGAGATGCAGTGACTGAGGTACTGGGAAGGAGTGACTGAGTTAATAGGGATGCAGTGCCCGAGCGGGCTTGGGGTACAGTGACTGAGTGAAATGGGATGCAGTGGTTTAAGGAAAGGAAATGCAGTGTCTGTGGGAAATGGGATGCTGCGACTGAGGGAAATGGGATGGAGTGACTGACGGAAATTGGATGCAGTGACTTAGTGAAATGGGATGCAGTGACTGAGTGAAATGGGATGCAGTGACTGAGGAAAGTGGGATGCAGTGACTGAGTGCAATGGGATGCAGTGACTGCGTGAAATGGGATGCAGGTACTGCGTGAAATGGGACGCAGTGACTCAGTGAAATGTGATTCACTCACTGAGTGAAAGGTGATTCCGTCACTGAGTGAAATATGATGCACTCACTGAGTGTACTGTGATTCAGTCACTGAGTGAACTGTGATTCAGTCACTGAGTGGAATGGGATGCAGTGGCTGAGTGAAATGGGATGCAGTGACTGAGTGAAATGAGATGCAGTGACTGAGTGAAATGGGATGCAGTGACTGAGGGAAGTGGGATGCTGTGACCGAGGGAAATGGGATGCAGTGCCCGAGTGAAATGAGATGCACTATTTTTGGGAAGTAGGATGCAATCACTGATTGAAATGAGATGCAGAGACTGTGGGAAAGGAGATACTGTGTCTATGGGCAATGGGATACAGTGAGTGTCGGAAATTGAATGCAGCGTCTGTGAGATACGGGAACCAGTGACTGACGGAAATGGGATGCTGTGACTGTGGTGAAGGAGATGCAGTGATGGAGTGAATTGGGATGCAGTGACTGACTGAAATGTGATGCAGTGACTGAGTGACATGTGATGCAGTGACTGAGTGAAATGGGATGCAGTGACTGCGTGAAATGCGATGCAGTGACTGCGTGAAATGCGATGCAGTGACTGCGTGAAATGGGACGCAGTGACTCAGTGAAATGTGATTCTGTCACTGAGTGAATTGTGATTCCGTCACTGTGTGATATATGATGCACTCACTGAGTGTACTGTGATTCAGTCACTGAGTGAACTGTGATGCAGTCACTGAGTGAAATAGGATGAAGTGGCAGAGTGAAATGGGATGCAGTGACTGAGTGAAATGAGATGCAGTGTCTGAGTGAAATGAGAAGCAGTGACTGAGTGAAATGGGATGCAGTGACTGAGGGACATGGGATGCAGTGACTGAGGGACATGGGATGTAGTGACACACGGACATGGGATGCAGTGACACACGGACATGGGATGCAGTGACTGATGGAATTGGGATGCAGTGACTGCGTGAAATGCGATGCAGTGACTGCTTGAAATGGGATGCAGTGACTGCTTGAAATGGGATGCATCACTGAGTGCAATGGAATGCAGTGACTGGGTGAAACGGGATGCAGTGACTGATGGAAATTGGATGCAGTGACTGAGGGAAATGGGATGCAGTGACTCAGGGAAATGGGATGCAGTGAGTCTGGGAAATTGAATTCATCATCTGTGAGATACGGGAAACAGTGACTGATGGAAATGGGATTCTGTGACTGTGGTGAAGGAGATGCAGTGATGGAGTGAATTGGGATACAGTGACTGAGTGAAATGTGATGCAGTGACTGAGTGAAATGTGATGCAGTGACTGAGTGAAATGTGATGCAGTGACTGTGGTGAAGGAGATGCAGTGACTGAAGGAAATGTGATACAGTGACTGAGTGAAATGGGATGGAGTGACTGAGTGAAATGTGATGCAGTGACTGAGTGAAATGGGATGCAGTGACTGAGTAAAATGGGATGCAGTGACTGCGTGAAATGGGATGCAGTGACTGCGTGAAATGGGACGCAGTGACTCAGTGAAATGTGATTCAGTCACTGAGTGACAGGTGATTCCGTCACTGAGTGAAATATGATGCACTCACTGAGTGTACTGTGATTCAGTCACTGAGAGTACTGTGATTCAGTCACTGAGTGTACTGTGATTCAGTCACTGAGTGTACTGTGATTCAGTCACTGAGTGAACTGTGATTCAGTCACTGAGTGAACTGTGATGCAGTCGCTGAGTGAAATAGGATGCAGTGGCTGAGTGAAATGGGATGCAGTGACTGAGTGAAATGGGATGCAGTGCCCGAGTGAAATGAGATGCAGTGACTGAGCGAAATGGGATGCACTATTTTTGGGAAGTAGGATGCAATCACTGATTGAAATGAGATGCAGAGACTGTGGGAAAGGAGATGCTGTGTCTCTGGGCAATGGGATACAGTGAGTGTCGGAAATTGAATTCAGCGTCTGTGAGATAGGGGAACCAGTGACTGATGGAAATGGGATGCTGTGACTGTGGTGAAGGAGATGCAGTGATGGAGTGAATTGGGATGCAGTGACTGACTGAAATGTGATGCAGTGACTGAGTGACATGTGATGCAGTGACTGAGTGAAATGGGATGCAGTGACTGCGTGAAATGCGATGCAGTGACTGCGTGAAATGCGATGCAGTGACTGAGTGAAATGGGATGCAGTGACTCAGTGAAATGTGATTCTGTCACTGAGTGAATTGTGATTCCGTCACTGTGTGAAATATGATGCACTCACTGAGTGTACTGTGATTCAGTCACTGAGTGAACTGTGATTCAGTCACTGAGTGAAATAGGATGAAGTGGCAGAGTGAAATGGAATGCAGTGACTGAGTGAAATGAGATGCAGTGTCTGAGTGAAATGAGAAGCAGTGACTGAGTGAAATGGGATGCAGTGACTGAGGGACATGGGATGCAGTGACTGCGTGAAATGGGATGCAGTGACTGTGGTGAAGGAGATGCAGTGACTGAGGGAAATGGGATGCAGTGACTGAGTAAAATACCATGTAGTGACTGAGTGAAATGTGATGCATTGACTGCGTGAAATGGGATGCAGTGACTGTGGTGAAGGAGATGCAGTGACTGAGGGAAATGGGATACAGTGACTGAGTGAAATGGGATGCAGTGACTGAGTGAAATGCGAAGCAGTGACTGAGGGACATGGGAAGCAGTGACTGAGGGACATGGGATGCAGTGACTGAGGGAAATGGGATGCCGTGACTGAGTGAAAGGAGATGCACTGTCTGATGGAAATGTGATGCAGTGACAGAGTGACATGAGCTGCAGTGACAGAGGTACTGGGAAGGAGTGACTGAGTTAATAGGGAATCAGTGCCCGAGCGGGCTTGGGGTGCAGTGACTGAGGGAAATGGGATACAGTCCCTGACCGAAAAGGGACGCACTGACTGAGTGAAATGGGATGCAGTGACTGAAGGACATGGGATGCAGTGATTGAGGGACATGAGATGCAGTGACTGAGAGCCATGGGATGCAGTGACACACGGACATGGGATGCAGTGACTGAGGGACATGGGATGCAGTATTTGTAAGAAGGAGGATGAAATCACTGAGTGAAATGCGATGCAGAGACTGAGGGAAAGGAGATGCTGTGAATATGGGAAATGGGATGCAGTGAGTGTGGGAAATTGAATGCATCGTCTGTGAGATACGGGAAATAGTGACTGATGGAAATATGATGCAGTGACTGTGGTGAAGGAGATGCAGTGATTGAGTGCAATGGGATGCAGTGACTGAGTGAAATGTGATGCAGTGACTGCTTGAAATGGGATGCAGTGACTGAGGGAAATGGGATGCAGTGACTGAGGGAAATCGGATGCAGTGACTGAGTGAAATGAGATGCACTGACTGAGTGAAATGAGCTGCAGTGACTGACGGAAATGTGATGCAGTGACTGAGGGAAATGGGGTGCAGTATTTGTGGGAAGAAGGATGCAATCACTGAGTGAAATGAGATGATGAGACTGAGGGCAAGGAGATGCTGTGACTATGGGAAATGGGATGCACTGAGTGTGGGAAATTGAATGCAGCGTGTGTGACATACGGGAAACAGTGACTGATAGAAATGGGATGCAGTAACTGTGTTGAAGGAGATGCAGTGACTGAGTGAAATGGGATGCAGTGACTGCGTGAAATGCGATGCAGTGACTGAGTGAAATGTGATTCAGTCACTGAGTGAATTGGGATGGATCACTGAGTGAAATGGGATGTAGTGACTGATGGAAATTGGATGCAGTGACAGAGTGACATGAGGTGCAGTGACTGAATGAAATGTGATGCAGTGACTGCGTGAAATGGGATGCACTGAATTAGTGAAATGAGATGTAGTGAATTAGTGAAATGAGATGTAGTGACTGATGGAAATGTGATGCAGTTACTGTGGGACATGGGATGCAGTGACTGAGGTACTGGGAAGGAGTGACTGAGTGAAATGCGATGCAGTGACTGAGTGAAATGAGATGCACTGACTGATGGAAATTGGATGCAGTGACAGAGCGACATGGGATGCAGTGACTGAGTGCAATGAGAAGCTTAGAATGCACTGTCTGTGAGATACGAAAACAGTGACTGATGGAAAGGGATGCATCGAATGTGGTGAAGGGGATGCAGTGACTGAGTGAAATGCGATGCAGTCACTGCGTGAAATGCGATGCAGTGACTGCGTGAAATGCGATGCAGTGACTGCGCGAAATGGGATGCAGTGACGACGTGAAATGGGACGCAGTGACTGAGTGTAATGTGATTTAGTCACTGAGTGTAATGTGATTCCGTCACTGAGTGAAATATGATGCACTCACTGAGTGTACTGTGATTCATTCACTGAGTGAACTGTGATGCAGTTACTGAGTGAAATGGGATGCAGTGGCTGAATGAAATGAGATGCAGTGACTGAGTGAAATGAGATGCAGTGACTGAATGAAATGAGATGGAGTGACTGAGTGAAATGGGCTGCAGTGACTGCGTGAAATGGGCTGCAGTGACTGAGAGAAATGGGCTGCAGTCACTGAGTGAAATCTGTTGCTGTCTCTGAGTGAAATGTGATGCATCACTGAGTTGAATGGGATGCAGGGACTGAGTGAAATGAGATGCACTGACTGAGGGAAAAGGGATTCTGTATTTTTGGGAAGTAGGATGCAATCACTGATTTAAATGAGATACAGAGACTGTGGGAAAGGAGATGCTGTGTCTATGGGAAATGGGATACAGTGAGTGTCGGAAATTGAATGCAGCGTCTCTGAGATAGGGGAACCAGTGACTGATGGAAATGGGATGCAGTGACTGTGGTGAAGGAGATGCAGTGATGGAGTGAATTTGGATGCAGTGACTGACTGAAATGTGATGCAGTGACTGAGTGACATGTGATGCAGTGACTGAGTGAAATGGGATGCAGTGACTGCGTGAAATGTGATGCAGTGACTGCGTGAAATGCGATGCAGTGACTGCGTGAAATGGGATGCAGTGACTGCGTGAAATGGGACGCAGTGACTCAGTGAAATGTGATTCTGTCACTGAGTGAATTGTGATTCCGTCACTGTGTGAAATATGATGCACTCACTGAGTGTACTGTGATTCAGTCACTGAGTGAACTGTGATTCAGTCACTGAGTGAACTGTGATGCAGTCACTGAGTGAAATAGGATGAAGTGGCAGAGTGAAATGGGATGCAGTGACTGAGTGAAATGAGATGCAGTGTCTGAGTGAAATGAGAAGCAGTGACTGAGTGAAATGGGATGCAGTGACTGAGGGACATGGGATGCAGTGACTGAGGGACATGGGATGCAGTGACTGAGGGACATGGGATGTAGTGACACACGGACATGGGATGCAGTGACACACGGACATGGGATGCAGTGACTGATGGAATTGGGATGCAGTGACTGCGTGAAATGCGATGCAGTGACTGCTTGAAATGGGATGCAGTGACTGCTTGAAATGGGATGCATCACTGAGTGCAATGGAATGCAGTGACTGGGTGAAACGGGATGCAGTGACTGATGGAAATTGGATGCAGTGACAGAGTGACATGAGCTGCAGTGTCTGAAAGAAATGTGACGCAGTGACTGAGGGAAATGGGATGTAGTGACTCAGGGAAATGGGATGCAGTGAGTCTGGGAAATTGAACTCATCATCTGTGAGATACAGGAAACAGGTGACTGATGGAAATGGGATGCTGTGACTGTGGTGAAGGAGATGCAGTGATGGAGTGAATTGGGATACAGTGACTGAGTGAAATGTGATGCAGTGACTGAGTGAAATGTGATGCAGTGACTGAGTGAAATGTGATGCAGTGACTGTGGTGAAGGAGATGCAGTGACTGAAGGAAATGGGACGCAGTGACTCAGTGAAATGTGATTCAGTCACTGAGTGACAGGTGATTCCGTCACTGAGTGAAATATGATGCACTCACTGAGTGTACTGTGATTCAGTCACTGAGTGTACTGTGATTCAGTCACTGGGTGTACTGTGATTCAGTCACTGAGTGAACTGTGATTCAGTCACTGAGTGAACTGTGATGCAGTCACTGAGTGAAATAGGATGCAGTGGCTGAGTGAAATGGGATGCAGTGACTGAGTGAAATGGGATGCAGTGACTGAGTGAAATGAGATGCAGTGACTGAGTGAAATGAGATGCAGTGACTGAGGTACTGGGAAGGAGTGACTGAGTTAATAGGGATGCAGTGCCCGAGCGGGCTTGGGGTACAGTGACTGAGTGAAACGGGAGGCAGTGGTTTAAGGAAAGGAAATGCAGTGTCTGTGGGAAATGGGATGCTACGACTGAGGGAAATGGGATGGAGTGACTGACGGAAATTGGATGCAGTGACTTAGTGAAATGGGATGCAGTGACTGAGTGAAATGGGATGCAGTGACTGAGGAAAGTGGGATGCAGTGACTGAGTGCAATGGGATGCAGTGACTGCGTGAAATGGGATGCAGGTACTGCGTGAAATGGGACGCAGTGACTCAGTGAAATGTGATTCACTCACTGAGTGAAAGGTGATTCCGTCACTGAGTGAAATATGATGCACTCACTGAGTGTACTGTGATTCAGTCACTGAGTGAACTGTGATTCAGTCACTGAGTGGAATGGGATGCAGTGGCTGAGTGAAATGGGATGCAGTGACTGAGTGAAATGGGATGCAGTGACTGAGGGAAATGGGATGCAGTGACTGAGGGAAATCGGATGCAGTGACTGAGTGAAATGAGATGCACTGACTGAGTGAAATGAGCTGCAGTGACTGACGGAAATGTGATGCAGTGACTGAGGGAAATGGGGTGCAGTATTTGTGGGAAGAAGGATGCAATCACTGAGTGAAATGAGATGATGAGACTGAGGGCAAGGAGATGCTGTGACTATGGGAAATGGGATGCACTGAGTGTGGGAAATTGAATGCAGCGTGTGTGACATACGGGAAACAGTGACTGATAGAAATGGGATGCAGTAACTGTGTTGAAGGAGATGCAGTGACTGAGTGAAATGGGATGCAGTGACTGCGTGAAATGCGATGCAGTGACTGAGTGAAATGTGATTCAGTCACTGAGTGAATTGGGATGGATCACTGAGTGAAATGGGATGTAGTGACTGATGGAAATTGGATGCAGTGACAGAGTGACATGAGGTGCAGTGACTGAATGAAATGTGATGCAGTGACTGCGTGAAATGGGATGCACTGAATTAGTGAAATGAGATGTAGTGAATTAGTGAAATGAGATGTAGTGACTGATGGAAATGTGATGCAGTTACTGTGGGACATGGGATGCAGTGACTGAGGTACTGGGAAGGAGTGACTGAGTGAAATGCGATGCAGTGACTGAGTGAAATGAGATGCACTGACTGATGGAAATTGGATGCAGTGACAGAGCGACATGGGATGCAGTGACTGAGTGCAATGAGAAGCTTAGAATGCACTGTCTGTGAGATACGAAAACAGTGACTGATGGAAAGGGATGCATCGAATGTGGTGAAGGGGATGCAGTGACTGAGTGAAATGCGATGCAGTCACTGCGTGAAATGCGATGCAGTGACTGCGTGAAATGCGATGCAGTGACTGCGCGAAATGGGATGCAGTGACGACGTGAAATGGGACGCAGTGACTGAGTGTAATGTGATTTAGTCACTGAGTGTAATGTGATTCCGTCACTGAGTGAAATATGATGCACTCACTGAGTGTACTGTGATTCATTCACTGAGTGAACTGTGATGCAGTTACTGAGTGAAATGGGATGCAGTGGCTGAATGAAATGAGATGCAGTGACTGAGTGAAATGAGATGCAGTGACTGAATGAAATGAGATGGAGTGACTGAGTGAAATGGGCTGCAGTGACTGCGTGAAATGGGCTGCAGTGACTGAGAGAAATGGGCTGCAGTCACTGAGTGAAATCTGTTGCTGTCTCTGAGTGAAATGTGATGCATCACTGAGTTGAATGGGATGCAGGGACTGAGTGAAATGAGATGCACTGACTGAGGGAAAAGGGATTCTGTATTTTTGGGAAGTAGGATGCAATCACTGATTTAAATGAGATGCAGAGACTGTGGGAAAGGAGATGCTGTGTCTATGGGAAATGGGATACAGTGAGTGTCGGAAATTGAATGCAGCGTCTCTGAGATAGGGGAACCAGTGACTGATGGAAATGGGATGCAGTGACTGTGGTGAAGGAGATGCAGTGATGGAGTGAATTTGGATGCAGTGACTGACTGAAATGTGATGCAGTGACTGAGTGACATGTGATGCAGTGACTGAGTGAAATGGGATGCAGTGACTGCGTGAAATGTGATGCAGTGACTGCGTGAAATGCGATGCAGTGACTGCGTGAAATGGGATGCAGTGACTGCGTGAAATGGGATGCAGTGACTGCGTGAAATGGGACGCAGTGACTCAGTGAAATGTGATTCTGTCACTGAGTGAATTGTGATTCCGTCACTGTGTGAAATATGATGCACTCACTGAGTGTACTGTGATTCAGTCACTGAGTGAACTGTGATTCAGTCACTGAGTGAACTGTGATGCAGTCACTGAGTGAAATAGGATGAAGTGGCAGAGTGAAATGGGATGCAGTGACTGAGTGAAATGAGATGCAGTGTCTGAGTGAAATGAGAAGCAGTGACTGAGTGAAATGGGATGCAGTGACTGAGGGACATGGGATGCAGTGACTGAGGGACATGGGATGCAGTGACTGAGGGACATGGGATGTAGTGACACACGGACATGGGATGCAGTGACACACGGACATGGGATGCAGTGACTGATGGAATTGGGATGCAGTGACTGCGTGAAATGCGATGCAGTGACTGCTTGAAATGGGATGCAGTGACTGCTTGAAATGGGATGCATCACTGAGTGCAATGGAATGCAGTGACTGGGTGAAACGGGATGCAGTGACTGATGGAAATTGGATGCAGTGACAGAGTGACATGAGCTGCAGTGTCTGAAAGAAATGTGACGCAGTGACTGAGGGAAATGGGATGTAGTGACTCAGGGAAATGGGATGCAGTGAGTCTGGGAAATTGAACTCATCATCTGTGAGATACAGGAAACAGGTGACTGATGGAAATGGGATGCTGTGACTGTGGTGAAGGAGATGCAGTGATGGAGTGAATTGGGATACAGTGACTGAGTGAAATGTGATGCAGTGACTGAGTGAAATGTGATGCAGTGACTGAGTGAAATGTGATGCAGTGACTGTGGTGAAGGAGATGCAGTGACTGAAGGAAATGGGACGCAGTGACTCAGTGAAATGTGATTCAGTCACTGAGTGACAGGTGATTCCGTCACTGAGTGAAATATGATGCACTCACTGAGTGTACTGTGATTCAGTCACTGAGTGTACTGTGATTCAGTCACTGGGTGTACTGTGATTCAGTCACTGAGTGAACTGTGATTCAGTCACTGAGTGAACTGTGATGCAGTCACTGAGTGAAATAGGATGCAGTGGCTGAGTGAAATGGGATGCAGTGACTGAGTGAAATGGGATGCAGTGACTGAGTGAAATGAGATGCAGTGACTGAGTGAAATGAGATGCAGTGACTGAGGTACTGGGAAGGAGTGACTGAGTTAATAGGGATGCAGTGCCCGAGCGGGCTTGGGGTACAGTGACTGAGTGAAACGGGAGGCAGTGGTTTAAGGAAAGGAAATGCAGTGTCTGTGGGAAATGGGATGCTACGACTGAGGGAAATGGGATGGAGTGACTGACGGAAATTGGATGCAGTGACTTAGTGAAATGGGATGCAGTGACTGAGTGAAATGGGATGCAGTGACTGAGGAAAGTGGGATGCAGTGACTGAGTGCAATGGGATGCAGTGACTGCGTGAAATGGGATGCAGGTACTGCGTGAAATGGGACGCAGTGACTCAGTGAAATGTGATTCACTCACTGAGTGAAAGGTGATTCCGTCACTGAGTGAAATATGATGCACTCACTGAGTGTACTGTGATTCAGTCACTGAGTGAACTGTGATTCAGTCACTGAGTGGAATGGGATGCAGTGGCTGAGTGAAATGGGATGCAGTGACTGAGTGAAATGAGATGCAGTGACTGAGTGAAATGAGATGCAGTGACTGAGTGAAATGGGATGCAGTGACTGAGTGAAATGAGATGCAGTGACTGAGGGAAGTGGGATGCTGTGACCGAGGGAAATGGGATGCCGTGCCCGAGTGAAATGAGATGCACTATTTTTGGGAAGTAGGATGCAATCACTGATTGAAATGAGATGCAGAGACTGTGGGAAAGGAGATACTGTGTCTATGGGCAATGGGATACAGTGAGTGTCGGAAATTGAATGCAGCGTCTGTGAGATACGGGAAATAGTGACTGATGGAAATATGATGCAGTGACTGTGGTGAAGGAGATGCAGTGATTGAGTGCAATGGGATGCAGTGACTGAGTGAAATGTGATGCAGTGACTGCTTGAAATGGGATGCAGTGACTGAGGGAAATGGGATGCAGTGACTGAGGGAAATCGGATGCAGTGACTGAGTGAAATGAGATGCACTGACTGAGTGAAATGAGCTGCAGTGACTGACGGAAATGTGATGCAGTGACTGAGGGAAATGGGGTGCAGTATTTGTGGGAAGAAGGATGCAATCACTGAGTGAAATGAGATGATGAGACTGAGGGCAAGGAGATGCTGTGACTATGGGAAATGGGATGCACTGAGTGTGGGAAATTGAATGCAGCGTGTGTGACATACGGGAAACAGTGACTGATAGAAATGGGATGCAGTAACTGTGTTGAAGGAGATGCAGTGACTGAGTGAAATGGGATGCAGTGACTGCGTGAAATGCGATGCAGTGACTGAGTGAAATGTGATTCAGTCACTGAGTGAATTGGGATGGATCACTGAGTGAAATGGGATGTAGTGACTGATGGAAATTGGATGCAGTGACAGAGTGACATGAGGTGCAGTGACTGAATGAAATGTGATGCAGTGACTGCGTGAAATGGGATGCACTGAATTAGTGAAATGAGATGTAGTGAATTAGTGAAATGAGATGTAGTGACTGATGGAAATGTGATGCAGTTACTGTGGGACATGGGATGCAGTGACTGAGGTACTGGGAAGGAGTGACTGAGTGAAATGCGATGCAGTGACTGAGTGAAATGAGATGCACTGACTGATGGAAATTGGATGCAGTGACAGAGCGACATGGGATGCAGTGACTGAGTGCAATGAGAAGCTTAGAATGCACTGTCTGTGAGATACGAAAACAGTGACTGATGGAAAGGGATGCATCGAATGTGGTGAAGGGGATGCAGTGACTGAGTGAAATGTGATGCAGCGACTGAGTGAAATGCGATGCAGTGACTGCGTGAAATGCGATGCATTTAAATGAGATGCAGAGACTGTGGGAAAGGAGATGCTGTGTCTATGGGAAATGGGATACAGTGAGTGTCGGAAATTGAATGCAGCGTCTGTGAGATAGGGGAACCAGTGACTGATGGAAATGGGATGCTGTGACTGTGGTGAAGGAGATGCAGTGATGGAGTGAATTGGGATACAGTGACTGCGTGAAATGCGATGCAGTGACTGCGCGAAATGGGATGCAGTGACGACGTGAAATGGGACGCAGTGACTGAGTGTAATGTGATTTAGTCACTGAGTGTAATGTGATTCCGTCACTGAGTGAAATATGATGCACTCACTGAGTGTACTGTGATTCATTCACTGAGTGAACTGTGATGCAGTTACTGAGTGAAATGGGATGCAGTGGCTGAATGAAATGAGATGCAGTGACTGAGTGAAATGAGATGCACTGACTGAGGGAAAAGGGATTCTGTATTTTTGGGAAGTAGGATGCAATCACTGATTTAAATGAGATGCAGAGACTGTGGGAAAGGAGATGCTGTGTCTATGGGAAATGGGATACAGTGAGTGTCGGAAATTGAATGCAGCGTCTGTGAGATAGGGGAACCAGTGACTGATGGAAATGGGATGCTGTGACTGTGGTGAAGGAGATGCAGTGATGGAGTGAATTGGGATACAGTGACTGAGTGAAATGTGATGCAGTGACTGAGTGAAATGTGATGCAGTGACTGAGTGAAATGTGATGCAGTGACTGTGGTGCAGGAGATGCAGTGACTGAGTGAACTGTGATGCAGTCACTGAGTGAACTGTGATGCAGTCACTGAGTGAAATACGATGAAGTGGCAGAGTGAAATGTGATGCAGTGACTGAGTGAAATGAGATGCAGTGTCTGAGTGAAATGAGAAGCAGTGACTGAGTGAAATGGGATGCAGTGACTGAGGGACATGGGATGCAGTGACTGAGGGACATGGGATGTAGTGACGCACGGACATGGGATGCAGTGACACACGGACATGGGATGCAGTGACTGATGGATTTGGGATGCAGTGACTGCGTGAAATGCGATGCAGTGACTGCTTGAAATGGGATGCAGTGACTGCTTGAAATGGGATGCATCACTGAGTGCAATGGAATGCAGTGACTGGGTGAAACGGGATGCAGTGACTGATGGAAATTGGATGCAGTGACAGAGTGACATGAGCTGCAGTGTCTGAAAGAAATGTGACGCAGTGACTGAGGGAAATGGGATGCAGTGACTCAGGGAAATGGGATGCAGTGAGTCTGGGAAATTGAACTCATCATCTGTGAGATACGGGAAACAGTGACTGATGGAAATGGGATGCTGTGACTGTGGTGAAGGAGATGCAGTGATGGAGTGAAATGTGATGCAGTGACTGAGTGAAATGTGATGCAGTGACTGAGTGAAATGTGATGCAGTGACTGTGGTGAAGGAGATGCAGTGACTGAAGGAAATGGGATGCAGTGACTGAGTGAAATGGGATGCAGTGACTGAGTAAAATGGGATGCAGTGACTGCGTGAAATGGGATGCAGTGACTGCGTGAAATGGGACGCAGTGACTCAGTGAAATGTGATTCAGTCACTGAGTGACAGGTGATTCCGTCACTGAGTGAAATATGATGCACTCACTGAGTGTACTGTGATTCAGTCACTGAGTGTACTGTGATTCAGTCACTGGGTGTACTGTGATTCAGTCACTGAGTGAACTGTGATTCAGTCACTGAGTGAACTGTGATTCAGTCACTGAGTGAACTGTGATGCAGTCGCTGAGTGAAATAGGATGCAGTGGCTGAGTGAAATGGGATGCAGTGACTGAGTGAAATGGGATGCAGTGACTGAGTGAAATGAGATGCAGTGACTGAGTGAAATGAGATGCAGTGACTGAGGTACTGGGAAGGAGTGACTGAGTTAATAGGGATGCAGTGCCCGAGCGGGCTTGGGGTACAGTGACTGAGTGAAATGGGATGCAGTGGTTTAAGGAAAGGAAATGCAGTGTCTGTGGGAAATGGGATGCTGCGACTGAGGGAAATGGGATGGAGTGACTGACGGAAATTGGATGCAGTGACTTAGTGAAATGGGATGCAGTGACTGAGTGAAATGGGATGCAGTGACTGCGTGAAATGTGATGCAGTGACTGCGTGAAATGCGATGCAGTGACTGCGTGAAATGGGATGCAGTGACTGCGTGAAATGGGATGCAGTGACTGCGTGAAATGGGACGCAGTGACTCAGTGAAATGTGATTCTGTCACTGAGTGAATTGTGATTCCGTCACTGTGTGAAATATGATGCACTCACTGAGTGTACTGTGATTCAGTCACTGAGTGAACTGTGATTCAGTCACTGAGTGAACTGTGATGCAGTCACTGAGTGAAATAGGATGAAGTGGCAGAGTGAAATGGGATGCAGTGACTGAGTGAAATGAGATGCAGTGTCTGAGTGAAAAGAGAAGCAGTGACTGAGTGAAATGGGATGCAGTGACTGAGGGACATGGGATGCAGTGACTGAGGGACATGGGATGCAGTGACTGAGGGACATGGGATGCAGTGACTGAGGGACATGGGATGCAGTGACTGAGGGACATGGGATGTAGTGACACACGGACATGGGATGCAGTGACACACGGACATGGGATGCAGTGACTGATGGAATTGGGATGCAGTGACTGCGTGAAATGCGATGCAGTGACTGCTTGAGATGGGATGCAGTGACTGCTTGAAATGGGATGCATCACTGAGTGCAATGGAATGCAGTGACTGGGTGAAACGGGATGCAGTGACTGATGGAAATTGGATGCAGTGACAGAGTGACATGAGCTGCAGTGTCTGAAAGAAATGTGACGCAGTGACTGAGGGAAATGGGATGCAGTGACTCAGGGAAATGGGATGCAGTGAGTCTGGGAAATTGAACTCATCATCTGTGAGATACGGGAACCAGTGACTGATGGAAATGGGATGCTGTGACTGTGGTGAAGGAGATGCAGTGATGGAGTGAATTGGGATGCAGTGACTGAGTGAAATGGGATGCAGTGACTGAGTGAAATGTGATGCAGTGACTGAGTGAAATGTGATGCAGTGACTGAGTAAAATGGGATGCAGTGACTGCGTGAAATGCGATGCAGTGACTGCTTGAAATGGGATGCAGTGACTGCTTGAAATGGGATGCATCACTGAGTGCAATGGAATGCAGTGACTGGGTGAAACGGGATGCAGTGACTGATGGAAATTGGATGCAGTGACAGAGTGACATGAGCTGCAGTGTCTGAAAGAAATGTGACGCAGTGACTGAGGGAAATGGGATGCAGTGACTCAGGGAAATGGGATGCAGTGAGTCTGGGAAATTGAACTCATCATCTGTGAGATACGGGAAACAGTGACTGATGGAAATGGGATGCTGTGACTGTGGTGAAGGAGATGCAGTGATGGAGTGAATTGGGATACAGTGACTGAGTGAAATGTGATGCAGTGACTGAGTGAAATGTGATGCAGTGACTGAGTGAAATGTGATGCAGTGACTGTGGTGAAGGAGATGCAGTGACTGCGTGAAATGGGATGCAGTGACTGCGTGAAATGGGACGCAGTGACTCAGTGAAATGTGATTCAGTCACTGAGTGACAGGTGATTCCGTCACTGAGTGAAATATGATGCACTCACTGAGTGTACTGTGATTCAGTCACTGAGTGTACTGTGATTCAGTCACTGGGTGTACTGTGATTCAGTCACTGGGTGTACTGTGATTCAGTCACTGAGTGTACTGTGATTCAGTCACTGAGTGAACTGTGATGCAGTCACTGAGTGAAATAGGATGCAGTGGCTGAGTGAAATGGGATGCAGTGACTGAGTGAAATGGGATGCAGTGACTGAGTGAAATGAGATGCAGTGACTGAGTGAAATGAGATGCAGTGACTGAGGTACTGGGAAGGAGTGACTGAGTTAATAGGGATGCAGTGCCCGAGCGGGCTTGGGGTACAGTGACTGAGTGAAATGGGATGCAGTGGTTTAAGGAAAGGAAATGCAGTGTCTGTGGGAAATGGGATGCTGCGACTGAGGGAAATGGGATGGAGTGACTGACGGAAATTGGATGCAGTGACTTAGTGAAATGGGATGCAGTGACTGAGTGAAATGGGATGCAGTGACTGCGTGAAATGTGATGCAGTGACTGCGTGAAATGCGATGCAGTGACTGCGTGAAATGGGATGCAGTGACTGCGTGAAATGGGACGCAGTGACTCAGTGAAATGTGATTCTGTCACTGAGTGAATTGTGATTCCGTCACTGTGTGAAATATGATGCACTCACTGAGTGTACTGTGATTCAGTCACTGAGTGTACTGTGATTCAGTCACTGAGTGAACTGTGATTCAGTCACTGAGTGAACTGTGATGCAGTCACTGAGTGAAATAGGATGAAGTGGCAGAGTGAAATGGGATGCAGTGACTGAGTGAAATGAGAAGCAGTGACTGAGTGAAATGGGATGCAGTGACTGAGGGACATGGGATGCAGTGACTGAGGGACATGGGATGTAGTGACACACGGACATGGGATGCAGTGACACACGGACATGGGATGCAGTGACTGATGGAATTGGGATGCAGTGACTGCGTGAAATGCGATGCAGTGACTGCTTGAAATGGGATGCAGTGACTGCTTGAAATGGGATGCATCACTGAGTGCAATGGAATGCAGTGACTGGGTGAAACGGGATGCAGTGACTGATGGAAATTGGATGCAGTGACAGAGTGACATGAGCTGCAGTGTCTGAAAGAAATGTGACGCAGTGACTGAGGGAAATGGGATGCAGTGACTCAGGGAAATGGGATGCAGTGAGTCTGGGAAATTGAACTCATCATCTGTGAGATACGGGAAACAGTGACTGATGGAAATGGGATGCTGTGACTGTGGTGAAGGAGATGCAGTGATGGAGTGAATTGGGATGCAGTGACTGAGTGAAATGGGATGCAGTGACTGAGTGAAATGTGATGCAGTGACTGAGTGAAATGTGATGCAGTGACTGAGTAAAATGGGATGCAGTGACTGCGTGAAATGCGATGCAGTGACTGCTTGAAATGGGATGCAGTGACTGCTTGAAATGGGATGCATCACTGAGTGCAATGGAATGCAGTGACTGGGTGAAACGGGATGCAGTGACTGATGGAAATTGGATGCAGTGACAGAGTGACATGAGCTGCAGTGTCTGAAAGAAATGTGACGCAGTGACTGAGGGAAATGGGATGCAGTGACTCAGGGAAATGGGATGCAGTGAGTCTGGGAAATTGAACTCATCATCTGTGAGATACGGGAAACAGTGACTGATGGAAATGGGATGCTGTGACTGTGGTGAAGGAGATGCAGTGATGGAGTGAATTGGGATGCAGTGACTGAGTGAAATGGGATGCAGTGACTGAGTGAAATGTGATGCAGTGACTGAGTGAAATGTGATGCAGTGACTGAGTAAAATGGGATGCAGTGACTGCGTGAAATGCGATGCAGTGACTGCTTGAAATGGGATGCAGTGACTGCTTGAAATGGGATGCATCACTGAGTGCAATGGAATGCAGTGACTGGGTGAAACGGGATGCAGTGACTGATGGAAATTGGATGCAGTGACAGAGTGACATGAGCTGCAGTGTCTGAAAGAAATGTGACGCAGTGACTGAGGGAAATGGGATGCAGTGACTCAGGGAAATGGGATGCAGTGAGTCTGGGAAATTGAACTCATCATCTGTGAGATACGGGAAACAGTGACTGATGGAAATGGGATGCTGTGACTGTGGTGAAGGAGATGCAGTGATGGAGTGAATTGGGATACAGTGACTGAGTGAAATGTGATGCAGTGACTGAGTGAAATGTGATGCAGTGACTGAGTGAAATGTGATGCAGTGACTGTGGTGAAGGAGATGCAGTGACTGAAGGAAATGGGATGCAGTGACTGAGTGAAATGGGATGCAGTGACTGAGTGAAATGTGATGCAGTGACTGAGTGAAATGTGATGCAGTGACTGAGTAAAATGGGATGCAGTGACTGCGTGAAATGGGATGCAGTGACTGCGTGAAATGGGACGCAGTGACTCAGTGAAATGTGATTCAGTCACTGAGTGACAGGTGATTCCGTCACTGAGTGAAATATGATGCACTCACTGAGTGTACTGTGATTCAGTCACTGAGTGTACTGTGATTCAGTCACTGGGTGTACTGTGATTCAGTCACTGGGTGTACTGTGATTCAGTCACTGAGTGTACTGTGATTCAGTCACTGAGTGAACTGTGATGCAGTCACTGAGTGAAATAGGATGCAGTGGCTGAGTGAAATGGGATGCAGTGACTGAGTGAAATGGGATGCAGTGACTGAGTGAAATGAGATGCAGTGACTGAGTGAAATGAGATGCAGTGACTGAGGTACTGGGAAGGAGTGACTGAGTTAATCGGGATGCAGTGCCCGAGCGGGCTTGGGGTACAGTGACTGAGTGAAATGGGATGCAGTGGTTTAAGGAAAGGAAATGCAGTGTCTGTGGGAAATGGGATGCTGCGACTGAGGGAAATGGGATGTAGTGACTGACGGAAATTGGATGCAGTGACTTAGTGAAATGGGATGCAGTGACTGAGTGAAATGGGATGCAGTGACTGCGTGAAATGTGATGCAGTGACTGCGTGAAATGCGATGCAGTGACTGCGTGAAATGGGATGCAGGTACTGCGTGAAATGGGACGCAGTGACTCAGTGAAATGTGATTCTGTCACTGAGTGAATTATGATTCCGTCACTGTGTGAAATATGATGCACTCACTGAGTGTACTGTGATTCAGTCACTGAGTGTACTGTGATTCAGTCACTGAGTAAACTGTGATTCAGTCACTGAGTGAACTGTGATGCAGTCACTGAGTGAAATAGGATGAAGTGGCAGAGTGAAATGGGATGCAGTGACTGAGTGAAATGAGATGCAGTGTCTGAGTGAAATGAGAAGCAGTGACTGAGTGAAATGGGATGCAGTGTCTGAGGGACATGGGATGCAGTGACTGAGGGACATGGGATGTAGTGACACACGGACATGGGATGCAGTGACACACGGACATGGGATGCAGTGACTGATGGAATTGGGATGCAGTGACTGCGTGAAATGCGATGCAGTGACTGCTTGAAATGGGATGCAGTGACTGCTTGAAATGGGATGCATCACTGAGTGCAATGGAATGCAGTGACTGGGTGAAACGGGATGCAGTGACTGATGGAAATTGGATGCAGTGACAGAGTGACATGAGCTGCAGTGTCTGAAAGAAATGTGACGCAGTGACTGAGGGAAATGGGATGCAGTGACTCAGGGAAATGGGATGCAGTGAGTCTGGGAAATTGAACTCATCATCTGTGAGATACGGGAAACAGTGACTGATGGAAATGGGATGCTGTGACTGTGGTGAAGGAGATGCAGTGATGGAGTGAATTGGGATGCAGTGACTGAGTGAAATGGGATGCAGTGACTGAGTGAAATGTGATGCAGTGACTGAGTGAAATGTGATGCAGTGACTGAGTAAAATGGGATGCAGTGACTGCGTGAAATGGGATGCAGTGACTGCGTGAAATGGGATGCAGTGACTGCGTGAAATGGGACGCAGTGACTCAGTGAAATGTGATTCAGTCACTGAGTGACAGGTGATTCCGTCACTGAGTGAAATATGATGCACTCACTGAGTGTACTGTGATTCAGTCACTGAGTGTACTGTGATTCAGTCACTGGGTGTACTGTGATTCAGTCACTGAGTGAACTGTGATTCAGTCACTGAGTGAACTGTGATGCAGTCACTGAGTGAAATAGGATGCAGTGGCTGAGTGAAATAGGATGCAGTGGCTGAGTGAAATGGGATGCAGTGACTGAGTGAAATGAGATGCAGTGACTGAGTGAAATGAGATGCAGTGACTGAGTGAAATGAGATGCAGTGACTGAGGTACTGGGAAGGAGTGACTGAGTTAATAGGGATGCAGTGCCCGAGCGGGCTTGGGGTACAGTGACTGAGTGAAATGGGATGCAGTGGTTTAAGGAAAGGAAATGCAGTGTCTGTGGGAAATGGGATGCTGCGACTGAGGGAAATGGGATGGAGTGACTGACGGAAATTGGATGCAGTGACTTAGTGAAATGGGATGCAGTGACTGAGTGAAATGGGATGCAGTGACTGAGGAAAGTGGGATGCAGTGACTGAGTGCAATGGGATGCAGTGACTGCGTGAAATGGGATGCAGGTACTGCGTGAAATGGGACGCAGTGACTCAGTGAAATGTGATTCACTCACTGAGTGAAAGGTGATTCCGTCACTGAGTGAAATATGATGCACTCACTGAGTGTACTGTGATTCAGTCACTGAGTGAACTGTGATTCAGTCACTGAGTGAAATGGGATGCAGTGGCTGAGTGAAATGGGATGCAGTGACTGAGTGAAA
This sequence comes from Stegostoma tigrinum, assembly GCF_030684315.1. Classification (NCBI taxonomy): domain Eukaryota; kingdom Metazoa; phylum Chordata; class Chondrichthyes; order Orectolobiformes; family Stegostomatidae; genus Stegostoma; species Stegostoma tigrinum. Next base: position 2,290,197 of record NW_026728568.1, on the reverse strand, counting down.
TGAGATGCAGTGACTGAGTGAAATGAGATGCAGTGACTGAGTGAAATGGGATGCAGTGACTGAGTGAAATGGGATGCAGTGACTGAGGGAAGTGGGATGCTGTGACCGAGGGAAATGGGATGCACTATTTTCTGGAAGTAGGATGCAATCACTGATTGAAATGAAATGCAGAGACTGTGGGAAAGGAGATACTGTGTCTATGGGCAATGGGATACAGTGAGTGTCGGAAATTGAATGCAGCGTCTGTGAGATACGGGAACCAGTGACTGACGGAAATGGGATGCTGTGACTGTGGTGAAGGAGATGCAGTGATGGAGTGAATTGGGATGCAGTGACTGACTGAAATGTGATGCAGTGACTGAGTGACATGTGATGCAGTGACTGAGTGAAATGGGATGCAGTGACTGCGTGAAATGGGATGCAGTGACTGCGTGAAATGGGATGCAGTGACTGCGTGAAATGCGATGCAGTGACTGCGTGAAATGCGATGCAGTGACTGCGTGAAATGGGACGCAGTGACTCAGTGAAATGTGATTCTGTCACTGAGTGAATTGTGATTCCGTCACTGTGTGATATATGATGCACTCACTGAGTGTACTGTGATTCAGTCACTGAGTGAACTGTGATTCAGTCACTGAGTGAACTGTGATGCAGTCACTGAGTGAACTGTGATGCAGTCACTGAGTGAAATAGGATGAAGTGGCAGAGTGAAATGGGATGCAGTGACTGAGTGAAATGAGATGCAGTGTCTGAGTGAAAAGAGAAGCAGTGACTGAGTGAAATGGGATGCAGTGACTGAGGGACATGGGATGCAGTGACTGAGGGACATGGGATGCAGTGACTGAGGGACATGGGATGTAGTGACGCACGGACATGGGATGCAGTGACACACGGACATGGGATGCAGTGACTGATGGAATTGGGATGCAGTGACTGCGTGAAATGCGATGCAGTGACTGCTTGAAATGGGATGCAGTGACTGCTTGAAATGGGATGCATCACTGAGTGCAATGGAATGCAGTGACTGGGTGAAACGGGATGCAGTGACTGATGGAAATTGGATGCAGTGACAGAGTGACATGAGCTGCAGTGTCTGAAAGAAATGTGACGCAGTGACTGAGGGAAATGGGATGCAGTGACTCAGGGAAATGGGATGCAGTGAGTCTGGGAAATTGAACTCATCATCTGTGAGATACGGGAAACAGTGACTGATGGAAATGGGATGCTGTGACTGTGGTGAAGGAGATGCAGTGATGGAGTGAATTGGGATACAGTGACTGAGTGAAATGTGATGCAGTGACTGAGTGAAATGTGATGCAGTGACTGTGGTGAAGGAGATGCAGTGACTGAAGGAAATGGGATGCAGTGACTGAGTGAAATGGGATGCAGTGACTGAGTGAAATGAGATGCAGTGACTGAGTGAAATGAGATGCAGTGACTGAGTGAAATGGGATGCAGTGACTGAGTGAAATGGGATGCAGTGACTGAGGGAAGTGGGATGCTGTGACCGACGGAAATGGGATGCAGTGCCCGAGTGAAATGAGATGCACTATTTTTGGGAAGTAGGATGCAATCACTGATTGAAATGAGATGCAGAGACTGTGGGAAAGGAGATACTGTGTCTATGGGCAATGGGATACAGTGAGTGTCGGAAATTGAATGCAGCGTCTGTGAGAACGGGAACCAGTGACTGACGGAAATGGGATGGTGTGACTGTGGTGAAGGAGATGCAGTGATGGAGTGAATTGGGATGCAGTGACTGACTGAAATGTGATGCAATGACTGAGTGACATGTGATGCAGTGACTGAGTGAAATGGGATGCAGTGACTGCGTGAAATGCGATGCAGTGACTGCGTGAAATGCGATGCAGTGACTGCGTGAAATGGGACGCAGTGACTCAGTGAAATGTGATTCTGTCACTGAGTGAATTGTGATTCCGTCACTGTGTGATATATGATGCACTCACTGAGTGTACTGTGATTCAGTCACTGAGTGAACTGTGATTCAGTCACTGAGTGAACTGTGATGCAGTCACTGAGTGAAATAGGATGAAGTGGCAGAGTGAAATGGGATGCAGTGACTGAGTGAAATGAGATGCAGTGTCTGAGTGAAATGAGAAGCAGTGACTGAGTGAAATGGGATGCAGTGACTGAGGGACATGGGATGCAGTGACTGAGGGACATGGGATGTAGTGACACACGGACATGGGATGCAGTGACACACGGACATGGGATGCAGTGACTGATGGAATTGGGATGCAGTGACTGCGTGAAATGCGATGCAGTGACTGCTTGAAATGGGATGCAGTGACTGCTTGAAATGGGATGCATCACTGAGTGCAATGGAATGCAGTGACTGGGTGAAACGGGATGCAGTGACTGATGGAAATTGGATGCAGTGACAGAGTGACATGAGCTGCAGTGTCTGAAAGAAATGTGACGCAGTGACTGAGGGAAATGGGATGCAGTGACTCAGGGAAATGGGATGCAGTGAGTCTGGGAAATTGAACTCATCATCTGTGAGATACGGGAAACAGTGACTGATGGAAATGGGATGCTGTGACTGTGGTGAAGGAGATGCAGTGATGGAGTGAATTGGGATACAGTGACTGAGTGAAATGTGATGCAGTGACTGAGTGAAATGTGATGCAGTGACTGAGTGAAATGTGATGCAGTGACTGTGGTGAATGAGATGCAGTGACTGAAGGAAATGGGATACAGTGACTGAGTGAAATGGGATGCAGTGACTGACTGAAATGTGATGCAGTGACTGAGTGAAATGTGATGCAGTGACTGAGTGAAATGGGATGCAGTGACTGCGTGAAATGGGATGCAGTGACTGCGTGAAATGGGACGCAGTGACTCAGTGAAATGTGATTCAGTCACTGAGTGACAGGTGATTCCGTCACTGAGTGAAATATGATGCACTCACTGAGTGTACTGTGATTCAGTCACTGAGTGTACTGTGATTCAGTCACTGAGTGTACTGTGATTCAGTCACTGGGTGTACTGTGATTCAGTCACTGAGTGAACTGTGATTCAGTCACTGAGTGAACTGTGATGCAGTCACTGAGTGAAATAGGATGCAGTGGCTGAGTGAAATGGGATGCAGTGACTGAGTGAAATGGGATGCAGTGACTGAGTGAAATGAGATGCAGTGACTGAGTGAAATGAGATGCAGTGACTGAGTGAAATGAGATGCAGTGACTGCGGTACTGGGAAGGAGTGACTGAGTTAATAGGGATGCAGTGCCCGAGCGGGCTTGGGTTCCAGTGACTGAGTGAAATGGGATGCAGTGGTTTAAGGAAAGGAAATGCAGTGTCTGTGGGAAATGGGATGCTGCGACTGAGGGAAATGGGATGGAGTGACTGACGGAAATTGGATGCAGTGACTGAGTGAAATGGGATGCAGTGACTGCGTGAAATGGGATGCAGTGACTGAGGAAAGTGGGATGCAGTGACTGAGTGCAATGGGATGCAGTGACTGCGTGAAATGGGATGCAGTGACTGCGTGAAATGGGACGCAGTGACTCAGTGAAATGTGATTCACTCACTGAGTGAAAGGTGATTCCGTCACTGAGTGAAATATGATGCACTCACTGAGTGTACTGTGATTCAGTCACTGAGTGAACTGTGATTCAGTCACTGAGTGGAATGGGATGCAGTGGCTGAGTGAAATGGGATGCAGTGACTGAGTGAAATGAGATGCAGTGACTGAGTGAAATGGGATGCAGTGACTGAGTGAAATGGGATGCAGTGACTGAGGGAAGTGGGATGCTGTGACCGAGGGAAATGGGATGCAGTGCCCGAGTGAAATGAGATGCACTATTTTTGGGAAGTAGGATGCAATCACTGATTGAAATGAGATGCAGAGACTGTGGGAAAGGAGATACTGTGTCTATGGGCAATGGGATACAGTGAGTGTCAGAAATTGAATGCAGCGTCTGTGAGATACGGGAACCAGTGACTGATGGAAATGGGATGCTGTGACTGTGGTGAAGGAGATGCAGTGATGGAGTGAATTGGGATGCAGTGACTGACTGAAATGTGATGCAGTGACTGAGCGACATGTGATGCAGTGACTGAGTGAAATGAGATGCAGTGACTGCGTGAAATGCGATGCAGTGACTGCGTGAAATGGGACGCAGTGACTCAGTGAAATGTGATTCTGTCACTGAGTGAATTGTGATTCCGTCACTGTGTGAAATATGATGCACTCACTGAGTGTACTGTGATTCAGTCACTGAGTGAACTGTGATTCAGTCACTGAGTGAACTGTGATTCAGTCACTGAGTGAAATAGGATGAAGTGGCAGAGTGAAATGGGATGCAGTGACTGAGGGACATGGGATGCAGTGACTGAGGGACACGGGATGCAGTGACTGTGGGACATGGGATGCAGTGACACACGGACATGGGATGCAGTGACACACGGACATGGGATGCAGTGACACACGGACATGGGATGCAGTGACTGATGGAATTGGGTTGCAGTGACTGCGTGAAATGGGATACAGTGACTGAGTGAAATGCGATGCAGTCACTGAGTGCAATGTGATGCAGTGACTGAGTGAAATGTGATGCAGTGACTGCTTGAAATGGGATGCATCACTGAATGCAATGGAATGCTGTGACTGGGTGAAACGGGATGCAGTGACTGATGGAAATTGGATGCAGTGACAGAGTGACATGAGCTGCAGTGTCTGAAGGAAATGTGATGCAGTGACTGAGGGAAATGGGATGCAGTGACTCAGGGAAATGGGATGCAGTGAGTCTGGGAAATTGAATTCATCATCTGTGAGATACGGGAAACAGTGACTGATGGAAATGGGATTCTGTGACTGTGGTGAAGGAGATGCAGTGATGGAGTGAATTGGGATACAGTGACTGAGTGAAATGTGATGCAGTGACTGAGTGAAATGTGATGCAGTGACTGTGGTGAAGGAGATGCAGTGACTGAAAGAAATGGGATACAGTGACTGAGTGAAATGGGATGGAGTGACTGAGTGAAATGTGATGCAGTGACTGAGTGAAATGGGATGCAGTGACTGAGTAAAATGGGATGCAGTGACTGCGTGAAATGGGATGCAGTGACTGCGTGAAATGGGACGCAGTGACTCAGTGAAATGTGATTCAGTCACTGAGTGACAGGTGATTCCGTCACTGAGTGAAATATGATGCACTCACTGAGTGTACTGTGATTCAGTCACTGAGAGTACTGTGATTCAGTCACTGAGTGTACTGTGATTCAGTCACTGAGTGAACTGTGATGCAGTCACTGAGTGAAATAGGATGCAGTGGCTGAGTGAAATGGGATGCAGTGACTGAGTGAAATGAGATGCAGTGACTGAGTGAAATGAGATGCAGTGACTGAGGTACTTGGAAGGAGTGACTGAGTTAATAGGGATGCAGTGCGCGAGCGGGCTTGGGGTGCAGTGACTGAGTGAAATGGGATGCAGTGGTTTAAGGAAAGGAAATGCAGTGTCTGTGGGAAATGGGATGCTGCGACTGAGGGAAATGGGATGGAGTGACTGACGGAAATTGGATGCAGTGACTGAGTGAAATGGGATGCAGTGACTGAGGAAAGTGGGATGCAGTGACTGAGTGAAATGGGATGCAGTGACAGAGTGAAATGGGATGCAGTGACTGAGGGAAGTGGGATGCAGTGACTGAGTGAAATGGGATGCAGTGCCCGAGTGAAATGAGATGCAGTGACTGAGTGAAATGGGATGCACTATTTTTGGGAAGTAGGATGCAATCACTGATTGAAATGAGATGCAGAGACTGTGGGAAAGGAGATGCTGTGTCTATGGGCAATGGGATACAGTGAGTGTCGGAAATTGAATTCAGCGTCTGTGAGATAGGGGAACCAGTGACTGATGGAAATGGGATGCTGTGACTGTGGTGAAGGAGATGCAGTGATGGAGTGAATTGGGATGCAGTGACTGACTGAAATGTGATGCAGTGACTGAGTGACATGTGATGCAGTGACTGAGTGAAATGGGATGCAGTGACTGCGTGAAATGCGATGCAGTGACTGCGTGAAATGCGATGCAGTGACTGCGTGAAATGCGATGCAGTGACTGCGTGAAATGGGATGCAGTGTCTGCGTGAAATGGGATACAGTGACTGAGTGAAATGCGATGCAGTCACTGAGTGCAATGTGATGCAGTGACTGAGTGAAATGTGATGCAGTGACTGCTTGAAATGGGATGCATCACTGAATGCAATGGAATGCTGTGACTGGGTGAAACGGGATGCAGTGACTGATGGAAATTGGATGCAGTGACAGAGTGACATGAGCTGCAGTGTCTGAAGGAAATGTGATGCAGTGACTGAGGGAAATGGGATGCAGTGACTCAGGGAAATGGGATGCAGTGAGTCTGGGAAATTGAATTCATCATCTGTGAGATACGGGAAACAGTGACTGATGGAAATGGGATTCTGTGACTGTGGTGAAGGAGATGCAGTGATGGAGTGAATTGGGATACAGTGACTGAGTGAAATGTGATGCAGTGACTGAGTGAAATGTGATGCAGTGACTGTGGTGAAGGAGATGCAGTGACTGAAAGAAATGGGATACAGTGACTGAGTGAAATGGGATGGAGTGACTGAGTGAAATGTGATGCAGTGACTGAGTGAAATGGGATGCAGTGACTGAGTAAAATGGGATGCAGTGACTGCGTGAAATGGGATGCAGTGACTGCGTGAAATGGGACGCAGTGACTCAGTGAAATGTGATTCAGTCACTGAGTGACAGGTGATTCCGTCACTGAGTGAAATATGATGCACTCACTGAGTGTACTGTGATTCAGTCACTGAGAGTACTGTGATTCAGTCACTGAGTGTACTGTGATTCAGTCACTGAGTGAACTGTGATGCAGTCACTGAGTGAAATAGGATGCAGTGGCTGAGTGAAATGGGATGCAGTGACTGAGTGAAATGAGATGCAGTGACTGAGTGAAATGAGATGCAGTGACTGAGGTACTTGGAAGGAGTGACTGAGTTAATAGGGATGCAGTGCGCGAGCGGGCTTGGGGTGCAGTGACTGAGTGAAATGGGATGCAGTGGTTTAAGGAAAGGAAATGCAGTGTCTGTGGGAAATGGGATGCTGCGACTGAGGGAAATGGGATGGAGTGACTGACGGAAATTGGATGCAGTGACTGAGTGAAATGGGATGCAGTGACTGAGGAAAGTGGGATGCAGTGACTGAGTGAAATGGGATGCAGTGACAGAGTGAAATGGGATGCAGTGACTGAGGGAAGTGGGATGCAGTGACTGAGTGAAATGGGATGCAGTGCCCGAGTGAAATGAGATGCAGTGACTGAGTGAAATGGGATGCACTATTTTTGGGAAGTAGGATGCAATCACTGATTGAAATGAGATGCAGAGACTGTGGGAAAGGAGATGCTGTGTCTATGGGCAATGGGATACAGTGAGTGTCGGAAATTGAATTCAGCGTCTGTGAGATAGGGGAACCAGTGACTGATGGAAATGGGATGCTGTGACTGTGGTGAAGGAGATGCAGTGATGGAGTGAATTGGGATGCAGTGACTGACTGAAATGTGATGCAGTGACTGAGTGACATGTGATGCAGTGACTGAGTGAAATGGGATGCAGTGACTGCGTGAAATGCGATGCAGTGACTGCGTGAAATGCGATGCAGTGACTGCGTGAAATGCGATGCAGTGACTGCGTGAAATGGGATGCAGTGTCTGCGTGAAATGGGACGCAGTGACTCAGTGAAATGTGATTCTGTCACTGAGTGAATTGTGATTCCGTCACTGTGTGAAATATGATGCACTCACTGAGTGTACTGTGATTCAGTCACTGAGTGAACTGTGATTCAGTCACTGAGTGAAATAGGATGAAGTGGCAGAGTGAAATGGGATGCAGTGACTGAGTGAAATGCGATGCAGTGACTGAGTGAAATGGGATGCAGTGAATGAGTGAAATGAGATGCACTGACTGATGGAAATTGGATGCAGTGACAGAGTGACATGAGCTGCAGTGACTGAGTGAAATGAGATGCATTGTTTGATGGAAGTATGATGCAGTAACTGACGGAAATGAGATGCAGTGTCTGAGTGAAATGGGATGCAGTGACTGAGGGACATGGGATGCAGTGACTGCGTGAAATGGGATGCAGTGACTGTGGTGAAGGAGATGCAGTGACTGAGGGAAATGGGATGCAGTGACTGAGTAAAATACAATGTAGTGACTGAGTGAAATGTGATGCATTGACTGCGTGAAATGGGATGCAGTGACTGTGGTGAAGGAGATGCAGTGACTGAGGGAAATGGGATACAGTGACTGAGTGAAATGGGATGCAGTGACTGAGTGAAATGCGAAGCAGTGACTGAGGGACATGGGAAGCAGTGACTGAGGGACATGGGATGCAGTGACTGAGGGAAATGGGATGCCGTGACTGAGTGAAAGGAGATGCTCTGTCTGATGGAAATGTGATGCAGTGACAGAGTGACATGAGCTGCAGTGACAGAGGTACTGGGAAGGAGTGACTGAGTTAATAAGGAATCAGTGCCCGAGCGGGCTTGGGGTGCAGTGACTGAGGGAAATGGGATACAGTCCCTGACCGAAAAGGGACGCACTGACTGAGTGAAATGGGATGCAGTGACTGAAGGACATGGGATGCAGTGATTGAGGGACATGAGATGCAGTGACTGAGAGCCATGGGATGCAGTGACACACGGACATGGGATGCAGTGACTGAGGGACATGGGATGCAGTATTTGTAGGAAGGAGGATGAAATCACTGAGTGAAATGCGATGCAGAGACTGAGGGAAAGGAGATGCTGTGAATATGGGAAATGGGATGCAGTGAGTGTGGGAAATTGAATGCATCGTCTGTGAGATACGGGAAATAGTGACTGATGGAAATGTGATGCAGTGACTGTGGTGAAGGAGATGCAGTGATTGAGTGCAATGGGATGCAGTGACTGAGTGAAATGTGATGCAGTGACTGCTTGAAATGGGATGCAGTGACTGAGGGAAATGGGATGCAGTGACTCAGGGAAATGGGATGCAGTGAGTCTGGGAAATTGAATTCATCATCTGTGAGATACGGGAAACAGTGACTGATGGAAATGGGATTCTGTGACTGTGGTGAAGGAGATGCAGTGATGGAGTGAATTGGGATACAGTGACTGAGTGAAATGTGATGCAGTGACTGAGTGAAATGTGATGCAGTGACTGAGTGAAATGTGATGCAGTGACTGTGGTGAAGGAGATGCAGTGACTGAAGGAAATGGGATACAGTGACTGAGTGAAATGGGATGGAGTGACTGAGTGAAATGTGATGCAGTGACTGAGTGAAATGGGATGCAGTGACTGAGTAAAATGGGATGCAGTGACTGCGTGAAATGGGATGCAGTGACTGCGTGAAATGGGACGCAGTGACTCAGTGAAATGTGATTCAGTCACTGAGTGACAGGTGATTCCGTCACTGAGTGAAATATGATGCACTCACTGAGTGTACTGTGATTCAGTCACTGAGAGTACTGTGATTCAGTCACTGAGTGTACTGTGATTCAGTCACTGAGTGTACTGTGATTCAGTCACTGAGTGAACTGTGATTCAGTCACTGAGTGAACTGTGATGCAGTCACTGAGTGAAATAGGATGCAGTGGCTGAGTGAAATGGGATGCAGTGACTGAGTGAAATGAGATGCAGTGACTGTGTGAAATGAGATGCAGTGACTGAGGTACTTGGAAGGAGTGACTGAGTTAATAGGGATGCAGTGCGCGAGCGGGCTTGGGGTGCAGTGACTGAGTGAAATGGGATGCAGTGGTTTAAGGAAAGGAAATGCAGTGTCTGTGGGAAATGGGATGCTGCGACTGAGGGAAATGGGATGGAGTGACTGACGGAAATTGGATGCAGTGACTGAGTGAAATGGGATGCAGTGACTGAGGAAAGTGGGATGCAGTGACTGAGTGAAATGGGATGCAGTGACAGAGTGAAATGGGATGCAGTGACTGAGGGAAGTGGGATGCAGTGACTGAGTGAAATGGGATGCAGTGCCCGAGTGAAATGAGATGCAGTGTCTGAGTGAAATGAGAAGCAGTGACTGAGTGAAATGGGATGCAGTGACTGAGGGACATGGGATGCAGTGACTGAGGGACATGGGATGCAGTGACTGCGTGAAATGGGATGCAGTGACTGTGGTGAAGGAGATGCAGTGACTGAGGGAAATGGGATGCAGTGACTGAGTAAAATACAATGTAGTGACTGAGTGAAATGTGATGCATTGACTGCGTGAAATGGGATGCAGTGACTGTGGTGAAGGAGATGCAGTGACTGAGGGAAATGGGATACAGTGACTGAGTGAAATGGGATGCAGTGACTGAGTGAAATGCGAAGCAGTGACTGAGGGACATGGGAAGCAGTGACTGAGGGACATGGGATGCAGTGACTGAGGGAAATGGGATGCCGTGACTGAGTGAAAGGAGATGCACTGTCTGATGGAAATGTGATGCAGTGACAGAGTGACATGAGCTGCAGTGACAGAGGTACTGGGAAGGAGTGACTGAGTTAATAGGGAATCAGTGCCCGAGCGGGCTTGGGGTGCAGTGACTGAGGGAAATGGGATACAGTCCCTGACCGAAAAGGGACGCACTGACTGAGTGAAATGGGATGCAGTGACTGAAGGACATGGGATGCAGTGATTGAGGGACATGAGATGCAGTGACTGAGAGCCATGGGATGCAGTGACACACGGACATGGGATGCAGTGACTGAGGGACATGGGATGCAGTATTTGTAGGAAGGAGGATGAAATCACTGAGTGAAATGCGATGCAGAGACTGAGGGAAAGGAGATGCCGTGAATATGGGAAATGGGATGCAGTGAGTGTGGGAAATTGAATGCATCGTCTGTGAGATACGGGAAATAGTGACTGATGGAAATGTGATGCAGTGACTGTGGTGAAGGAGATGCAGTGATTGAGTGCAATGGGATGCAGTGACTGAGTGAAATGTGATGCAGTGACTGCTTGAAATGGGATGCAGTGACTGAGGGAAATGGGATGCAGTGACTGAGGGAAATCGGATGCAGTGACTGAGTGAAATGAGATGCACTGACTGAGTGAAATGAGCTGCAGTGACTGACGGAAATGTGATGCAGTGACTGAGGGAAATGGGGTGCAGTATTTGTGGGAAGAAGGATGCAATCACTGAGTGAAATGAGATGATGAGACTGAGGGCAAGGAGATGCTGTGACTATGGGAAATGGGATGCACTGAGTGTGGGAAATTGAATGCAGCGTGTGTGACATACGGGAAACAGTGACTGATAGAAATGGGATGCAGTAACTGTGTTGAAGGAGATGCAGTGACTGAGTGAAATGGGATGCAGTGACTGCGTGAAATGCGATGCAGTGACTGAGTGAAATGTGATTCAGTCACTGAGTGAATTGGGATGGATCACTGAGTGAAATGGGATGTAGTGACTGATGGAAATTGGATGCAGTGACAGAGTGACATGAGGTGCAGTGACTGAATGAAATGTGATGCAGTGACTGCGTGAAATGGGATGCACTGAATTAGTGAAATGAGATGTAGTGAATTAGTGAAATGAGATGTAGTGACTGATGGAAATGTGATGCAGTTACTGTGGGACATGGGATGCAGTGACTGAGGTACTGGGAAGGAGTGACTGAGTGAAATGCGATGCAGTGACTGAGTGAAATGAGATGCACTGACTGATGGAAATTGGATGTAGTGACAGAGCGACATGGGATGCAGTGACTGAGTGCAATGAGAAGCTTAGAATGCACTGTCTGTGAGATACGAAAACAGTGACTGATGGAAAGGGATGCATCGAATGTGGTGAAGGGGATGCAGTGACTGAGTGAAATGTGATGCAGCGACTGAGTGAAATGCGATGCAGTGACTGCGTGAAATGCGATGCAGTGACTGCGTGAAATGCGATGCAGTGACTGCGCGAAATGGGATGCAGTGACGACGTGAAATGGGACGCAGTGACTGAGTGTAATGTGATTTAGTCACTGAGTGTAATGTGATTCCGTCACTGAGTGAAATATGATGCACTCACTGAGTGTACTGTGATTCATTCACTGAGTGAACTGTGATGCAGCTACTGAGTGAAATGGGATGCAGTGGCTGAATGAAATGAGATGCAGTGACTGAGTGAAATGAGATGCAGTGACTGAATGAAATGAGATGGAGTGACTGAGTGAAATGGGCTGCAGTGACTGCGTGAAATGGGCTGCAGTGACTGAGAGAAATGGGCTGCAGTCACTGAGTGAAATCTGTTGCTGTCTCTGAGTGAAATGTGATGCCTCACTGAGTTGAATGGGATGCAGGGACTGAGTGAAATGAGATGCACTGACTGAGGGAAAAGGGATTCAGTATTTTTGGGAAGTAGGATGCAATCACTGAGTGAAATGCGATGCAGAGACTGAGGGAAAGGAGATGCTGTTACTATGGGAAATGGTATGCAGTGAGTGTGGGAAATTGAAAGCAGCGTCTGTGAGATACGGGGAACAGTGAGTGATGAAAATGGGATGCAGTGACTGTGGTGAAGGAGATGCAGTGATGGAGTGAAATGGGATGCAGTGACTGAGTGAAATGGGATGCAATGTCTGCGTGAAATGTGGTGCAGTGACTGCGTGAAATGCGGTGCAGTGACTGCGTGAAATGGGATGCATCACTGAGTGAAATGGGATGCAGTGACAGATGGAAATGGGATGCAGTGACTGAGTGAAATGGGATGAAGTGACTGAGGGAAGTGGGATGCAGTGACTGAGTGAAATGGGATGCAGTGCCCGAGTGAAATGAGATGCAGTGTCTGAGTGAAATGAGAAGCAGTGACTGAGTGAAATGGGATGCAGTGACTGAGGGACATGGGATGCAGTGACTGCGTGAAATGGGATGCAGTGACTGTGGTGAAGGAGATGCAGTGACTGAGGGAAATGGGATGCAGTGACTGAGTAAAATACAATGTAGTGACTGAGTGAAATGTGATGCATTGACTGCGTGAAATGGGATGCAGTGACTGTGGTGAAGGAGATGCAGTGACTGAGGGAAATGGGATACAGTGACTGAGTGAAATGGGATGCAGTGACTGAGTGAAATGCGAAGCAGTGACTGAGGGACATGGGAAGCAGTGACTGAGGGACATGGGATGCAGTGACTGCTTGAAATGGGATGCCGTGACTGAGTGAAAGGAGATGCACTGTCTGATGGAAATGTGATGCAGTGACAGAGTGACATGAGCTGCAGTGACAGAGGTACTGGGAAGGAGTGACTGAGTTAATAGGGAATCAGGGCCCGAGCGGGCTTGGGGTGCAGTGACTGAGGGAAATGGGATACAGTCCCTGACCGAAAAGGGACGCACTGACTGAGTGAAATGGGATGCAGTGACTGAAGGACATGGGATGCAGTGATTGAGGGACATGAGATGCAGTGACTGAGAGCCATGGGATGCAGTGACACACGGACATGGGATGCAGTGACTGAGGGACATGGGATGCAGTATTTGTAGGAAGGAGGATGAAATCACTGAGTGAAATGCGATGCAGAGACTGAGGGAAAGGAGATGCCGTGAATATGGGAAATGGGATGCAGTGAGTGTGGGAAATTGAATGCATCGTCTGTGAGATACGGGAAATAGTGACTGATGGAAATGTGATGCAGTGACTGTGGTGAAGGAGATGCAGTGATTGAGTGCAATGGGATGCAGTGACTGAGTGAAATGTGATGCAGTGACTGCTTGAAATGGGATGCAGTGACTGAGGGAAATGGGATGCAGTGACTGAGGGAAATCGGATGCAGTGACTGAGTGAAATGAGATGCACTGACTGAGTGAAATGAGCTGCAGTGACTGACGGAAATGTGATGCAGTGACTGAGGGAAATTGGGTGCAGTATTTGTGGGAAGAAGGATGCAATCACTGAGTGAAATGAGATGATGAGACTGAGGGCAAGGAGATGCTGTGACTATGGGAAATGGGATGCACTGAGTGTGGGAAATTGAATGCAGCGTGTGTGACATACGGGAAACAGTGACTGATAGAAATGGGATGCAGTAACTGTGTTGAAGGAGATGCAGTGACTGAGTGAAATGGGATGCAGTGACTGCGTGAAATGCGATGCAGTGACTGAGTGAAATGTGATTCAGTCACTGAGTGAATTGGGATGGATCACTGAGTGAAATGGGATGTAGTGACTGATGGAAATTGGATGCAGTGACAGAGTGACATGAGGTGCAGTGACTGAATGAAATGTGATGCAGTGACTGCGTGAAATGGGATGCACTGAATTAGTGAAATGAGATGTAGTGAATTAGTGAAATGAGATGTAGTGACTGATGGAAATGTGATGCAGTTACTGTGGGACATGGGATGCAGTGACTGAGGTACTGGGAAGGAGTGACTGAGTGAAATGCGATGCAGTGACTGAGTGAAATGAGATGCACTGACTGATGGAAATTGGATGCAGTGACAGAGCGACATGGGATGCAGTTTTTGAGTGCAATGAGAAGCTTAGAATGCACTGTCTGTGAGATACGAAAACAGTGACTGATGGAAAGGGATGCATCGAATGTGGTGAAGGGGATGCAGTGACTGAGTGAAATGTGATGCAGCGACTGAGTGAAATGCGATGCAGTGACTGCGTGAAATGCGATGCAGTGACTGCGTGAAATGCGATGCAGTGACTGCGCGAAATGGGATGCAGTGACGACGTGAAATGGGACGCAGTGACTGAGTGTAATGTGATTTAGTCACTGAGTGTAATGTGATTCCGTCACTGAGTGAAATATGATGCACTCACTGAGTGTACTGTGATTCATTCACTGAGTGAACTGTGATGCAGCTACTGAGTGAAATGGGATGCAGTGGCTGAATGAAATGAGATGCAGTGACTGAGTGAAATGAGATGCAGTGACTGAATGAAATGAGATGGAGTGACTGAGTGAAATGGGCTGCAGTGACTGCGTGAATTGGGCTGCAGTGACTGAGAGAAATGGGCTGCAGTCACTGAGTGAAATCTGTTGCTGTCTCTGAGTGAAATGTGATGCATCACTGAGTTGAATGGGATGCAGGGACTGAGTGAAATGAGATGCACTGACTGAGGGAAAAGGGATTCAGTATTTTTGGGAAGTAGGATGCAATCACTGAGTGAAATGCGATGCAGAGACTGAGGGAAAGGAGATGCTGTTACTATGGGAAATGGTATGCAGTGAGTGTGGGAAATTGAAAGCAGCGTCTGTGAGATACGGGGAACAGTGAGTGATGAAAATGGGATGCAGTGACTGTGGTGAAGGAGATGCAGTGATGGAGTGAAATGGGATGCAGTGACTGAGTGAAATGGGATGCAATGTCTGCGTGAAATGTGGTGCAGTGACTGCGTGAAATGCGGTGCAGTGACTGCGTGAAATGGGATGCATCACTGAGTGAAATGGGATGCAGTGACAGATGGAAATGGGATGCAGTGACTGAGTGAAATGGGATGAAGTGACTGTGTGAAATGGGATGAAGTGACTGAGTGAAATGCGATGCAGTGACTGAGTGAAATGCGATGCAGTGACTGAGTGAAATGGGATGCAGTGAATGAGTGAAATGAGATGCACTGACTGATGGAAATTGGATGCAGTGACAGAGTGACATGAGCTGCAGTGACTGAGTGAAATGAGATGCATTGTTTGATGGAAGTATGATGCAGTAACTGACGGAAATGAGATGCAGTGTCTGAGTGAAATGAGAAGCAGTGACTGAGTGAAATGGGATGCAGTGACTGAGGGACATGGGATGCAGTGACTGCGTGAAATGGGATGCAGTGACTGTGGTGAAGGAGATGCAATGACTGAGGGAAATGGGATGCAGTGACTGAGTAAAATACAATGTAGTGACTGAGTGAAATGTGATGCATTGACTGCGTGAAATGGGATGCAGTGACTGTGGTGAAGGAGATGCAGTGACTGAGGGAAATGGGATACAGTGACTGAGTGAAATGGGATGCAGTGACTGAGTGAAATGCGAAGCAGTGACTGAGGGACATGGGAAGCAGTGACTGAGGGACATGGGATGCAGTGACTGAGGGAAATGGGATGCCGTGACTGAGTGAAAGGAGATGCTCTGTCTGATGGAAATGTGATGCAGTGACAGAGTGACATGAGCTGCAGTGACAGAGGTACTGGGAAGGAGTGACTGAGTTAATAGGGAATCAGTGCCCGAGCGGGCTTGGGGTGCAGTGACTGAGGGAAATGGGATACAGTCCCTGACCGAAAAGGGACGCACTGACTGAGTGAAATGGGATGCAGTGACTGAAGGACATGGGATGCAGTGATTGAGGGACATGAGATGCAGTGACTGAGAGCCATGGGATGCAGTGACACACGGACATGGGATGCAGTGACTGAGGGACATGGGATGCAGTATTTGTAGGAAGGAGGATGAAATCACTGAGTGAAATGCGATGCAGAGACTGAGGGAAAGGAGATGCTGTGAATATGGGAAATGGGATGCAGTGAGTGTGGGAAATTGAATGCATCGTCTGTGAGATACGGGAAATAGTGACTGATGGAAATGTGATGCAGTGACTGTGGTGAAGGAGATGCAGTGATTGAGTGCAATGGGATGCAGTGACTGAGTGAAATGTGATGCAGTGACTGCTTGAAATGGGATGCAGTGACTGAGGGAAATGGGATGCAGTGACTGAGGGAAATCGGATGCAGTGACTGAGTGAAATGAGATGCACTGACTGAGTGAAATGAGCTGCAGTGACTGACGGAAATGTGATGCAGTGACTGAGGGAAATGGGGTGCAGTATTTGTGGGAAGAAGGATGCAATCACTGAGTGAAATGAGATGATGAGACTGAGGGCAAGGAGATGCTGTGACTATGGGAAATGGGATGCACTGAGTGTGGGAAATTGAATGCAGCGTGTGTGACATACGGGAAACAGTGACTGATAGAAATGGGATGCAGTAACTGTGTTGAAGGAGATGCAGTGACTGAGTGAAATGGGATGCAGTGACTGCGTGAAATGCGATGCAGTGACTGAGTGAAATGTGATTCAGTCACTGAGTGAATTGGGATGGATCACTGAGTGAAATGGGATGTAGTGACTGATGGAAATTGAATGCAGTGACAGAGTGACATGAGGTGCAGTGACTGAATGAAATGTGATGCAGTGACTGCGTGAAATGGGATGCACTGAATTAGTGAAATGAGATGTAGTGAATTAGTGAAATGAGATGTAGTGACTCATGGAAATGTGATGCAGTTACTGTGGGACATGGGATGCAGTGACTGAGGTACTGGGAAGGAGTGACTGAGTGAAATGCGATGCAGTGACTGAGTGAAATGAGATGCACTGACTGATGGAAATTGGATGCAGTGACAGAGCGACATGGGATGCAGTGACTGAGTGCAATGAGAAGCTTAGAATGCACTGTCTGTGAGATACGAAAACAGTGACTGATGGAAAGGGATGCATCGAATGTGGTGAAGGGGATGCAGTGACTGAGTGAAATGTGATGCAGCGACTGAGTGAAATGCGATGCAGTGACTGCGTGAAATGCGATGCAGTGACTGCGTGAAATGCGATGCAGTGACTGCGCGAAATGGGATGCAGTGACGACGTGAAATGGGACGCAGTGACTGAGTGTAATGTGATTTAGTCACTGAGTGTAATGTGATTCCGTCACTGAGTGAAATATGATGCACTCACTGAGTGTACTGTGATTCATTCACTGAGTGAACTGTGATGCAGCTACTGAGTGAAATGGGATGCAGTGGCTGAATGAAATGAGATGCAGTGACTGAGTGAAATGAGATGCAGTGACTGAATGAAATGAGATGGAGTGACTGAGTGAAATGGGCTGCAGTGACTGCGTGAAATGGGCTGCAGTGACTGAGAGAAATGGGCTGCAGTCACTGAGTGAAATCTGTTGCTGTCTCTGAGTGAAATGTGATGCATCACTGAGTTGAATGGGATGCAGGGACTGAGTGAAATGAGATGCACTGACTGAGGGAAAAGGGATTCAGTATTTTTGGGAAGTAGGATGCAATCACTGAGTGAAATGCGATGCAAAGACTGAGGGAAAGGAGATGCTGTTACTATTGGAAATGGTATGCAGTGAGTGTGGGAAATTGAAAGCAGCGTCTGTGAGATACGGGGAACAGTGAGTGATGAAAATGGGATGCAGTGACTGTGGTGAAGGAGATGCAGTGATTGAGTGAAATGGGATGCAGTGACTGAGTGAAATGGGATGCAGTGTCTGCGTGAAATGTGGTGCAGTGACTGCGTGAAATGTGGTGCAGTGACTGCGTGAAATGGGATGCATCACTGAGTGAAATGGGATGCAGTGACAGATGGAAATGGGATGCAGTGACTGAGTGACATGGGATGAAGTGACTGTGTGAAATGGGATGAAGTGACTGAGTGAAATGCGATGCAGTGACTGAGTGAAATGCGATGCAGTGACTGAGTGAAATGGGATGCAGTGAATGAGTGAAATGAGATGCACTGACTGATGGAAATTGGATGCAGTGACAGAGTGACATGAGCTGCAGTGACTGAGTGAAATGAGATGCATTGTTTGATGGAAGTATGATGCAGTAACTGACGGAAATGAGATGCAGTGACTGAGGGAAATGGGATGCAGTGACTTAGGGAAATGGGATGCAGTGACCGAGTGAAATGAGATGCAGTGACTGAGCGAAATGGGATGCAGTGACTCAGTGAAATGTGATTCCGTCACTGAGTGAAATATGATGCACTCACTGAGTGTACTGTGATTCAGTCACTGAGTGAACTGTGATGCAGTCACTGAGTGAACTGTGATGCAGTCACTGAGTGAAATGGGATGCAATGGCTGAGTGAAATGAGATGCAGTGACTGAGTGAAATGGGATGCAGTGACTGAGGGACATGGGATGCAGTGACTGAGGGACATGGGATGCACTGACTGAGGGACATGGGATGCACTGACTGAGGGACATGGGATGCCGTGACTGAGGGAAATGGGATGCAGTGAATGAGGGACATGGGATGCAGTGACACATGGACATGGGATGCAGTGACCTGAGGGAATTGGGATGCAGTGACTGAGTGAAATGAGATGCATTGTTTGATGGAAATATGATGCAGTAACTGACGGAAATGAGATGCAGTGACTGAGGGAAATGGGATGCAGTGACTAAGGGAAATGGGATGCAGTGACCGAGTGAAATGAGATGCAGTGACTGAGCAAAATGGGATGCGCTATTTTTGGGAAGGAGGATGCAATCACTGATTGAAATGAGATGCAGAGACTGTGGGAAAGGAGATGCTGTGACGGTGGGAAATGGGATGCAGTGACTCAGTGAAATGTGATTCAGTCACTGAGTGAAATGTGATTCCGTCACTGAGTGAAATATGATGCACTCACTGAGTGTACTGTGATTCAGTCACTGAGTGTACTGTGATTCAGTCACTGAGTGAACTGTGATGCAGTCACTGAGTGAACTGTGATGCAGTCACTGAGTGAATTGGGATGCAGTGGCTGAGGGAAATGTGATGCAGTGACTGAGTGAAATGGGATGCAGTGTTTGTGGGAAGAAGGATGCAATCACTGAGTGAAATGAGATGATGAGACTGAGGGCAAGGAGATGGTGTGACTATGGGAAATGGGATGCACTGAGTGTGGGAAATTGAATGCAGCGTGTGTGAGATACGGGAAACAGTGACTGATGGAAATGGGATGCAGTAACTGTGTTGAAGGAGATGCAGTGACTGAGTGAAATGGGATGCAGTGACTGAGTGAAATGGGATGCAGTGACTGCGTGAAATGGGATGCAGTGAATTAGTGAAATGAGATGTAGTTAATTAGTGAAATGAGATGTAGTGACTGATGGAAATGTGATGCAGTTACTGTGGGACATGGGTGCAGTGACTGAGTGCATAGTGATGCAGTGCCCGAGCGGGCTTGGGGTGCATTGACTGAGGGAAATGGGATACAGTGCCTGAGTGCAATGTGATGCAGTAATTGAGGGAAATAGGATGCAGTGACTGAGGTACTGGGAAGGAGTGACTGAGGGAAATGGGATGCAGTGACTGACGGAAATGGGATGCAGTGACTAAGTGAAATGGGAAGCACTGACAGAGTGAAATGCGATGCAGTGATTGCGTGAAATGAGATGCCTTGTTTGATGGAAATATGATGCAGTAACTGACGGAAATGAGAAGCAGTGACAGAGTGAAATGGGATGCAGTGACTGAGTTAATAGGGATACAGTGCCCGAGCCGGCTTGGAGTACAGTGACTGAGGGAAATGGGATACAGTGGCTGAGAGAAATGGGATGCACTGTCTTAGTGAAATGGGATGCCGTGACTGAGGGAAATGGGATGCAGTGACTGAGTGAAAGGAGATGCACTGTCTGATGGAAATGTGATGCAGTGACAGAGGTACTGGGAAGGAGTGACTGAGTTAATAGGGAATCAGTGCCCAAGCGGGCTTGGGGTGCAGTGACTGAGGGAAAAGGGATACAGTGCCTGAGTGCAATGTGATGCAGTAATTGAGGGAAATAGGATGCAGTGACTGAGGTACTGGGAAGGAGTGACTGAGGGAAATGGGATGCAGTGACTGTGTGAAATGGGATGCAGTGACTAAGTGAAATGGGAAGCACTGACAGAGTGAAATGCGATGCAGTGACTGCGTGAAATGAGATACCTTGTTTGATGGAAATTTGATGCAGTAACTGACGGAAATGAGATGCAGTGACAGAGTGAAATGGGATGCAGTGACTGAGTGAAATGGGATGCAGTGACTGAGTTAATGGGGATGCAGTGCCCGAGCCGGCTTGGAGTACAGTGACTGAGGGAAATGGGATACAGTGGCTGAGAGAAATGGGATGCACTGTCTTAGTGAAATGGGATGCAGTGGCTGAGTGAAATGGGATGCAGTAACTGGTGGAAATGGGATGCTGTGACTGATCGAAATGGGATGCGGTGACTGAGGTGAGGGAGATGCAGTGATGGAGTGAATTGGGATGCAGTGACTGAGTAAAATGTGATGCAGTGACTGAGTGAAATGTCATGCAGTGACTGAGTGTAATGGGATGCAGTGACTGAGTGTAATGGGATGCAGTGACTGAGTGAAATGGGATGCAGTGACTGCGTGAAATGGGATGCAGTGACTGCGTGAAATGGGATGCAGTGACTGCGTGAAATGGGACGCAGTGACTCAGTGAAATGTGATTCACTCACTGAGTGAAAGGTGATTCCGTCACTGAGTGAAATATGGGCACTCACTGAGTGTAATGTGATTCAGTCACTGAGTGAACTGTGATTCAGTCACTGTGTGAACTGTGATGCAGTCACTGAGTGAAATGGGATGCAGTGGCTGAGTGAAATGGGATGCAGTGACTGAGTGAAATGAGATGCAGTGACTGACTGAAATGCGATGCAGTGACTGAGGTACTGGTAAGGAGTGACTGAGTTAATAGGGATGCAGTGCCCGAGCGGTCTTGGGGTGCAGTGACTGAGTGAAATGGGATGCAGTGACTTAAGGAAAGGAAATGCAGTGTCTGTGGGGAATGGAATGCTGCGACTGAGGGAAATGGGATGGAGTGACTGACGGAAATGGGATGCAGTGACTGAGCGAAATGGGTGGCAGTGACGAGTGAAATGGGTTACAGTGACTGAGTGAAATGGGATGCACTGACTGAGGGAAGTGCGATGCAGTGACTGAGGAAAATGGGATGCAGTGACTGAGGGAAATGGGATGCAGTGACTGAGTGAAATGAGATGCAGTGACTGAGCGAAATGGGATGCACTATTTTTGGGAAGTAGCATGCAATCACTGATTGAAATGAGATGCAGAGACTGAGGGAAAGGAGATGCTGTGACGATGGGAAATGGGATGCAGTGAGTGTGGGAAATTGAATGCAGCGCCTGTGTGATAAGGGAAACAGTGAGTGATGGAAATGGGATGCAGTGACTATGGTGAAGGAGATGCAGTGATTGAGTGAATTGGGATGCAGTGACTGAGTAAAATACAATGCAGTGACTGAGTGAAATGTGATGCAGTGACTGCGTGAAATGGGATGCAGTGACTGTGGTGAAGGAGATGCAGTGACTGAGGGAAATGGGATACAGTGACTGAGTGAAATGGGATGCAGTGATTGAGTAAAATGGGATGCAGTGACTGAGGGACATGGGATGCAGTGACTATGGGAAATGGGATGCAGTCTCTGAGTGAAATGGGATGCAGTCTCTGAGCGAACTGTGTTGCAGTCACTGAGTGAAATGTGATGCAGTGACTGAGTGAAATGGGATGCAGTCTCTGAGTGAAATGGGATGCAGTCTCTGAGTGAAATGGGATGCAGTCTCTGAGCGAAATGTGTTGCAGTCACTGAGTGAAATGGGATGCAGTCTCTGAGCGAAATGTGTTGCAGTCACTGACTGAAATTGGACGCATCACTGAGTGAAATGGGACGCAGTGACTGAGGTAAATGGGATGCGGGGACTGAGTGAAATGGGACGCAGTGACCTGAGGGAAATGCGATGCAGTGACTGAGTGAAATGAGATGCCTTGTTTGATGGAAATATGATGCAGTAACTGACGAAAATGAGATGCAGTGACAGAGTGAAATGGGATGCAGTGACTGAGGGACATGGGATGCAGTGACTGAGGGACATGGGATGCAGTGACTGAGGGAAATGGGATGCAGTGACTGAGGGAAATGAGATGCAGTGTCTGAGGGACATGAGATGCAGTGACTGAGGGACATGGGATGCAGTGACACACGGACATGGGATGCACTGTCACACGGACATGGGATGCAGTGACTGAGAGAATTGGGATGCAATGACTGAGGGAAATGGGATGCAGTGACCGAGTGAAATGAGATGCTGTGACTGTTGGAAATGGGATGCAGTGACTGCGTGAAATGGGATGCAGTGAATTAGTGAAATGAGATGTGGTGAATTAGTGAAATGAGATGTAGTGACTGATGGAAATGTGATGCAGTTACTGTGGGACGTGGGATGCAGTGACTGAGTGAATAGTGATGCAGTGCCCGAGCGGGCTTGGGGTGCAGTGACTGAGGGAAATGGGATACAGTGCCTGAGTGCAATGTGATGCAGTAATTGAGGGAAATAGGATGCAGTGACTGAGGTACTGGGAAGGAGTGACTGAGGGAAATGGGATGCAGTGACTGACGGAAATGGGATGCAGTGACTAAGTGAAATGGGAAGCACTGACAGAGTGAAATGCGATGCAGTGACTCAGTGAAATGAGATGCCTTGTTTGATGGAAATATGATGCAGTAACTGACGGAAATGAGATGCAGTGACTGTGGTGAAGGAGATGCAGTGACTGAGGGAAATGGGATACAGTGACTGAGTGAAATGGGATGCAGTGATTGAGTAAAATGGGATGCAGTGACTGAGGGACATGGGATGCAGTGACTGAGTGAAATGGGATGCAGTCTCTGAGTGAAATGGGATGCAGTCTCTGAGCGAAATGTGTTGCAGTCACTGAGTGAAATGTGATGCAGTGACTGAGTGAAATGGGATGCAGTCTCTGAGTGAAATGGGATGCAGTCTCTGAGTGAAATGGGATGCAGTCTCTGAGCGAAATGTGTTGCAGTCACTGACTGAAATTGGACGCATCACTGAGTGAAATGGGACGCAGTGACTGAGGGAAATGGGATGCAGTGACTGAGTGAAATGGGAAGCACTGACTGAGTGAAATGCGATGCAGTGACTCAGTGAAATGAGATGCCTTGTTTGATGGAAATATGATGCAGTAACTGACGGAAATGAGATGCAGTGACAGAGTGAAATGGGATGCAGTGACTGAGGGACATGGGATGCAGTGACTGAGGGACATGGGATGCAGTGACTGAGTGAAATGGGATGCAGTGACTGAGTGAAATGGGATGCAGTGACTGAGTGAAATGAGATGCAGTGTCTGAGGGACATGTGATGCAGTGACTGAGGGACATGGGATGCAGTGACACACGGACATGGGATGCACTGTCACACGGACATGGGATGCAGTGACTGAGAGAATTGGGATGCAATGACTGAGGGAAATAGGATGCAGTGACCGAGTGAAATGAGATGCTGTGACTGAGGGAAATGGGATGCAGTGACTGCGTGAAATGGGATGCAGTGAATTAGTGAAATGAGATGTAGTGAATTAGTGAAATGAGATGTAGTGACTGATGGAAATGTGATGCAGTTACTGTGGGACATGGGATGCAGTGACTGAGTGAATAGTGATGCAGTGCCCGAGCGGGCTTGGGGTGCAGTGACTGAGGGAAATGGGATACAGTGCCTGAGTGCAATGTGATGCAGTAATTGAGGGAAATAGGATGCAGTGACTGAGGTACTGGGAAGGAGTGACTGATGGAAATGGGATGCAGTGACTGACGGAAATGGGATGCAGTGACTAAGTGAAATGGGAAGCACTGACAGAGTGAAATGCGATGCAGTGACTCAGTGAAATGAGATGCCTTGTTTGTTGGAAATATGATGCAGTAACTGACGGAAATGAGATGCGGTGACTGAGTGAAAAGCGATGCAGTGAATGAGTGAAATGGGATGCAGTGACTGAGTTAATAGGGATGCAGTGACCGAGCTGG
Source organism: Stegostoma tigrinum (assembly GCF_030684315.1). Taxonomy (NCBI): domain Eukaryota; kingdom Metazoa; phylum Chordata; class Chondrichthyes; order Orectolobiformes; family Stegostomatidae; genus Stegostoma; species Stegostoma tigrinum. The sequence continues at coordinate 2,265,586 of NW_026728568.1, read as the reverse complement.
CTTGGAGTACAGTGACTGAGGGAAATGGGATACAGTGGCTGAGAGAAATGGGATGCACTGTCTTAGTGAAATGGGATGCAGTGGCTGAGTGAAATGGGATGCAGTAACTGGTGGAAATGGGATGCAGTGACTGATCGAAATGGGATGCGGTGACTGAGGTGAGGGAGATGCAGTGATGGAGTGAATTGGGATGCAGTGACTGAGTGAAATGTGATGCAGTGACTGAGTGAAATGTGATGCAGTGACTGAGTGTAATGGGATGCAGTGACTGAGTGTAATGGGATGCAGTGACTGAGTGCAATGGGATGCAGTGACTGCGTGAAATGGGATGCAGTGACTGCGTGAAATGGGATGCAGTGACTGCGTGAAATGGGACGCAGTGACTCAGTGAAATGTGATTCACTCACTGAGTGAAAGGTGATTCCGTCACTGAGTGAAATATGATGCACTCACTGAGTGTACTGTGATTCAGTCACTGAGTGAACTGTGATTCAGTCACTGTGTGAACTGTGATGCAGTCACTGAGTGAAATGGGATGCAGTGGCTGAGTGAAATGGGATGCAGTGACTGAGTGAAATGAGATGCAGTGACTGAGTGAAATGAGATGCAGTGACTGAGTGAAATGAGATGCAGTGACTGACTGAAATGCGATGCAGTGACTGAGGTACTGGGAAGGAGTGACTGAGTTAATAGGGATGCAGTGCCCGAGCGGGCTTGGGGTGCCGTGACTGAGTGAAATGGGATGCAGTGACTGAAGGAAAGGAAATGCAGTGTCTGTGGGAAATGGAATGCTGCAACTGAGGGAAATGGGATGGAGTGACTGACGGAAATGGGATGCAGTGACTGAGCGAAATGGGTGGCAGTGACGAGTGAAATGGGTTGCAGTGACTGAGTGAAATGGGATGCACTGACTGAGGGAAGTGCGATGCAGTGACTGAGGAAAATGGGATGCAGTGACTGAGGGAAATGGGATGCAGTGAATGAGGGACATGGGATGCAGTGAATGAGGGACATGGGATGCAGTGACACATGGACATGGAATGCAGTTACCTGAGGGAATTGGGATGCAGTGACTGAGTGAAATGAGATGCATTGTTTGATGGAAATATGATGCAGTAACTGACGGAAATGAGATGCAGTGACTGAGGGAAATGGGATGCAGTGACTAAGGGAAATGGGATGCAGTGACCGAGTGAAATGAGATGCAGTGACTGAGCAAAATGGGATGCGCTATTTTTGGGAAGGAGGATGCAATCACTGATTGAAATGAGATGCAGAGACTGTGGGAAAGGAGATGCTGTGACGGTGGGAAATGGGATGCAGTGACTCAGTGAAATGTGATTCAGTCACTGAGTGAAATGTGATTCCGTCACTGAGTGAAATATGATGCACTCACTGAGTGTACTGTGATTCAGTCACTGAGTGAACTGTGATGCAGTCACTGAGTGAACTGTGATGCAGTCACTGAGTGAACTGGGATGCAGTGGCTGAGGGAAATGTGATGCAGTGACTGAGTGAAATGGGATGCAGTATTTGTGGGAAGAAGGATGCAATCACTGAGTGAAATGAGATGATGAGACTGAGGGCAAGGAGATGGTGTGACTATGGGAAATGGGATGCACTGAGTGTGGGAAATTGAATGCAGCGTGTGTGAGATACGGGAAACAGTGACTGATGGAAATGGGATGCAGTAACTGTGTTGAAGGAGATGCAGTGACTGAGTGAAATGGGATGCAGTGACTGCGTGAAATGCGATGCAGTGACAGAGTGAAATGTGATTCAGTCACTGAGTGAATTGGGATGCATCACTGAGTGAAATGGGATGCAGTGACTGAGTGAAATGGGATGCAGTCTCTGAGTGAAATGGGATGCAGTCTCTGAGTGAAATGGGATGCAGTCTCTGAGCGAAATGTGTTGCAGTCACTGACTGAAATTGGACGCATCACTGAGTGAAATGGGACGCAGTGACTGAGGGAAATGGGATGCAGTGACTGAGTGAAATGGGAAGCACTGACTGAGTGAAATGCGATGCAGTGTCTGAGGGACATGTGATGCAGTGACTGAGGGACATGGGATGCAGTGACACACGGACATGGGATGCACTGTCACACGGACATGGGATGCAGTGACTGAGAGAATTGGGATGCAATGACTGAGGGAAATGGGATGCAGTGACCGAGTGAAATGAGATGCTGTGACTGAGGGAAATGGGATGCAGTGACTGCGTGAAATGGGATGCAGTGAATTAGTGAAATGAGATGTAGTGAATTAGTGAAATGAGATGTAGTGACTGACGGAAATGAGATGCAGTGACAGAGTGAAATGGGATGCAGTGACTGAGGGACATGGGATGCAGTGACTGAGGGACATGGGATGCAGTGACTGAGTGAAATGGGATGCAGTGACTGAGTGAAATGAGATGCAGTGTCTGAGGGACATGTGATGCAGTGACTGAGGGACATGGGATGCAGTGACACACGGACATGGGATGCACTGTCACACGGACATGGGATGCAGTGACTGAGAGAATTGGGATGCAATGACTGAGGGAAATGGGATGCAGTGACCGAGTGAAATGAGATGCTGTGACTGAGGGAAATGGGATGCAGTGACTGCGTGAAATGGGATGCAGTGAATTAGTGAAATGAGATGTAGTGAATTAGTGAAATGAGATGTAGTGACTGATGGAAATGTGATGCAGTTACTGTGGGACATGGGATGCAGTGACTGAGTGAATAGTGATGCAGTGCCCGAGCGGGCTTGGGGTGCAGTGACTGAGGGAAATGGGATACAGTGCCTGAGTGCAATGTGATGCAGTAATTGAGGGAAATAGGATGCAGTGACTGAGGTACTGGGAAGGAGTGACTGATGGAAATGGGATGCAGTGACTGACGGAAATGGGATGCAGTGACTAAGTGAAATGGGAAGCACTGACAGAGTGAAATGCGATGCAGTGACTCAGTGAAATGAGATGCCTTGTTTGTTGGAAATATGATGCAGTAACTGACGGAAATGAGATGCGGTGACTGAGTGAAAAGCGATGCAGTGAATGAGTGAAATGGGATGCAGTGACTGAGTTAATAGGGATGCAGTGACCGAGCTGGCTTGGAGTACAGTGACTGAGGGAAATGGGATACAGTGGCTGAGAGAAATGGGATGCACTGTCTTAGTGAAATGGGATGCAGTGGCTGAGTGAAATGGGATGCAGTAACTGGTGGAAATGGGATGCAGTGACTGATCGAAATGGGATGCGGTGACTGAGGTGAGGGAGATGCAGTGATGGAGTGAATTGGGATGCAGTGACTGAGTGAAATGTGATGCAGTGACTGAGTGAAATGTGATGCAGTGACTGAGTGTAATGGGATGCAGTGACTGAGTGTAATGGGATGCAGTGACTGAGTGCAATGGGATGCAGTGACTGCGTGAAATGGGATGCAGTGACTGCGTGAAATGGGATGCAGTGACTGCGTGAAATGGGACGCAGTGACTCAGTGAAATGTGATTCACTCACTGAGTGAAAGGTGATTCCGTCACTGAGTGAAATATGATGCACTCACTGAGTGTACTGTGATTCAGTCACTGAGTGAACTGTGATTCAGTCACTGTGTGAACTGTGATGCAGTCACTGAGTGAAATGGGATGCAGTGGCTGAGTGAAATGGGATGCAGTGACTGAGTGAAATGAGATGCAGTGACTGAGTGAAATGAGATGCAGTGACTGAGTGAAATGAGATGCAGTGACTGACTGAAATGCGATGCAGTGACTGAGGTACTGGGAAGGAGTGACTGAGTTAATAGGGATGCAGTGCCCGAGCGGGCTTGGGGTGCCGTGACTGAGTGAAATGGGATGCAGTGACTGAAGGAAAGGAAATGCAGTGTCTGTGGGAAATGGAATGCTGCAACTGAGGGAAATGGGATGGAGTGACTGACGGAAATGGGATGCAGTGACTGAGCGAAATGGGTGGCAGTGACGAGTGAAATGGGTTGCAGTGACTGAGTGAAATGGGATGCACTGACTGAGGGAAGTGCGATGCAGTGACTGAGGAAAATGGGATGCAGTGACTGAGGGAAATGGGATGCAGTGAATGAGGGACATGGGATGCAGTGACACATGGACATGGAATGCAGTTACCTGAGGTAATTGGGATGCAGTGACTGAGTGAAATGAGATGCATTGTTTGATGGAAATATGATGCAGTAACTGACGGAAATGAGATGCAGTGACTGAGGGAAATGGGATGCAGTGACTAAGGGAAATGGGATGCAGTGACCGAGTGAAATGAGATGCAGTGACTGAGCAAAATGGGATGCGCTATTTTTGGGAAGGAGGATGCAATCACTGATTGAAATGAGATGCAGAGACTGTGGGAAAGGAGATGCTGTGACGGTGGGAAATGGGATGCAGTGACTCAGTGAAATGTGATTCAGTCACTGAGTGAAATGTGATTCCGTCACTGAGTGAAATATGATGCACTCACTGAGTGTACTGTGATTCAGTCACTGAGTGAACTGTGATGCAGTCACTGAGTGAACTGTGATGCAGTCACTGAGTGAACTGGGATGCAGTGGCTGAGGGAAATGTGATGCAGTGACTGAGTGAAATGGGATGCAGTATTTGTGGGAAGAAGGATGCAATCACTGAGTGAAATGAGATGATGAGACTGAGGGCAAGGAGATGGTGTGACTATGGGAAATGGGATGCACTGAGTGTGGGAAATTGAATGCAGCGTGTGTGAGATACGGGAAACAGTGACTGATGGAAATGGGATGCAGTAACTGTGTTGAAGGAGATGCAGTGACTGAGTGAAATGGGATGCAGTGACTGCGTGAAATGCGATGCAGTGACAGAGTGAAATGTGATTCAGTCACTGAGTGAATTGGGATGCATCACTGAGTGAAATGGGATGCAGTGACTGATGGAAATTGGATGCAGTGACTGTGGTACTGGGAAGGAGTGACTGAGTGAAATGCGATGCAGTGACTGAGTGAAATGAGATGCACTGACTGATGGAAATTGGATGCAGTGATGGAGCGACATGAGCTGCAGTGACTGAGTGAAATGAGAAGCTGAGAATGCACTGTCTGTGAGATACGAAAACAGTGACTGATGGAAATGGGATGCAGTGACTGTGGTGAAGGGGATGCAGTGACTGAGTTAAATGTGATGCAGCGACTGAGTGAAATGTGATGCAGTGACTGCGTGAAATGCGATGCAGTGACTGCGTGAAATGCGATGCAGTGACTGCGTGAAATGGGATGCAGTGACGACGTGAAATGGGACGCAGTGACTGAGTGTAATGTGATTTAGTCACTGAGTGAAATGTGATTCCGTCACTGAGTGAAATATGATGCACTCACTGAGTGTACTGTGATTCATTCACTGAGTGAACTGTGATGCAGTTACTGAGTGAAATGGGATGCAGTGGCTGAATGAAATGAGATGCAGTGACTGAGTGAAATGAGATGCAGTGACTGAATGAAATGAGATGGAGTGACTGAGTGAAATGGGCTGCAGTGACTGCGTGAAATGGGCTGCAGTGACTGAGAGAAATGGGCTGCAGTCACTGAGTGAAATCTGTTGCTGTCTCTGAGTGAAATGTGATGCATCACTGAGTTGAATGGGATGCAGGGACTGAGTGAAATGAGATGCACTGACTGAGGGAAAAGGGATTCAGTATTTTTGGGAAGTAGGATGCAATCACTGAGTGAAATGCGATGCAGAGACTGAGGGAAAGGAGATGCTGTGACTATGGGAAATGGTATGCAGTGAGTTTGGGAAATTGAAAGCAGCGTCTGTGAGATACGGGGAACAGAGAGTGATGAAAATGGGATGCAGTGACTGTGGTGAAGGAGATGCAGTGATTGAGTGAAATGGGATGCAGTGACTGAGTGAAATGGGATGCAGTGTCTGCGTGAAATGCGGTGCAGTGACTGCGTGAAATGCGGTGCAGTGACTGCGTGAAATGGGATGCATCACTGAGTGAAATGGGATGCAGTGACAGATGGAAATGGGATGCAGTGACTGAGTGAAATGGGATGAAGTGACTGTGTGAAATGGGATGAAGTGACTGAGTGAAATGGGATGAAGTGACTGAGTGAAATGCGATGCAGTGACTGAGTGAAATGCGATGCAGTGACTGAGTGAAATGCGATGCAGTGACTGAGTGAAATGGGATGCAGTGAATGAGTGAAATGAGATGCACTGACTGATGGAAATTGGATGCAGTGACAGAGTGACATGAGCTGCAGTGACTGAGTGAAATGAGATGCATTGTTTGATGGAAGTATGATGCAGTAACTGACGGAAATGGGATGCAGTGACTTAGGGAAATGGGATGCAGTGTCTGCGTGAAATGAGATGCAGTGACTGCGTGAAATGCGGTACAGTGACTGCGTGAAATGGGATGCATCACTGAGTGAAATGGGATGCAGTGACAGATGGAAATGGGATGCAGTGACTGAGTGAAATGGGATGAAGTGACTGTGTGAAATAGGATGAAGTGACTGAGTGAAATGTGATGCAGTGATTGAGTGAAATGCGATGCAGTGAATGAGTGAAATGAGATGCACTGACTGATGGAAATTGGAAGCAGTGACAGAGTGACATGAGCTGCAGTGACTGAGTGAAATGAGATGCATTGTTTGATGGAAGTATGATGCAGTAACTGACGGAAATGAGATGCAGTGACTGAGAGAAATGGGATGCAGTGAATTGGGAAATGGGATGCAGTGACCGAGTGAAATGAGATGCAGTGACTGAGCGAAATGGGATGCAGTGACTCAGTGAAATGTGATTCAGTCACTGAGTGAAATGTGATTCCGTCACTGAGTGAAATATGATGCACTCACTGAGTGTACTGTGATTCAGTCACTGAGTGAACTGTGATGCAGTCACTGAGTGAACTGTGATGCAGTCACTGAGTGAAATGGGATGCAATGGCTGAGTGATATGAGATGCAGTGACTGAGCGAAATGGGATGCAGTGACTGAGGGACATGGGATGCAGTGACTGAGGGACATGGGATGCCGTGACTGAGGGACATGGGATGCCGTGACTGAGGGACATGGGATGCCGTGACTGAGGGAAATGGGATGCAGTGAATGAGGGACATGGGATGCAGTGACACATGGACATGGGATGCAGTGACCTGAGGGAATTGGGATGCAGTGACTGAGTGAAATGAGATGCATTGTTTGATGGAAATATGATGCAGTAACTGACGGAAATGAGATGCAGTGACTGAGGGAAATGGGATGCAGTGACTAAGGGAAATGGGATGCAGTGACCGAGTGAAATGAGATGCAGTGACTGAGCAAAATGGGATGCGCTATTTTTGGGAAGGAGGATGCAATCACTGATTGAAATGAGATGCAGAGACTGTGGGAAAGGAGATGCTGTGACGGTGGGAAATGGGATGCAGTGACTCAGTGAAATGTGATTCAGTCACTGAGTGAAATGTGATTCCGTCACTGAGTGAACTGTGATGCAGTCACTGAGTGAACTGTGATGCAGTCACTGAGTGAAATGGGATGCAGTGGCTGAGGGAAATGTGATGCAGTGACTGAGTGAAATGGGATGCAGTATTTGTGGGAAGAAGGATGCAATCACTGAGTGAAATGAGATGATGAGACTGAGGGCAAGGAGATGGTGTGACGATGGGAAATGGGATGCACTGAGTGTGGGAAATTGAATGCAGCGTCTGTGAGATACGGGAAACAGTGACTGATGGAAATGGGATGCAGTAACTGTGTTGAAGGAGATGCAGTGACTCATTGAAATGGGATGCAGTGACTGCGTGAAATGCGATGCAGTCTCTGAGTGAAATGGGATGCAGTCTCTGAGTGAAATGGGATGCAGTCTCTGAGTGAAATGGGATGCAGTCTCTGAGCAAAATGTGTTGCAGTCACTGAGTGAAATGGGATGCAGTCTCTGAGCGAAATGTGTTGCAGTCACTGACTGAAATTGGACGCATCACTGAGTGAAATGGGACGCAGTGACTGAGGGAAATGGGATGCAGTGACTGAGTGAAATGGGACGCAGTGACCTGAGGGACATGGGATGCAGTGACTGAGGGACATGGGATGCAGTGACTGAGGGAAATGGGATGCAGTGACTGAGTGAAATGAGATGCAGTGTCTGAGGGACATGTGATGCAGTGACTGAGGGACATGGGATGCACTGTCACACGGACATGGGATGCAGTGACTGAGAGAATTGGGATGCAATGACTGAGGGAAATGGGATGCAGTGACCGAGTGAAATGAGATGCTGTGACTGAGGGAAATGGGATGCAGTGACTGCGTGAAATGGGATGCAGTGAATTAGTGAAATGAGATGTAGTGAATTAGTGAAATGAGATGTAGTGACTGATGGAAATGTGATGCAGTTACTGTGGGACGTGGGATGCAATGACTGAGTGAATAGTGATGCAGTGCCCGAGCGGGCTTGGGGTGCAGTGACTGAGGGAAATGGGATACAGTGTTTGAGTGCAATGTGATGCAGTAATTGAGGGAAATAGGATGCAGTGACTGAGGTACTGGGAAGGAGTGACTGATGGAAATGGGATGCAGTGACTGAGGGAAATGGGATGCAGTGACTGACGGAAATGGGATGCAGTGACTAAGTGAAATGGGAAGCACTGACCGAGTGAAATGCGATGCAGTGACTGCGTGAAATGAGATGCCTTGTTTGATGGAAATATGATGCAGTAACTGACGGAAATGAGATGCAGTGACAGAGTGAAATGGGATGCAGTGACTGAGTGAAATGGGATGCAGTGACTGAGTTAATAGGGATGCAGTGCCCGAGCCGGCTTGGAGTACAGTGACTGAGGGAAATGGGATAGAGTGGCTGAGAGAAATGGGATGCACTGTCTTAGTGAAATGGGATGCAGTGGCTGAGTGAAATGGGATGCAGTAACTTGTGGAAATGGGATGCAGTGACTGATCGAAATGGGATGCGGTGACTGAGGTGAGGGAGATGCAGTGATGGAGTGAATTGGGATGCAGTGACTGAGTCAAATGTGATGCAGTGACTGAGTGAAATGTGATGCAGTGGCTGAGTGAAATGGGATGCAGTGACTGAGTGAAATGAGATGCAGTGACTGAGTGAAATGAGATGCAGTGACTGACTGAAATGCGATGCAGTGACTGAGGTACTGGGAAGGATTGACTGAGTTAATAGGGATGCAGTGCCCGAGCGGGCTTGGGGTGCAGTGACTGAGTGAAATGGGATGCAGTGACTTAAGGAAAGGAAATGCAGTGTCTGTGGGAAATGGAATGCTGCGACTGAGGGAAATGGGATGGAGTGACTGACGGAAATGGGATGCAGTGACTGAGTGAAATGGGTGGCAGTGACGAGTGAAATGGTTTGCAGTGACTGAGTGAAATGGGATGCACTGACTGAGGGAAGTGCGATGCAGTGACTGAGGAAAATGGGATGCAGTCTCTGAGTGAAATGGGATGCAGTCTCTGAGTGAAATGGGATGCAGTCTCTGAGCAAAATGTGTTGCAGTCACTGAGTGAAATGGGATGCAGTCTCTGAGCGAAATGTGTTGCAGTCACTGACTGAAATTGGACGCATCACTGAGTGAAATGGGACGCAGTGACTGAGGGAAATGGGATGCAGTGACTGAGTGAAATGGGATGCAGTGACTGAGTGAAATGGGACGCAGTGACCTGAGGGACATGGGATGCAGTGACTGAGGGACATGGGATGCAGTGACTGAGGGAAATGGGATGCAGTGACTGAGTGAAATGAGATGCAGTGTCTGAGGGACATGTGATGCAGTGACTGAGGGACATGGGATGCAGTGACACACGGACATGGGATGCACTGTCACACGGACATGGGATGCAGTGACTGAGAGAATTGGGATGCAATGACTGAGGGAAATGGGATGCAGTGACCGAGTGAAATGAGATGCTGTGACTGAGGGAAATGGGATGCAGTGACTGCGTGAAATGGGATGCAGTGAATTAGTGAAATGAGATGTAGTGAATTAGTGAAATGAGATGTAGTGACTGATGGAAATGTGATGCAGTTACTGTGGGACGTGGGATGCAATGACTGAGTGAATAGTGATGCAGTGCCCGAGCGGGCTTGGGGTGCAGTGACTGAGGGAAATGGGATACAGTGTTTGAGTGCAATGTGATGCAGTAATTGAGGGAAATAGGATGCAGTGACTGAGGTACTGGGAAGGAGTGACTGATGGAAATGGGATGCAGTGACTGAGGGAAATGGGATGCAGTGACTGACGGAAATGGGATGCAGTGACTAAGTGAAATGGGAAGCACTGACCGAGTGAAATGCGATGCAGTGACTGCGTGAAATGAGATGCCTTGTTTGATGGAAATATGATGCAGTAACTGACGGAAATGAGATGCAGTGACAGAGTGAAATGGGATGCAGTGACTGAGTGAAATGGGATGCAGTGACTGAGTTAATAGGGATGCAGTGCCCGAGCCGGCTTGGAGTACAGTGACTGAGGGAAATGGGATAGAGTGGCTGAGAGAAATGGGATGCACTGTCTTAGTGAAATGGGATGCAGTGGCTGAGTGAAATGGGATGCAGTAACTTGTGGAAATGGGATGCAGTGACTGATCGAAATGGGATGCGGTGACTGAGGTGAGGGAGATGCAGTGATGGAGTGAATTGGGATGCAGTGACTGAGTCAAATGTGATGCAGTGACTGAGTGAAATGTGATGCAGTGGCTGAGTGAAATGGGATGCAGTGACTGAGTGAAATGAGATGCAGTGACTGAGTGAAATGAGATGCAGTGACTGACTGAAATGCGATGCAGTGACTGAGGTACTGGGAAGGATTGACTGAGTTAATAGGGATGCAGTGCCCGAGCGGGCTTGGGGTGCAGTGACTGAGTGAAATGGGATGCAGTGACTTAAGGAAAGGAAATGCAGTGTCTGTGGGAAATGGAATGCTGCGACTGAGGGAAATGGGATGGAGTGACTGACGGAAATGGGATGCAGTGACTGAGTGAAATGGGTGGCAGTGACGAGTGAAATGGTTTGCAGTGACTGAGTGAAATGGGATGCACTGACTGAGGGAAGTGCGATGCAGTGACTGAGGAAAATGGGACGCAGTGACTGAGGGAAATGGGATGCAGTGACTGAGTGAAATGAGATGCAGTGACTGAGCGAAATGGGATGCACTATTTTTGGGAAGTAGGATGCAATCACTGATTGAAATGAGATGCAGAGACTGAGGGAAAGGAGATGCTGTGACGATGGGAAATGGGATGCAGTGAGTGTGGGAAATTGAATGCAGCGCCTGTGAGATAAGGGAAACAGTGAGTGATGGAAATGGGATGCAGTGACTATGGTGAAGGAGATGCAGTGATTGAGTGAATTGGGATGCAGTGACTGAGTAAAATACAATGCAGTGACTGAGTGAAATGTGATGCAGTGACTGCGTGAAATGGGATGCAGTGACTGTGGTGAAGGAGATGCAGTGACTGAGGGAAATGGGATACAGTGACTGAGTGAAATGGGATGCAGTGATTGAGTAAAATGGGGTGCAGTGACTGAGTGAAATGGGATGCAGTCTCTGAGTGAAATGGGATGCAGTCTCTGAGCGAAATGTGTTGCAGTCACTGAGTGAAATGGGATGCAGTGACTGAGTGAAATGGGATGCAGTGACTGAGTGAAATGGGATGCAGTCTCTGAGCGAAATGTGTTGCAGTCACTGACTGAAATTGGACGCATCACTGAGTGAAATGGGACGCAGTGACTGAGGGAAATGGGATGCAGTGACTGAGTGACATGGGATGCAGTCTCTGAGTGAAATGGGATGCAGTCTCTGAGCGAAATGTGTTGCAGTCACTGAGTGAAATGGGATGCAGTGACTGAGTGAAATGGGATGCAGTGACTGAGTGAAATGGGATGCAGTGTTTGAGTGCAATGTGATGCAGTAATTGAGGGAAATAGGATGCAGTGACTGAGGTACTGGGAAGGAGTGACTGATGGAAATGGGATGCAGTGACTGACGGAAATGGGATGCAGTGACTAAGTGAAATGGGATGCAGTGACTGATGGAAATGGGATGCAGTGACTGAGTGAAATGTGATGCAGTGACTGAGTGTAATGGGATGCAGTGACTGAGTGTAATGGGATGCAGTGACTGAGTGTAATGGGATGCAGTGACTGAGTGCAATGGGATGCCGTGACTGCGTGAAATGGGATGCAGTGACTGCGTGAAATGGGACGCAGTGACTCAGTGAAATGTGATTCACTCACTGAGTGAAAGGTGATTCCGTCACTGAGTGAAATATGATGCACTCACTGAGTGTACTGTGATTCAGTCACTGAGTGAACTGTGATGCAGTCACTGTGTGAACTGTGATGCAGTCACTGAGTGAAATGGGATGCAGTGGCTGAGTGAAATGGGATGCAGTGACTGAGTGAAATGAGATGCAGTGACTGAGTGAAATGAGATGCAGTGACTGAGTGAAATGCGATGCAGTGACTGAGGTACTGGGAAGGGGTGACTGAGTTAATAGGGATGCAGTGCCCGAGCGGGCTTGGGGTGCAGTGACTGAGTGAAATGGGATGCAGTGACTTAAGGAAAGGAAATGCAGTGTCTGTGGGAAATGGAATGCTGCGACTGAGGGAAATGGGATGCTGCGACTGAGGGAAATGGGATGGAGTGACTGCGTGAAATGCGATGCAGTGACTGAGCGAAATGGGTGGCAGTGACGAGTGAAGTGGGTTGCAGTGACTGAGTGAAATGGGATGCACTGACAGAGGGAAGTGCGATGCAGTGACTGAGGAAAATGGGATGCAGTGTCTGAGGGAAATGGGATGCAGTGAATGAGGGACATGGGATGCAGTGACACATGGACATGGGATGCAGTTACCTGAGGGAATTGGGATGCAGTGACTGAGTGAAATGAGATGCATTGTTTGATGGAAATATGATGCAGTAACTGACGGAAATGAGATGCAGTGACTGAGGGAAATGGGATGCAGTGACTAAGGGAAATGGGATGCAGTGACCGAGTGAAATGAGATGCAGTGACTGAGCAAAATGGGATGCGCTATTTTTGGGAAGGAGGATGCAATCACTGATTGAAATGAGATGCAGTGACTGTGGGAAAGGAGATGCTGTGACGGTGGGAAATGGGATGCACTGAGTGTTGGAAATTGAATGCAGCGTGTGTGAGATACGGGAAACAGTGACTGATGGAAATGGGATGCAGTAACTGTGTTGAAGGAGATGCAGTGACTGAGTGAAATGGGATGCAGTGACTGCGTGAAATGCGATGCAGTGACTGAGTGAAATGGGATGCAGTGACTGAGTGAAATGGGATGCAGTGACGACGTGAAATGGGACGCAGTGACTGAGTGTAATGTGATTTAGTCTCTGAGTGAAATGTGATTCCGTCACTGATTGAAATATGATGCACTCACTGAGTGTACTGTGATTCATTCACTGAGTGAACTGTGATGCAGTTACTGAGTGAAATGGGATGCAGTGGCTGAATGAAATGAGATGCAGTGACTGAGTGAAATGAGATGCAGTGACTGAATGAAATGAGATGGAGTGACTGAGTGAAATGGGCTACAGTGACTGCGTGAAATGGGCTGCAGTGACTGAGCGAAATGGGCTGCAGTCACTGAGTGAAATCTGTTGCTGTCTCTGAGTGAAATGTGATGCCTCACTGAGTTGAATGGGATGCAGGGACTGAGTGAAATGAGATGCACTGACTGAGGGAAAAGGGATTCAGTATTTTTGGGAAGTAGGATGCAATCACTGAGTGAAATGCGATGCAGAGAGTGAGGGAAAGGAGATGCTGTGACTATGGGAAATGGTACGCAGTGAGTGTGGGAAATTGAAAGCAGCGTCTGTGAGATACGGGGAACAGTGAGTGATGAAAATGGGATGCAGTGACTGTGGTGAAGGAGATGCAGTGATTGAGTGAAATGGGATGCAGTGACTGAGTGAAATGGGATGCTGTGTCTGCGTGAAATGCGGTGCAGTGACTGCGTGAAATGCGGTGCAGTGACTGCGTGAAATGGGATGCATCACTGAGTGAAATGGGATGCAGTGACAGATGGAAATGGGATGCAGTGACTGAGTGAAATGGGATGAAGTGACTGTGTGAAATGGGATGAAGTGACTGAATGAAATGTGATGCAGTGACTGAGTGAAATGCGATGCAGTGACTGAGTGAAATGCGATGCAGTGAATGAGTGAAATGAGATGCACTGACTGATGGAAATTGGATGCAGTGACAGAGTGACATGAGCTGCAGTGACTGAGTGAAATGAGATGCATTGTTTGATGGAAGTATGATGCAGTAACTTACGGAAATGAGATGCAGTGACTGAGGGAAATGGGAGGCTGTGACTTAGGGAAATGGGATGCAGTGACCGAGTGAAATGAGATGCAGTGACTGAGCGAAATGGGATGCAGTGACTGAGGGACATGGGATGCAGTGACTGACGGACATGGGATGCAGTGACTGAGGAACATGGGATGCCGTGACTGAGGGACATGGGATGCCGTGACTGAGGGAAATGGGATGCAGTGAATGAGGGACATGGGATGCAGTAACACATGGACATGGGATGCAGTGACCTAAGGGAATTGGGATGCAGTGACTGAGTGAAATGAGATGCATTGTTTGATGGAAATATGATGCAGTAACTGACGGAAATGAGATGCAGTGACTGAGGGAAATGGGATGCAGTGACTAAGGGAAATGGGATGCAGTGACTGAGTGAAATGAGATGCATTGTTTGATGGAAATATGATGCAGTAACTGACGGAAATGAGATGCAGTGACTGAGGGAAATGGGATGCAGTGACTAAGGGAAATGGGATGCAGTGACCGAGTGAAATGAGATGCAGTGACTGAGCAAAATGGGATGCGCTATTTTTGGGAAGGAGGATGCAATCACTGATTGAAATGAGATGCAGTGACTGTGGGAAAGGAGATGCTGTGACGGTGGGAAATGGGATGCACTGAGTGTTGGAAATTGAATGCAGCGTGTGTGAGATACGGGAAACAGTGACTGATGGAAATGGGATGCAGTAACTGTGTTGAAGGAGATGCAGTGACTGAGTGAAATGGGATGCAGTGACTGCGTGAAATGCGATGCAGTGACTGAGTGAAATGGGATGCAGTGACTGAGTGAAATGGGATGCAGTGACGACGTGAAATGGGACGCAGTGACTGAGTGTAATGTGATTTAGTCTCTGAGTGAAATGTGATTCCGTCACTGATTGAAATATGATGCACTCACTGAGTGTACTGTGATTCATTCACTGAGTGAACTGTGATGCAGTTACTGAGTGAAATGGGATGCAGTGGCTGAATGAAATGAGATGCAGTGACTGAGTGAAATGAGATGCAGTGACTGAATGAAATGAGATGGAGTGACTGAGTGAAATGGGCTACAGTGACTGCGTGAAATGGGCTGCAGTGACTGAGCGAAATGGGCTGCAGTCACTGAGTGAAATCTGTTGCTGTCTCTGAGTGAAATGTGATGCCTCACTGAGTTGAATGGGATGCAGGGACTGAGTGAAATGAGATGCACTGACTGAGGGAAAAGGGATTCAGTATTTTTGGGAAGTAGGATGCAATCACTGAGTGAAATGCGATGCAGAGAGTGAGGGAAAGGAGATGCTGTGACTATGGGAAATGGTACGCAGTGAGTGTGGGAAATTGAAAGCAGCGTCTGTGAGATACGGGGAACAGTGAGTGATGAAAATGGGATGCAGTGACTGTGGTGAAGGAGATGCAGTGATTGAGTGAAATGGGATGCAGTGACTGAGTGAAATGGGATGCTGTGTCTGCGTGAAATGCGGTGCAGTGACTGCGTGAAATGCGGTGCAGTGACTGCGTGAAATGGGATGCATCACTGAGTGAAATGGGATGCAGTGACAGATGGAAATGGGATGCAGTGACTGAGTGAAATGGGATGAAGTGACTGTGTGAAATGGGATGAAGTGACTGAATGAAATGTGATGCAGTGACTGAGTGAAATGCGATGCAGTGACTGAGTGAAATGCGATGCAGTGAATGAGTGAAATGAGATGCACTGACTGATGGAAATTGGATGCAGTGACAGAGTGACATGAGCTGCAGTGACTGAGTGAAATGAGATGCATTGTTTGATGGAAGTATGATGCAGTAACTTACGGAAATGAGATGCAGTGACTGAGGGAAATGGGAGGCTGTGACTTAGGGAAATGGGATGCAGTGACCGAGTGAAATGAGATGCAGTGACTGAGCGAAATGGGATGCAGTGACTGAGGGACATGGGATGCAGTGACTGACGGACATGGGATGCAGTGACTGAGGAACATGGGATGCCGTGACTGAGGGACATGGGATGCCGTGACTGAGGGACATGGGATGCAGTGAATGAGGGACATGGGATGCAGTGACACATGGACATGGGATGCAGTGACCTGAGGGAATTGGGATGCAGTGACTGAGTGAAATGAGATGCATTGTTTGATGGAAATATGATGCAGTAACTGACGGAAATGAGATGCAGTGACTGAGGGAAATGGGATGCAGTGACTAAGGGAAATGGGATGCAGTGACCGAGTGAAATGAGATGCAGTGACTGAGCAAAATGGGATGCGCTATTTTTGGGAAGGAGGATGCAATCACTGATTGAAATGAAATGCAGAGACTGTGGGAAAGGAGATGCTGTGACGGTGGGAAATGGGATGCAGCGACTCAGTGAAATGTGATTCAGTCACTGAGTGAAATATGATGCACTCACTGAGTGTACTCTGATTCAGTCACTGAGTGAACTGTGATGCAGCCACTGAGTGAACTGTGATGCAGTCACTGAGTGAAATGGGTAGCAGTGGCTGAGGGAAATGTGATGCAGTGACTGAGTGAAATGGGATGCAGTATTTGCGGAAAGAAGGATGCAATCACTGAGTGAAATGAGATGATGACACTGAGGGCAAGGAGATGGTGTGACGATGGGAAATGGGATGCACTGAGTGTGGGAAATTGAATGCAGCGTGTGTGAGATACGGGAAACAGTGACTGATGGAAATGGGATGCAGCAACTGTGTTGAAGGAGATGCAGTGACTGAGTGAAATGGGATGCAGTGACTGCGTGAAATGCGATGCAGTCTCTGAGTGAAATGGGATGCAGTCTCTGAGTGAAATGGGATGCAGTCTCTGAGCGAAATGTGTTGCAGTCACTGACTGAAATTGGACGCATCACTGAGTGAAATGGGACGCAGTGACTGAGGGAAATGGGATGCAGTGACTGAGTGAAATTGGACGCAGTGACCTGAGGGAAATGCGATGCAGTGACTGAGTGAAATGCGATGCAGTGACTGAGTGAAATGAGATGCAGTGACTGAGGAAAATGGGATGCAGTGACTGAGGGAAATGGGATTCAGTGACTGAGGGACATGGGATGCAGTGACTGAGGGAAATGGGATGCAGTGACTGAGGGAAATGAGATGCAGTGTCTGAGGGACATGTGATGCAGTGTCTGAGGGACATGTGATGCAGTGACTGAGGGACATGGGATGCAGTGACACACGGACATGGGATGCACTGTCACACGGACATGGGATGCAGTGACTGAGAGAATTGGGATGCAATGACTGAGGGAAATGGGATGCAGTGACCGAGTGAAATGAGATGCTGTGACTGAGGGAAATGGGATGCAGTGACTGCGTGAAATGGGATGCAGTGAATTAGTGAAATGAGATGTAGTGAATTAGTGAAATGAGATGTAGTGACTGATGGAAATGTGATGCAGTTACTGTGGGACATGGGATGCAGTGACTGAGTGAATAGTGATGCAGTGCCCGAGCGGGCTTGGGGTGCAGTGACTGAGGGAAATGGGATACAGTGCCTGAGTGCAATGTGATGCAGTAATTGAGGGAAATAGGATGCAGTGACTGAGGTACTGGGAAGGAGTGACTGAGGGAAATGGGATGCAGTGACTGACGGAAATGGGATGCAGTGACTAAGTGAAATGGGAAGCACTGACAGAGTGAAATGCGATGCAGTGACTGAGTGAAATGAGATGCCTTGTTTGATGGAAATATGATGCAGTAACTGACGGAAATGAGAAGCAGTGACAGAGTGAAATGGGATGCAGTGACTGAGTGAAATGGGATGCAGTGACTGAGTTAATAGGGATGCAGTGACTGAGTTAATAGGGATGCAGTGCCCGAGCCGGCTTGGAGTACAGTGACTGAGGGAAATGGGATACAGTGGCTGAGAGAAATGGGATGCACTGTCTTAGTGAAATGGGATGCAGTGACTAAGGGAAATGGGATGCAGTGACCGAGTGAAATGAGATGCTGTGACTGAGCAAAATGGGATGCGCTATTTTTGGGAAGGAGGATGCAATCACTGATTGAAATGAAATGCAGAGACTGTGGGAAAGGAGATGCTGTGACGGTGGGAAATGGGATGCAGCGACTCAGTGAAATGTGATTCAGTCACTGAGTGAAATGTGATTCCGTCACTGAGTGAAATATGATGCACTCACTGAGTGTACTGTGATTCAGTCACTGAGTGAACTGTGATGCAGCCACTGAGTGAACTGTGATGCAGTCACTGAGTGAAATGGGAAGCAGTGGCTGAGGGAAATGTGATGCAGTGACTGAGTGAAATGGGATGCAGTATTTGTGGGAAGAAGGATGCAATCACTGAGTGAAATGAGATGATGAGACTGAGGGCAAGGAGATGGTGTGACGATGGGAAATGGGATGCACTGAGTGTGGGAAATTGAATGCAGCGTGTGTGAGATACGGGAAACAGTGACTGATGGAAATGGGATGCAGCAACTGTGTTGAAGAAGATGCAGTGACTGAGTGAAATGGGATGCAGTGACTGCGTGAAATGCGATGCAGTCTCTGAGTGAAATGGGATGCAGTCTCTGAGTGAAATGGGATGCAGTCTCTGAGTGAAATGGGATGCAGTCTCTGAGCGAAATGTGTTGCAGTCACTGACTGAAATTGGACGCATCACTGAGTGAAATGGGACGAAGTGACTGAGGGAAATGGGATGCAGTGACTGAGTGAAATGGGACGCAGTGACCTGAGGGAAATGCGATGCAGTGACTGAGTGAAATGCGATGCAGTGACTGAGTGAAATGAGATGCAGTGACTGAGGAAAATGGGATGCAGTGACTGAGTGAAATGCGATGCAGTGACTGAGTGAAATGAGATGCAGTGACTGAGGAAAATGGGATGCAGTGACTGAGGGAAATGGGATTCAGTGACTGAGGGACATGGGATGCAGTGACTGAGGGAAATGGGATGCAGTGACTGAGGGAAATGAGATGCAGTGTCTGAGGGACATGTGATGCAGTGACTGAGGGACATGGGATGCAGTGACACACGGACATGGGATGCACTGTCACACGGACATGGGATGCAGTGACTGAGAGAATTGGGATGCAATGACTGAGGGAAATGGGATGCAGTGACCGAGTGAAATGAGATGCTGTGACTGAGGGAAATGGGATGCAGTGACTGCGTGAAATGGGATGCAGTGAATTAGTGAAATGAGATGTAGTGAATTAGTGAAATGAGATGTCGTGACTGATGGAAATGTGATGCAGTTACTGTGGGACATGGGATGCAGTGACTGAGTGAATAGTGATGCAGTGCCCGAGCGGGCTTGGGGTGCAGTGACTGAGGGAAATGGGATACAGTGCCTGAGTGCAATGTGATGCAGTAATTGAGGGAAATAGGATGCAGTGACTGAGGTACTGGGAAGGAGTGACTGAGGGAAATGGGATGCAGTGACTGACGGAAATGGGATGCAGTGACTAAGTGAAATGGGAAGCACTGACAGAGTGAAATGCGATGCAGTGACTGAGTGAAATGAGATGCCTTGTTTGATGGAAATATGATGCAGTAACTGTCGGAAATGAGAAGCAGTGACAGAGTGAAATGGGATGCAGTGACTGAGTGAAATGGGATGCAGTGACTGAGTTAATAGGGATGCAGTGCCCGAGCCGGATTGGAGTACAGTGACTGAGGGAAATGGGATACAGTGGCTGAGAGAAATGGGATGCACTGTCTTAGTGAAATGGGATGGAGTGGCTGAGTGAAATGGGATGCAGTAACTGGTGGAAATGGGATGCAGTGACTGATCGAAATTGGATGCGGTGACTGAGTTGAGGGAGATGCAGTGATGGAGTGAATTGGGATGCAGTGACTGAGTGAAATGTGATGCAGTGACTGAGTGAAATGTGATGCAGTGACTGAGTGTAATGGGATGCAGTGACTGAGTGCAATGGGATGCAGTGACTGCGTGAAATGGGATGCAGTGACTGCGTGAAATGGGACGCAGAGACTCAGTGAAATGTGATTCACTCACTGAGTGAAAGGTGATTCTGTCACTGAGTGAAATATGATGCACTCACTGAGTGTACTGTGATTCAGTCACTGAGTGAACTGTGATTCAGTCACTGTGTGAACTGTGATGCAGTCACTGAGTGAAATGGGATGCAGTGGCTGAGTGAAATGGGATGCAGTGACTGAGTGAAATGGGATGCAGTGACTGAGTGAAATGAAATGCAGTGACTGAGTGAAATGAGATGCAGTGACTGACTGAAATGCGATGCAGTGACTGAGGTACTGGGAAGGAGTGACTGAGTTAATAGGGATGCAGTGCCCGAGCGGGCTTGGGGTGCAGTGACTGAGTGAAATGGGATGCAGTGACTTAAGACAAGGAAATGCAGTGTCTGTGGGAAATGGAATGCTGCGACAGAGGGAAATGGGATGGAGTGACTGACGGAAATGGGATGCAGTGACTGAGCGAAATGGGTGGCAGTGACGAGTGAAATGGGTTGCAGTGACTGAGTGAAATGGGATGCACTGACTGAGGGAAGGGCGATGCAGTGACTTAGGAAAATGGGATGCAGTGACTGAGGGAAAGGGGATGCAGTGACTGATTGAATTGAGATGCAGTGACTGAGCGAAATGGGATGCATTATTTTTGGGAAGTAGGATGCAATCACTGATTGAAATGAGATGCAGAGACTGAGGGAAAGGAGATGCTGTGACGATGGGAAATGGGATGCAGTGAGTGTGGGAAATTGAATGCAGCGTCTGTGAGATAAGGGAAACAGTGAGTGATGGAAATGGGATGCAGTGACTGTGGTGAAGGAGATGCAGTGATTGAGTGAATTGGGATGCAGTGACTGAGTAAAATAAAATGCAGTGACTGAGAGAAATGTGATGCAGTGACTGCGTGAAATGGGATGCATTGACTGTGGTGAAGGAGATGCAGTGACTGAGGGAAATGGGATACAGTGACTGAGTGAAATGGGATGCAGTGATTGAGTAAAATGGGATGCAGTGACTGAGGGACATGGGTTGCAGTGACTGAGTGAAATGGGATGCAGTCTCTGAGCGAAATGTGTTGCAGTCACTGAGTGAAATGTGATGCAGTGACTGAGTGAAATGGGATGCAGTGACTGAGTGAAATGGGATGCAGTCTCTGAGTGAAATGGGATGCAGTCTCTGAGTGAAATGGGATGCAGCCTCTGAGCGAAATGTGTTGCAGTCACTGAGTGAAATGGGATGCAGTCTCTGAGCGAAATGTGTTGCAGTCACTGACTGAAATTGGACGCATCACTGAGTGAAATGGGACGCAGTGACTGAGGGAAATGGGATGCAGTGACTCAGTGAAATGAGATGCCTTGTTTGATGGAAATATGATGCAGTAACTGACGGAAATGAGATGCAGTGACAGAGTGAAATGGGATGCAGTGACTGAGGGACATGGGATGCAGTGACTGAGGGACATGGGATGCAGTGACTGAGGGACATGGGATGCAGTGACTGAGGGACATGGGATGCAGTGACTGAGGGAAATGGGATGCAGTGACTGAGGGAAATGGGATGCAGTGACTGAGTGAAATGAGATGCAGTGACTGAGGGACATGTGATGCAGTGACTGAGGGACATGGGATGCAGTGACACACGGACATGGGATGCACTGTCACACGGACATGGGATGCAGTGACTGAGAGAATTGGGATGCAATGACTGAGGGAAATGGGATGCAGTGACCGAGTGAAATGAGATGCTGTGACTGAGGGAAATGGGATGCAGTGACTGCGTGAAATGGGATGCAGTGAATTAGTGAAATGAGATGTAGTGAATTAGTGAAATGAGATGTAGTGACTGATGGAAATGTGATGCAGTTACTGTGGGACATGGGATGCAGTGACTGAGTGAATAGTGATGCAGTGCCCGAGCGGGCTTGGGGTGCAGTGACTGAGGGAAATGGGATACAGTGCCTGAGTGCAATGTGATGCAGTAATTGAGGGAAATAGGATGCAGTGACTGAGATACTGGGAAGGAGTGACTGAGGGAAATGGGATGCAGTGACTGACGGAAATGGGATGCAGTGACTAAGTGAAATGGGATGCAGTGACTGAGTGCAATGGGATGCAGTGACTGCGTGAAATGGGATGCAGTGACTGCGTGAAATGGGACGCAGTGACTCAGTGAAATGTGATTCACTCACTTTGTGAAAGGTGATTCCGTCACTGAGTGAAATATGATGCACTCACTGAGTGTACTGTGATTCACTCACTGAGTGAACTGTGATGCAGTCACTGAGTGAAATGGGATGCAGTGGCTGAGTGAAATGGGATGCAGTGACTGAGTGAAATGGGATGCAGTGACTGAGTGAAATGGGATGCAGTGACTGAGTGAAATGAGATGCAGTGACTGAGTGAATTGTGATGCAGTGACTGACTGAAATGCGATGCAGTGACTGAGGTACTGGGAAGGAGTGACTGAGTTAATAGGGATGCAGTGCCCGAGCGGGCTTGGGGTGCAGTGACTGAGTGAAATGGGATGCAGTGACTTAAGGAAAGGAAATGCAGTGTCTGTGGGAAATGGAATGCTGCGACTGAGGGAAATGGGATGGAGTGACTGACGGAAATGGGATGCAGTGACTGAGCGAAATGGGTGGCAGTGATGAGTGAAATTGGTTGCAGTGACTGAGTGAAATGGGATGCACTGACTGAGGGAAGTGCGATGCAGTGACTGAGGTAAATGGGATGCAGTGACTGAGGGAAATGGGATGCAGTGACTGAGTGAAATGAGATGCAGTGACTGAGCGAAATGGGATGCATTATTTTTGGGAAGTAGGATACAATCACTGATTGAAATGAGATGCAGAGACTGAGGGAAAGGAGATGCTGTGACGATGGGAAATGGGATGCTGTGAGTGTGGGAAATTGAATGCAGCGTCTGTGAGATAAGGGCAACAGTGAGTGATGGAAATGGGATGCAGTGACTATGGTGAAGGAGATGCAGTGATTGAGTGAATTGGGATGCAGTGACTGAGTAAAATACAATGCAGTGACTGAGTGAAATGTGATGCAGTGACTGCGTGAAATGGGATGCAGTGACTGTGGTGAAGGAGATGCAGTGACTTAGGGAAATGGGATACAGTGACTGAGTGAAATGGGATGCAGTGATTGAGTAAAATGGGATGCAGTGACTGAGGGACATGGGATGCAGTGACTGAGTGAAATGGGATGCAGTCTCTGAGTGAAATGGGATGCAGTCTCTGAGCGAAATGTGTTGCAGTCACTGAGTGAAATGTGATGCAGTGACTGAGTGAAATGGGATGCAGTGACTGAGTGAAATGGGATGCAGTCTCTGAGTGAAATGGGATGCAGTCTCTGAGTGAAATGGGATACAGTCTCTGAGCGAAATGTGTTGCAGTCACTGAGTGAAATGGGATGCAGTCTCTGAGCGAAATGTGTTGCAGTCACTGACTGAAAGGGGACGCATCACTGAGTGAAATGGGACGCAGTGACTGAGGGAAATGGGATGCAGTGACTGAGTGAAATGGGAAGCACTGACTGAGTGAAATGCGATGCAGTGACTCAGTGAAATGAGATGCCTTGTTTGATGGAAATATGATGCAGTAACTGACGGAAATGAGATGCAGTGACAGAGTGAAATGGGATGCAGTGACTGAGGGACATGGGATGCAGTGACTGAGGGACATGGGATGCAGTGACTGAGGGAAATGGGATGCAGTGACTGAGTGAAATGAGATGCAGTGTCTGAGGGACATGTGATGCAGTGACTGAGGGACATGGGATGCAGTGACACACGGACATGGGATGCACTGTCACACGGACATGGGATGCAGTGACTGAGAGAATTGGGATGCAATGACTGAGGGAAATGGGATGCAGTGACCGAGTGAAATGAGATGCTGTGACTGAGGGAAATGGGATGCAGTGACTGCGTGAAATGGGATGCAGTGAATTAGTGAAATGAGATGTAGTGAATTAGTGAAATGAGATGTAGTGACTGATGGAAATGTGATGCAGTTACTGTGGGACATGGGATGCAGTGACTGAGTGAATAGTGATGCAGTGCCCGAGCGGGCTTGGGGTGCAGTGACTGAGGGAAGTGGGATACAGTGCCTGAGTGCAATGTGATGCAGTAATTGAGGGAAAAAGGATGCAGTGACTGAGGTACTGGGAAGGAGTGACTGAGGGAAATGGGATGCAGTGACTGACGGAAATGGGATGCAGTGACTAAGTGAAATGGGAAGCACTGACAGAGAGAAATGCGATGCACTGACTGCGTGAAATGAGATGCCTTGTTTGATGGAAATATGATGCAGTAACTGACGGAAATGAGATGCAGTGACAGAGTGAAAAGCGATGCAGTGACTGAGTGAAATGGGATGCAGTGACTGAGTTAATAGGGATGCAGTGCCCGAGCCGGCTTGGAGTACAGTGACTGAGGGAAATGGGATACAGTGGCTGAGAGAAATGGGATGCACTGTCTTAGTGAAATGGGATGCAGTGGCTGAGTGAAATGGGATGCAGTAACTGGTGGAAATGGGATGCAGTGACTGATCGAAATGGGATGCGGTGACTGAGGTGAGGGAGATGCAGTGATGGAGTGAATTGGGATGCAGTGACTGAGTGAAATGTGATGCAGTGACTGAGTGAAATGTGATGCAGTGACTGAGTGTAATGGGATGCAGTGACTGCGTGAAATGGGATGCAGTGACTGCGTGAAATGGGATGCAGTGACTGCGTGAAATGGGACGCAGTGACTCAGTGAAATGTGATTCACTCACTGAGTGAAAGGTGATTCCGTCACTGAGTGAAATATGATGCACTCACTGAGTGTACTGTGATTCAGTCACTGAGTGAACTGTGATTCAGTCACTGTGTGAACTGTGATGCAGTCACTGAGTGAAATGGGATGCACTGGCTGAGTGAAATGCGATGCAGTGACTCAGTGAAATGAGATGCCTTGTTTGATGGAAATATGATGCAGTAACTGACGGAAATGAGATGCAGTGACAGAGTGAAATGGGATGCAGTGACTGAGGGACATGGGATGCAGTGACTGAGGTACATGGGATGCAGTGACTGAGGGAAATGGGATGCAGTGACTGAGTGAAATGAGATGCAGTGTCTGAGGGACATGTGATGCAGTGACTGAGGGACATGGGATGCAGTGACACACGGACATGGGATGCACTGTCACACGGACATGGGATGCAGTGACTGAGAGAATTGGGTTGCAATGACTGAGGGAAATGGGATGCAGTGACCGAGTGAAATGAGATGCTGTGACTGAGGGAAATGGGATGCACTGACTGAGTGTAATGGGATGCAGTGACTGAGTGTAATGGGATGCAGTGACTGAGTGCAATGGGATGCAGTGACTGCGTGAAATGGGATGCAGTGACTGCGTGAAATGGGACGCAGTGACTCAGTGAAATGTGAATCACTCACTGAGTGAAAGGTGATTCCGTCACTGTGTGAAATATGATGCACTCACTGAGTGTACTGTGATTCAGTCACTGAGTGAACTGTGATTCAGTCACTGAGTGTAATGAGATGCAGTCACTGAGTGAAATAGGATGCAGTGGCTGAGTGAAATGGGATGCAGTGATTGAGTGAAATGTGATTCAGTCACTGACTGAATTGGGATGCAGTCACTAAGTGAAATGGGATGCATCACTGAGTGAAATGGGATTGCGTGACTGATGGAAATTGGATGCAGTGACAGAGTGACATGAGGTGCACTGACTGAGTGAAATGAGATGCAGAGCCTGATTGAAATGTGATGCAGTGAGTGAGGGAAATGGGATGCAGTGACTGAGTGAAATGAGATGCACTGACTGATGGAAATTGGATGCAGTGACAGAGCGACATGAGCTGCAGTGACTGAGTGAAATGAGAAGCTGAGAATGCACTGTCTGTGAGATACGAAAACAGTGACTGATGGAAATGGGATGCAGTGACTGCGTGAAATGTGATGTAGTGGCAGAGTTTAATGGGATGCAGTGACTGAGTGAAAAGGGATGCAGTGACTGCGTGAAATGGGACGCAGTGACTCAGTGAAATGTGATTCCGTCACTGAGTGAAATGTGATTATGTCACTGAGTGAACTGTGATGCAGTCACTGAGTCAAATAGGATGCAGTGGCTGAGTGAAATGGGATGCAGTGACTGAGGGACATGGGATGCTGTGACTTAGGGACATGGGATGCTGTGACTTAGGGACATGGGATGCAGTGACTGAGGGACATGGAATGCAGTGACACACGGACATGGGATGCAGTGACTGGGTGAAATGGGATGCAGTGACTGAGGGAAATGGGATGCAGTGACTGAGGGAAATGGGATGCAGTGACTGAGTGACATGAGCTGCAGTGACAGAGGTACTGGGAAGGAGTTTCTGAGTTAATAGTGAATCAGTGCCCGAGCGGGCATGGGGTGCAGTGACTGAGGGAAATGGGATACAGTGCCTGACTGAAAAGGGACGCACTGACTGAGTGAAATGTGATGCAGTGACTGAGGGACATGGGATGCAGTGACTGAGGGACATGTGATGCAGTGACACACGGACATGGGATGCAGTGACACACGGACATGGGATGCAGTGACTGAGGGAATTATTATGCAGTGACTGCGTGAAATGGGATGCAGTGACTGAGTGAAATGCGATGCAGTCACTGAGTGCAATGTGATGCAGTGACTGAGTGAAATGTGATGCAGTGAATGATGGAAATTGGATGCAGTGACAGAGTGACATGAGCTGCAGAGTCTGATGGAAATGTGATGCAGTGTCTGATGGAAATGTGATGCAGTGACTGAGGGAAATGGGATGCAGTGACTGATGGAAATGGGATGCAGTGAGTGTGGGAAATTGAATTCATCGTCTGTGAGATACGGGAAACAGTGACTGAAAGAATTTTGATGCAGTGACTGTGGTGAAGGAGATGCAGTGATTGAGTAAATGGGATGCAGTGACTGAGTGAAATGTGATGCAGTGATTGAGTGAAATGGGATGCAGTGACTGAGGGAAATGGGATGCAGTGACTGAGGGAAATGGGATGCAGTGACCGAGTGAAATGAGATGCAGTGACTGAGCGAAATGGGATGCAGTATTTTTGGGAAGTAGGATGCAATCACTGATTGAAATGAGATGCAGAGACTGTGGGAAAGGAGATGCTGTGTCTATGGGATATGGGATACAGTGAGTGTCGGAAATTCAATGCAGCGTCTGTGAGATACGGGAACCAGTGACTGATGGAAATGTGATGCAGTGACTGTGGTGAAAGGAGATGCAGGGATTGAGTAAATGTGATGCAGTGACTGAGTGAAATGTGATGCAGTGACTGAGTGAAATGTGATGCAGTGACTGAGTGAAATGTGATGCAGTGACTGAGTGAAATGTGATGCTGTGACTGAGTGAAATGGTATGCACTGACCGAGTGAAATGAGATGCAGTGACTGAGGGAAATGGGATGCAATCACTGAGTGAATTGCGATGCAGAGACTGAGGGAGGGGAGATGCTGTGACGATGGGAAATGGGATGCAGTGACTGTGGGAAATTGAATGCAGCATCTGTGAGATAAGGGAAACAGTGAGTGATGGAAATGGGATGCAGTGACTATGGTGAAGGAGATGCACTGACTGAGTGAAATGGGATGCAGTGACTGAGTAAAATACGATGCAGTGACTGAGTGAAATGTGATGCAGTGACTGCGTGAAATGGGATGCAGTGACTGTGGTGAAGGAGATGCAGTGACTGAAGGAAATGGGATACAGTGACTGAGTGAAATGGGATGCAGTGACTGAGGGACATGGGAAGCAGTGACTGAGGGACATGGGATGCAGTGACTGCTTGAAATGGGATGCCGTGACTGAGGGAAATGGGATGCACTGTCTGATGGAAATGTGATGCAGTGACAGAGTGACATGAGCTGCAGTGACAGAGGTACTGGGAAGGAGTGACTGAGTTAATAGGGAATCAGTGCCCGAGCGGGCTTGGGGTGCAGTGACTGAGGGAAATGGGATACAGTCCCTGAGCGAAAAGGGATGCACTGACTGAGTGAAATGGGATGCAGTGACTGAGGGACATGGGATGCAGTGACTGAGGGACATGAGATGCAGTGACTGAGAGACATGGGATGCAGTGACGCACGGACATGGGATGCAGTGACTGAGGGAATTGGGATGCAGTGACTGAGGGAAATGGGATGCAGTGACTGCGTGAAATGCGATGCAGTGACTGAGTGAAATGTGATTCAGTCACTGAGTGAATTGGGATGCAGTCACTGAGTGAAATGGGATGCAGTGACTGATGGAAATTGGATGCAGTGACAGAGTGACATGAGGTGCACTGACTGAGTGAAATGAGATGCAGTGCCTGATTGAAATGTGATGCAGTGAGTGAGGGAAATGGGATGCAGTGACTGAGTGAAATGAGATGCACTGACTGATGGAAATTGGATGCAGTGACAGAGCGACATGAGCTGCAGTGACTGAGTGAAATGAGAAGCTGAGAATGCACTGTCTGTGAGATACGAAAACAGTGACTGATGGAAATGGGATGCAGTGACTGTGGTGAAGGGGATGCAGCGACTGAGTGAAATGGGATGCAGTGACTGACTGAAATGCGATGCAGTGACTGTGTGAAATGGGATGCAGTGACTGATGGAAATGCGATGCAGTGACTGTGTGAAATGGGATGCAGTGACTGATGGAAATGGGATGCAGTGACTGCGTGAAATGTGATGTAGTGGCAGAGTGAAATGGGATGCAGTGACTGAGTGAAAAGGGATGCAGTGACTGCGTGAAATGGGACGCAGTGACTCAGTGAAATGTGATTCCATCACTGAGTGAAATGTGATTACGTCACTGAGTGAACTGTGATGCAGTCACTGAGTCAAATAGGATGCAGTGGCTGAGTGAAATGGGATGCAGTGACTGAGGGACATGGGATGCTGTGACTTAGGGACATGGGATGCAGTGACTGAGGGACATGGGATGCAGTGACACACGGACATGGGATGCAGTGACTGGGTGAAATGGGATGCAGTGACTGATGGAAATTGGATGCAGTGACAGAGTGACATGAGCTGCAGTGTCTGATGGAAATGTGATGCAGTGACTGATGGAAATGGGAAGCAGTGACTGAGGGAAATGGGATGCAGTGAGTGTGGAAAATTGAATTCATTGTCTGTGAGATACGGGAAACAGTGACTGATGGAAATGTGATGCAGTGACTGTGGTGAAGGAGATGCAGTGATTTAGTAAATGGGATGCTTTGACAGAGTGAAATGTGATGCAGTGACTGAGTGAAATGTGATGCAGTGACTGAGTGAAATGTAATGCAGTGACTGAGGGACATGGGATGCAGTGACTGAGGGACATGAGCTGCAGTGACAGAGGTACTGGGAAGGAGTTTCTGAGTTAATAGGGAATCAGTGCCCGAGCGGGCTTGGGGTGCAGTGACTGAGGGAAATGGGATACAGTGCCTGACCGAAAAGGGACGCACTGACTGAGTGAAATGGGATGCAGTGACTGAGGGACATGGGATGCAGTGACTGAGGGACATGAGATGCAGTGACTGAGAGCCATGGGATGCAGTGACACACAGACATGGGATGCAGTGACTGAGGGAAATGGGATGCAGTATTTGTCGGAAGGAGGATGCAATCACTGAGTGAAATGCGATGCAGAGACTGAGGGAAAGGAGATGCTGTGACTATGGGAAATGGGATGCAGTGAGTGTGGGAAATTGAATGCATCGTCTGTGAGATAAGGGAAATAGTGACTGATGGAAATGGGATGCAGTAACTGTGTTGAAGGAGATGCAGTGACTGAGTGAAATGGGATGCAGTGACTGAGTGAAATAGGATGCAGTGACTGCGTGAAATGCGATGCAGTGACTGAGTGAAATGTGATTCAGTCACTGAGTGAATTGGGATGCAGTCACTGAGTGAAATGGGATGCAGTGACTGATGGAAATTGGATGCAGTGACAGAGTGACATGAGGTACAGTGACCGAGTGAAATGAGATGCAGTGTCTGATTGAAATGTGATGCAGTGACTGAGTGAAATGTGATGCAGTGGCGGAGTGAAATGCGATGCAGTGACTGAGTGAAATGCGATGCACTGACTGAGTGAAATGAGATGCACTGACTGAGTGAAATGAGATGCACTGACTGATGGAAATTGGATGCAGTGACAGAGCGACATGAGCTGCAGTGACTGAGTGAAATGAGAAGCATAGAATGCACTGTCTGTGAGATACGAAAACAGTGACTGATGGAAATGGGATGCAGTGACTGTGGTGAAGGGGATGCAGCGACTGAGTGAAATGGGATGCAGTGACTGACTGAAATGCGATGCAGTGACTGTGTGAAATGGGATGCAGTGACTGTGTGAAATGGGACGCAGTGACTGTGTGAAATGTGATTCCGTCACTGAGTGAAATGTGATTACGTCACTGAGTGAAATATGATGCACTCACTGAGTGTACTGTGATTCAGTCACTGAGTGAGCTGTGATTCAGTCACTGACTGAACTGTGATGCAGTCACTGAGTGAACTGTGATGCAGTCACTGAGTGAAATAGGATGCAGTGGCTGAGTGAAATGGGATGCAGTGACTGAGGGACATGGGATGCAGTGACTTAGGGACATGGGATGCAGTGACTGAGGGACATGGGATGCAGTGACACACGGACATGGGATGCAGTGACTGAGGGAATTGGGATGCAGTGATTGCGTGTAATGGAATGCAGTGACTGAGCGAAATGCGATGCAGTCACTGAGTGCAATGTGATGCAGTGACTGAGTGAAATGCGATGCAGTGACTGCTTGAAATGGGATGCAGTGACTGGGGGAAATGGGTTGCAGTGACTGGGGGAAATGGGCTGCAGTGCCTGAGTGAAATGGGCTGCAGTGCCTGAGTGAAATGGGATGCAATGCCTGAGTGAAATGGGATGCAGTGACTGAGGGAAATGGGATACAGTGCCTGACCGAAAAGGGACGCACTGACTGAGTGAAATGGGATGCAGTGACTGAGGGACATGGGATGCAGTGACTGAGGGACATGAGATGCAGTGACTGAGGGTAATGGGACGCAGTGACTGAGGGCAATGGGACGCAGTGACTGAGGGACAGGAGGTGCCGTTACTGAGGGAATGGAGATACAGTGACTGTGGAAAGGAGATGCAGTGACTGTGGGAAATGGAATGCTGTGACTGAGGGTAATGGGATGCACTGTCTCAGTTCAATGAGATTCACTGTCTCAGTTAAATGGGCTGCAGTGACTGAGTGAAATGGGATGCAGTGACTGAGTGAAATGGGATGCAGTGACTGAGGGAAATGGGATGCAGTGACTGAGGGAATTGGGTTGCAGTGACTATAGGAAAAGGTTGCAGTGACTGAGGGAAATGGGATGCAGTGACTGAGGGAAATGGGAGGCAGTGACTGAGGGAAAGGAGATGCAGTGACTGACTGAAATGGGAGGTAGTGACTGACTGAAATGGGAGGGAGTGACTGAGTGAAATGGGAGGCAGTGACTGAGTGAAGTGGGAGGCAGTGACTGAGGGTAATGGGATGCAGTGACTGAGGGTAATGGGATGCAGTGACTGAGTGAAATGGGATGCAGTGACTGAGGTAAATGGGATGCAGTGACTGAGGTAAATGGGATGCAGTGACTGAGTGAAATGTGATGCAGTCACTGAGGGAAATGAGATGCAGTGACTGAGGGTAATGTGATGCAGTGGCTGAGTGAAATGCGATGCTGTGACTGCGGAAGGGACATGCAGTGACTGAGTGAAATGGGGTGCTGTGACTCGGTGAAATGTGATGCAGTGACTGAGTGAAATGGGATGCAGTCACTGAGTGAAATGGGATGCAGTCACTGAGTGAAATGGGAAGCAGTCACTGAGGGAAATGAAATGCAGGGACTGAGGGTTATGAGACGCAGTGACTGAATGAAATGCGATGCAGTGACTGTGGGAAATGGGATGCAGTGACTTAGTGAAATGAAATGCAGTGACTGATGGAAAGGAGATGCAGTGACTGTGGGAAATGGGTTGCAGTGCCTGAGTGAAATGGGCCGCAGTGCCTGAGTGAAATGGGCCGCAGTGCCTGAGTGAAATGGGCCGCAGTGCCTGAGTGAAATGGGATGCAGTGCCTGAGTGAAATGGGATGCACTGCCTGAGTGAAATGGGATGCAGTGCCTGAGTGAAATGGGACGCAGTGCCTGAGGGTAATGGGGTGCACTGACTGAATGAAATGCGATGCAGTGACTGTGGGAAATGGGATGCCGTGACTGTGGGGAATAAGGGGTGGGGACTGAGGGTAATGCGATGCAGTGACTGAGTGAAATGCGATGCAGTGACAAAGGAAAGGACATGCAGTGACTATGGGAAATGGGATGCACTGACTGAGTGAGATGGGGTGCCGGGACTGTGGGGAGTAGGGTGTGGTGACTGATGGAAATTGATTTACTGTCTCAGTTGAACAGGATTCACTGTCTCCGTTAAATGGGATGCAGTGACTGAGTGAAATGTTATGTCGTGACTGATTGAAATGGGATGCAGTGACTGATCGAAATGAGTTGCAGTGACAGAGGGAAATGAGATGCAGTGAATGAGGGACAGAAGGTGCCGTGAATGAATGAAATGAGGTGCCATGACTGAGGGAAAGTAGATGCAGTGACTGAGAGAAAGGAGATGCAGTGACCGTGGGAAATGGATTGCAGTGACTGAGGGAAATGGGATGCAGTGCCTGAGTGAAATGGGATGCAGTGCCTGAGTGAAATGGGCTGCAGTGCCTGAGTGAAATGGGATGCAGTGACTGACTGAAATGGGATGCAGTGACTGAGGTACGTGGGCTGCAGTGCCCGAGTGAAATGGGCTGCAGTGCCTGAGTGAAATGGGCTGCAGTGCCTGAGGGATAATGGGATGCATTGACTGATGGAAATGGGATGCAGTGACTGAGGGAATTGAGATGCAGTGACTGAACGAAATGAGATGCAGTGACTGAGGGAAATGAGATGCAGTGACAGAGGGAAATGAGATGCAGTGACTGAGGGACAGGTGGTGCCGTGACTGAGGGACAGGTGGTGCCGTGACTGAGGGACAGGAGGTGCCGTGACTGAGGGACAGGAGATGCCATGACTGTGGGAAATGAGATGCAGTGACTGTGGGAAAAGAGATGCAGTGACTGTGGGAAATGGGTTGCAGTGACTGTGAGAAAAGTTTGCAGTGACTGTGGGAAAAGGGAGGCAGTGTCTGAGTGAAATGGGATGCAGTGACTGAGTGAAAAGGGATGCAGTGACTGACTGAAAAGGGATGCAGTGACTGAGTGAAATGGGATGCAGTGACTGAGTGAAATGGGATGCAGTGACTGAGTGAAATGGGATGCAGTGACTGAGGGTAATGGGACGCAGTGACTGAGGGTAATGGGACGCAGTGACTGAGGGAAATGAGATGCAGTGACTGAGGTAAAGGAGATGCAGTGACTGTGGGAAATGGAATGCTGTTACTGAGGGTAATGGGATGCTGTGACTGAGAGAAATGGGATGCTGTGACTGAGTGAAATGGGATGCAATGACTGTGGGAAATGGGTTGCAGTGACTGTGGGAAACGTTTGCTGTGACTGTGGGAAACGGGAGGCAGTGACTGAGGGAAATGGGACGCAGTGACTGAGTGTAATGGGATGCAATCACTGAGTGAAGGGGGATGCAGTGACTGAGTGAAAAGGGATGCAGTGACTGAGTGAAAAGGGATGCAGTGACTGAGGGTAATGTGGTGCTGTGTCTGAGTGAAATGGGATGCAGTGACTGAGTGAAATGGGATGCAGTGACTGAGTGAAATGGGACGCAGTGACTGAGGGAAATGGGAGGCAGTGACTGAGGGACAGGAGGTGCCGTTACTGAGGGAAATGGATTGCTCTGACTGAGGGTAATGGGATGCACTGTCTCAGTTCAATGAGATTCACTGTCTCAGTTAAATGGGATGCAGTGACTGAGTGAAAAGGGATGCAGTGACTGAGGGAAATGGGAGGCAGTGACTGAGGGAAATGGGAGGCAGTGACTGAGGGAAATAGGAAGCAGTGACTGAGGGAAATAGGAAGCAGTGACTGAGGGAAATGGGAGGCAGTGACTCTGGGAAATGGGATGCACTGACTGAATGAGATGGGGTGCTCAGACTGAGTGAAATGTGATGCAGTGACTGAGGGAAAGGAGATGCAGTGACTGACTGAAATGGGAGGTAGTGACTGAGTGAAATGAGAGGGAGTGACTGAGTGAAGTGGGAGGCAGTGACTGAGTGAAGTGGGAGGCAGTGACTGAGGGTAATGGGATGCAGTGACAGAGGGGAATGGGATGCAGTGACTGAGCGTAATGGGATGCAGTGACTGAGCGTAATGGGATGCAGTGACTGAGTGAAATGGGATGCAGTGACTGAGTGAAATGTGATGCAGTCACTGAGGGAACTGAGATGCAGTGACTGAGGGTAATGTGATGCAGTGACTGAGTGAAATGCGATGCTGTGACTGAGGAAGGGACATGGAGTGACTGAGTGAAATGGGGTGCTGAGACTGAGTGAAATGGGATGCAGTGACTGAGTGAATTGGGATGCAGTGACTGAGTGAAATGGGATGCAGTGATTGAGGGAAATAAGATGCAGTGACTGAGAGAATGGAGATGCAGTGACTTGGAAATGGAATGCTGTGACTGAGGGCAATGGGATGCTGTGACTGAGTGAAGTGGGAGGCAGTGACTGAGTGAAGTGGGAGGCAGTGACTGAGTGTAATGGGTGGCAGCGACTGTGTGAAGTGGCAGGCAGTGACTGTGTGAAGTGGCAGGCAGTGACTGTGTTGAATTGGGACGCAGTGACTCGGTGAAATGGGATGCAGTGACTGAGTGAAGTGGGATGCAGTGACTGAGTGAAATGGGAAGCAGTGACTGAGTGAAATGGGAAGCAGTGACTGAGTGAAATGGGAAGCAGTGAGTGAGGGTCATGGGATGCAGTGAGCGAGGGTCATGGGATGCAGTGACTGAAGGAAATGGGATGCAATGACTGAGTGAATATGATGAAGTGGCTGAGTGAAATGGGATGCAGTGGCTGAGTGAAATGGGATGCAGTGGCTGAGTGAAATGGGATACAGTGGCTGAGTGAAATGGGATGCAGTGGCTGAGTGAAATGGGATGCAGTGACTGAGGAAAATGAGTTGCAGTGACTGAGCGAAAAGAGATGCAGTGACTGAGGGTCATGGGATGCATCGTCTCAGTTCAATGAGATTCACTGTCTCAGTGAAATGGGACGCAGTGACTGAGGGAAATGTGATGCCGTGACTGGGGAATAGGGTGCGGTGACTGATGGAAATGGATTCACTGTCTCACTTGGATAGGATTCACTGTCTCCTGCTCAGATGGACTGGCCCCCGCAGCCCTGACCCGCTCAGAGGGACTGGCTTCCGCCGCCCTGACCCGCTCAGAGGGACTGGCCCCCGCAGCCCTGACCCGCTCAGAGGGACTGGCCCCCGCAGCCAGAGCCGCTCAGAGGGACGAGCCCCCGCTGCCCTGACCCGCTCAGTGCGACTTGCCCCCTGCAGTCCTGACCCGCTCACTGCGACTTGCCCCCCGCAGACCTGACCCGCTCACTGCGACTTGCCCCCCGCAGCCCTGACCCGCTCACTGCAACACTGTCCCCCGCAGCCCTGACCCGCTCACTGCGACTTGCCCCCCGCAGCCCTGACCCGCTCACTGCGACACTGCCCCCGGAAGCCCTGACCCGCTCACTGCGATTTGCCCCCCGCAGTCCTGACCCGCTCACAGGGACTGGCCCCCCGCAGACCTCACCCGCTCACAGGGACTGGCCCCCGCAGCCCTGACCCGCTCAGAGGGACTGTCCCCCGCAGCCCTGACCCGCTCACTGCGACTTGGCCCCCGCAGACCTGACCCGCTCACAGGGACTGGCCCCCGCAGCCCAGACCCGCTCAGAGGGACTGTCCCCCGCAGCCCTGACCCGCTCACTGCGACTTGCCCCCCGCAGCCCTGACCCGCTGACAGGGACAGGCCCCCCGCAGACCTCACCCGCTCACAGGGACTGGCCCCGGCAGCCCTGACCCGCTCACTGCGACTTGCCCCCCGCAGCCCTGACCCGCTGACAGGGACTGGCCCCCCGCAGCCCAGACACGCTCACAGGGACTGGCCCCCGCAGACCTGACCCGCTCACTGCGACTTTCCCCCCGCAGTCCTTTCCTGCTGACAGGGACATGCCCCCGCAGGTCTGACCCGCTCAGAGGGACTGGCCGCCGCAGCCCTGACCCGCTGAGATGGACTGGCCCCCGCAGCCCTGACCCGCTCAGAGGGACTGGCACCCGCCGCCCTGACCCGCTCAGAGGGACTGTCCCCCGCCGCCCTGACCCGCTCTGAGGGACTGTCCCCCGCAGCCCTGACCCGCTCAGAGGGACTGGCCCCCGCAGCCCTGACCCGCTCAGAGGGACTGGCCCCCGCAGCCCTGACCCGCTCAGAGGGACTGGCCCCCGCAGCCCTGACCCGCTCATAGGGACTGGCCCCCGCAGCCCTGACCCGCTCAGAGGGCTTGGCCCCCGCAGCCCTGACTCCGCTCACTGCGACTTGACCCCCGCAGTCCTGTCCCGCTCACTGCAACTTGCCCCCCGCAGCCCTGACCCGCTCACTGCGACACTGCCCCCCGCAGCCCTGACCCACTCACGCGGACTGTTCCCCCGCTGCCCTGTCCCGCTGACAGGGACTTGCCCTCGCAGCCCTGACCCGCTCACTGCGACTTGACCCTTGCAGTCCTGTCCCGCTGACAGGGACTGGCCCCCGCAGCCCTGACCCGCTCACAGGAACTGGCCCCCGCAGCCCTGACCCGCTGACAGGGACTGGCCCCCGCAGCCCTGACCCGCTCAGAGGGACTGGCCCCCGCAGCCCTGACCCGCTGACAGGGACTTGCCCCCGCAGCCCTGACCCGCTCAGAGGGACTGGCCCCCGCAGCCCTGACCAGCTCAGAGGGACTGCCTCCCTGACCCGCTCCCGGGGATTGGCCCCCGCAGCCCTCGCCCGCTCAGAGGGACTGGCCCCCGCAGCCCTGACACGCTCCCGGGGACTGGCCCCCGCAGCCCTGACCCGCTCAGTACGACCTGCCCCCCGCAGACCTGACCCGCTCACTGCGACCTGCCCCCCGCAGCCCTGACCCGCTCAGGGGGACCGTTCCCCTGCAGCCCTGACCCGCTCACGGGGACCGGCCCCCCGCAGCCCTGACCCGCTCAGAGGGACTGTCCCCCGCAGCCCTGACCCGCTCAGAGGGCTTGGCCCCCGCAGCCCTGACCCGCTCACAGGGACTGTCCCCGGCAGCCCTGACCTGCTCACAGGGACTCACCGCCGCAGCCCTGACGCGCTCACAGGGACTGGCCACCCGCAGCCCTGACCCGCTCGCTGCGACACTGCACCCCGCAGCCCTGACCCCCTCACTGCGACTTGACCCCCGCAGTCCTGTCCCGCTGACAGGGACTTGCCCCCGCAGCCCTGACCCGCTGACTGCGACTTGCACCCCGCAGCCCTGACCCCTCACTGCGACTTGCGCCCCGCAGACCTGACCCACTCAGGGGGACTGGCCCCCGCAGCCCTGACCCGCTCACTGTGACTTGCCCCCCGCAGCCCTGACCCGCTCACTGCGACACTGCCCCCCGCAGCCCTGACCCACTCACGCGGACTGTTCCCCCGCTGCCCTGTCCCGCTGACAGGGACTTGCCCTCGCAGCCCTGACCCGCTCACTGCGACTTGACCCTTGCAGTCCTGTCCCGCTGACAGGGACTGGCCCCCGCAGCCCTGACCCGCTCACAGGAACTGGCCCCCGCAGCCCTGACCCGCTGACAGGGACTAGCCCCCGCAGCCCTGACCCGCTCAGAGAGACTGGCCCCCGCAGCCCTGACCCGCTGACAGGGACTTGCCCCCGCAGCCCTGACCCGCTCAGAGGGACTGGCCCCCGCAGCCCTGACCAGCTCAGAGGGACTGCCTCCCTGACCCACTCCCGGGGATTGGCCCCCGCAGCCCTCGCCCGCTCAGAGGGACTGGCCCCCGCAGCCCTGACACGCTCCCGGGGACTGGCCCCCGCAGCCCTGACCCGCTCAGTACGACCTGCCCCCCGCAGACCTGACCCGCTCACTGCGACCTGCCCCCCGCAGCCCTGACCCGCTCAGGGGGACCGTTCCCCTGCAGCCCTGACCCGCTCACGGGGACCGGCCCCCCGCAGCCCTGACCCGCTCAGAGGGACTGTCCCCCGCAGCCCTGACCCGCTCAGAGGGCTTGGCCCCCGCAGCCCTGATCCGCTCACAGGGACTGTCCCCGGCAGCCCTGACCTGCTCACAGGGACTCACCGCCGCAGCCCTGACGCGCTCACAGGGACTGGCTATCCGCAGCCCTGACCCGCTCGCTGCGACACTGCACCCCGCAGCCCTGACCCCCTCACTGCGACTTGACCCCCGCAGTCCTGTCCCGCTGACAGGGACTAGCCCCCGCAGCCCTGACCCGCTGACTGCGACTTGCACCCCGCAGCCCTGACCCCTCACTGCGACTTGCGCCCCGCAGACCTGACCCACTCAGGGGGACTGGCCCCCGCAGCCCTGACCCGCTCACTGCGACTTGCCCCCCGCAGCCCTGACCCGCTCACAGGGACTGGCCCGCGCAGCTGTGACCCGCTCACAGGGACTGGCCCCCGCAGCCCTGACCTGCTCACAGGGACTGACCCCCGCCTCCCTGACCCGCTTACCGGGACTGGCCCCCCGCAGCCCTGACCCGCTCACTGCGACTTGCCCCCCGCAGCCCTGACCCGCTCAGATGGCCTGCCCCTCGCAGCCCTGACCCGCTCACAGGGATTGGCCCTCCGCAGCCCTGACCCAGTGACAGGGACTGGCCCCCACAGCCCTGACCCGCTCACTGCCGCTTGCCCCCCGCAGTCCTGCCCCGCTGACAGGGACTTGCACCCGCTGCCCTGACCCGCTCTCTGCGACTGGCCCCCCGCAGCCCTGACCCGCTCACTGCGACTTGCCCCCCGCTGCCCTGACCCGCTCACTGCGACTTGCCGCCCGCAGCCCTGACCCGCTCACTGCGACTTGCCCCCAGCAGTCCTGACGCGCTCACTGCGAGTTGCCCCCCCGCAGTCCTGTCCCGCTGTCAGCAACTTGCCCCCCGCAGTCCTGTCCCGCTGACAGGGACTGGCCCCCGCTGCCCTGACCCGCTCACAGGGACTGGCCCCTGCAGCCCTGACCCGTTCACAGGGAATGGCCCCCCGCTGCCCTGCCCCGCTCACAGCGACTAGCCCCCCGCAGTCCTGTCCCGCTAACAGCCTTGACCCGCTCACAGGGACTGGGCCCCCGCAGCACTGACCCGCTCACTGCAACTTGCCCCCCCGCAGCCCTGACCAACTCACGGGGACTTGCCCCCGCAGCCCTGTCCCGCTGACAGGGACTGGCCCCCGCTGCCCTGACCCGCGCTCTGCGACTTGCCCCCCGCAGACCTGACCCGCTCACTGCGACAAGCCCCCTGCAGCCCTTACCCGCTCAGGGGGACTGGCCCCCCGCAGCCCTGACCCGCTCAGGGGGACTGGTCCCCCGCAGACCTGACCCGCTCACTGCGACTTACCCCCGCAGCCCTGACCCGCTGACAGGGGCTGGCCCCCGCAGCCCTCAGCAGCTCACAGGGACTGGCCCCCACCGCCCGGACCCGCTCACTGCGACTTGCCCCCCGCAGCCCTGACACGCTCTTGGGGACCGGCCCCCCGCAGCCCTGACCCACTCACGGGGACCGACCCCCCCGCAGCACTGACCCGCTCACTGCGACACTTCCACCCGCAGCCCTAACCCGCTCACTGCGACTTGCCCCCCGCAGCCCTGACCCGCTGACGGGGAATTGCCCCCGCAGCCCTAACCCGCTCACTGCGACTGGCCCCCCGCAGTCCTTACCCGCTTATTGCGACTTGCCCCACGCAGTCGTCACCCGCTCAGGGGGACCGGCCCCCCGCAGCCCTGACCCGCTCACTGCAACTTGCCCCCCGCAGCCCTGTCCCGCTGACAGGGACTTGACCCCGCAGCCCTGACCCGCTCACAGCGACTGGCCCCCCACTGCCCTGACCCGCTCACTGCGACTTGCCCCCCGCAGACCTGACCCGCTCACTGCGACTTGCCCCCCCGCAGCCCTGACCCGCTCAGGGGTCCTGGCGCCCCACAGCCCTGACCCGCTCACTGCGACTTGCCCCCCGCAGCCCTGACCCGCTCACTGCGACCTGCCCCCCCCGCAGCCCTGACCCGCTCTGGGGTCCCGGCGCCCCACAGCCCTGACCCGCTCACTGCGACTTGCCCCCCGCAGCCCTGACCCGCTCAGATGGCCTGCCCCTCGCAGCCCTGACCCGCTCACAGGGATTGGCCCTCCGCAGCCCTGACCCAGTGACAGGGACTGGCCCCCACAGCCCTGACCCGCTCACTGCCGCTTGCCCCCCGCAGTCCTGCCCCGCTGACAGGGACTTGCACCCGCTGCCCTGACCCGCTCTCTGCGACTGGCCCACCGCAGCCCTGACCCGCTCACTGCGACTTGCCGCCCGCAGCCCTGACCCGCTCACTGCGACTTGCCCCCAGCAGTCCTGACGCGCTCACTGCGAGTTGCCCCCCCGCAGTCCTGTCCCGCTGTCAGCAACTTGCCCCCCGCAGTCCTGTCCCGCTGACAGGGACTGGCCCCCGCTGCCCTGACCCGCTCACAGGGACTGGCCCCTGCAGCCCTGACCCGTTCACAGGGAATGGCCCCCCGCTGCCCTGACCCGCTCACAGCGACTAGCCCCCCGCAGTCCTGTCCCGCTAACAGCCCTGACCCGCTCACAGGGACTGGGCCCCCGCAGCACTGACCCGCTCACTGCAACTTGCCCCCCCGCAGCCCTGACCAACTCACGGGGACTTGCCCCCGCAGCCCTGTCCCGCTGACAGGGACTGGCCCCCGCTGCCCTGACCCGCGCTCTGCGACTTGCCCCCCGCAGACCTGACCCGCTCACTGCGACTTGCCCCCCGCAGCCCTGTTCCGCTCACTGCGACTGACCCGCGCAGCTGTGACCCGCTCACAGGGACTGGCCCCCGCAGACCTGACCTGCTCACAGGGACTGACCCCCGCCTCCCTGACCCGCTTACCGGGACTGGCCCCCCGCAGCCCTGACCCGCTCACTGCGACTTGCCCCCCGCAGCCCTGACCCGCTCAGATGGCCTGCCCCTCGCAGCCCTGACCCGCTCACAGGGATTGGCCCT
This sequence comes from Stegostoma tigrinum, assembly GCF_030684315.1. Lineage (NCBI taxonomy): Eukaryota > Metazoa > Chordata > Chondrichthyes > Orectolobiformes > Stegostomatidae > Stegostoma > Stegostoma tigrinum. The sequence goes on along the minus strand of NW_026728568.1, from coordinate 2,223,978 downwards.
CCGCAGCCCTGACCCAGTGACAGGGACTGGCCCCCACAGCCCTGACCCGCTCACTGCCGCTTGCCCCCCGCAGTCCTGCCCCGCTGACAGGGACTTGCACCCGCTGCCCTGACCCGCTCTCTGCGACTGGCCCCCCGCAGCCCTGACCCGCTCACTGCGACTTGCCCCCCGCTGCCCTGACCCGCTCACTGCGACTTGCCGCCCGCAGCCCTGACCCGCTCACTGCGACTTGCCCCCAGCAGTCCTGACGCGCTCACTGCGAGTTGCCCCCCCGCAGTCCTGTCCCGCTGTCAGCAACTTGCCCCCCGCAGTCCTGTCCCGCTGACAGGGACTGGCCCCCGCTGCCCTGACCCGCTCACAGGGACTGGCCCCTGCAGCCCTGACCCGTTCACAGGGAATGGCCCCCCGCTGCCCTGACCCGCTCACAGCGACTAGCCCCCCGCAGCCCTGACCCGCTCACTGCGGCTTGCCCCCGGCAGCCCTGACCCGCTCAGGGCGACCGGTCCCCCGCAGCCCTGACACGCTCACTGCGACACTACCCCCCGCAGCCCTGACCCGCTCACTGCGACTTGCCCCCCGCAGACCTGACCCGCTCACTGCGATTTGCCCCCCGCAGTCCTGACCCGCTCACTGCGACTTGCCCCCGCAGTCCTGTCCCGCTCACTGCGAATGGCCCCCTGCAGCCCTGACCCGCTCACTGCGAACTATCCCCCGCAGCCCTGACCCGCTCACTGCGACACTGCCCCCGACAGCCCTGATCCGCTCACTGCGACTTGGCCCCGCAGCTCTGACCCGCTCAGAGGGACTGGCCCCCACCGCGCCGACCCGCTCACATGGACTGGCCCCCGCAGCCGTGACCCGCTCACTGCGACTTGTTGCCCGCAGACCTGACCCGCTCAGTGCCATTTGCCCTCCGCCGTCCTGACCCGCTCACTGCGACACTGCCACCCGCAGCCCTGACCCGCTCACTGCGACCTGCCCCCCGCAGCCCTGACCCGCTCACTGCGACACTGCCCCCCCCAGCCCTGACCCGCTCGCAGGGACTGGCCGCCGCAGCCCTGACTCGCTCACAGGTACTGACCCCCCGCAGCCCTGACCCGCTCAATGTTACCCAGCCTCCCGCAGCCCTGACCCGCTCACTGCGACTTGCCCCCCGCAGCCCTGACCCGCTCACTGCGACTTGCCCCACGCAGTCCTGTCCTGCTGACAGGGACTGGTACCCGCACCCCTGACCCGCTCACAGGGACTGGCCCCCCGCAGAGCTGACCCGCTCACTGCGACCCTGCCTCCCGCAGCCCTGACCCCCTCACTGCGACTTGCCCCCTCAGCCCTGACCCGCTCACTGCGACATTGCCCCCCACAGCCCTGATCCGCTCAGGGGGACCAGCCCCCCGCAGCCCTGACCCGCTCACTGCGACTTGCCCCCCGCAGCCCTGACCCGGTGACAGGGACTGGCCCCCGCAGCCCTGACCCGCTCACTGCGACACTGCCCACCGCAGTCCTGTCCCGCTGACAGGGACTGGCCCCCGCAGCCCTGACCCGCTCACAGGGACTGGCCCCCCGCAGCCCTGACCCGCTCACTGCGATGGGTCCCCGCAGCCCTGACGCGCTCACTGCGACTTGCCCCCCTGCAGTCCTGTCCCGCTGACAGGGACCTGCCCCCCTGCAGTCCTGTCCCGCTGACAGGGACCGGCCCCCCTGCAGTCCTGTCCCGCTGACAAGGACATGCCCCCGCAGCCCTGACCCGCTCACAGGCACTGGCCCCCCGCAGCCCTGAACCGCTCAGTGCGACATTGCCCCCCGCACCCCAGACCCGCTCACTGCGACTTGCCCCACGCAGCCCTGACCCGCTCAGAGAGCCTGCCCCCGCAGCCCTGACCTGCTCACAGGGAATGGCCCCTGCAGCCCTGACCCGCTCACTGCGACTTGCCCCCCGCAGAGCTGACCCGCTCACTGCGACCAGCCTCCCGCAGCCCTGACCCCTCACTGCGACTTGCCCCCCGCAGACCTGACCCGCTCAGGGGGACTGGCCCCCCGCAGCCCTGACCCGCTCACTGCGACCTGCCCCCCTGCAGTGCTCTCCCGCTGACAGGGACCTGCCCCCTTGCAGTCCTGTCCCGCTGACTGGGACATGCCGCCGCAGCCCTGACACGCTCACAGGGACTGGCCCCCGCAGCCCTTACCCACTCACAGGGACTGGCCCCTGCATCCCTGACCCTCACACCGCGACAATGCCCCCCGCACCCCAGACCCGCTCACTGCGACTTGCCCCCCGCAGCCCTGACCCGCTCAGAGGGCCTGCCCCCGCAGCCCTGACCCGCTCGCTGCGACACTGCACCCCGCAGCCCTGACCCCCTCACTGCGACTTGACCCCCTCACTGCGACTTGCCCCCCGCAGTCCTGTCCCGCTGATAGGGACTTGCCCCTGCAGCCCTGACCCGCTTACTGCGACTTGCCCCCCGCAGTCCTGTCCCGCTTTCTGCGACTTTCCCCCCGCAGCCCTGACCCGCTGACTGCGACTTGCACCCCGCAGCCCTGACCCCTCACTGCGACTTGCCCCCCACAGACCTGAACCGCTCAGGGGGACTGGCCCCCGCAGCCGTGACCCGCTCACAGGGACTGGCCCGCCGCAGCCCTAACGCGCTCACAGGGACTGGCCATCCGCAGCCCTGACCCGCTCACTGCGACTTGCCCCCCGCAGTCCTGTTCCGCTGACAGGGACTTGCCCCCGCAGCCCTGACCCACTCACTGCGAGTTGCCGCCCGCAGCCCTGACCCGCTCACAGGGACTGACCCCCGCATCCCTGACCCGCTTACCGGGACTGGCCCCCCGCAGCCCTGACCCGCTCACTGCAACTTGCCCGCCGCAGCACTGACCCGCTCAGACGGCCTGCCCTTCGCAGCCCTGACCCGCTCACAGGGATTGGCCCTCCGCAGCCCTGACCCGGTGACAGGGACTGGCCCCCACAGCCCTGACCCGCTCTCTGCGACTTGCCCCCCGCAGCCCTGACCCGCTCACTGCGACTTGCCCCCCGCAGACATGACCCGCTCACTGCGACTTGCCCCCCGCAGTCCTGTCCCGCTGACAGGGACTGGCCCCCGCAGCCCTGACCCGCTCACAGGGACTGGCCCCCCGCAGCCCTGACCCGCTCACTGCGATGGGTCCCCGCAGCCCTGACGCGCTCACTGCGACTTGCCCACCTGCAGTCCTGTCCCGCTGACAGGGACCTGCCCCCTGCAGTCCTGTCCCGCTGACAGGGACCAGCCCCCCTGCAGTCCTGTCCCGCTGACAAGGACATGCCCCCGCAGCCCTGACCCGCTCACAGGCACTGGCCCCCCGCAGCCCTGAACCGCTCAGTGCGACATTGCCCCCCGCACCCCGGACCCGCTCACTGCGACTTGCCCCACGCAGCCCTGACCCGCTCAGAGAGCCTGCCCCCGCAGCCCTGACCTGCTCACAGGGAATGGCCCCTGCAGCCCTGACCCGCTCACTGCGACTTGCCCCCTGCAGAGCTGACCCGCTCACTGCGACCAGCCCCCCGCAGCCCTGACCCCTCACTGCGACTTGCCCCCCGCAGACCTGACCCGCTCAGGGGGACTGGGCCCCCGCAGCCCTGACCCGCTCACTGCGACTTGCCCCCCGCAGACCTGACCCGCTCACTGCGACCTGCCCCCCTGCACTGCTGTCCCGCTGACAGGGACCTGCCCCCTTGCCGTCCTGTCCCGCTGACTGGGACATGCCGCCGCAGCCCTGACCCGCTTCACAGGGACTGGCCCCTGCATCCCTGACCCTCACACCGCGACAATGCCCCCTGCACCCCAGACCCGCTCACTGCGACTTGCCCCCCGCAGCCCTGACCCGCTCAGAGGGCCTGCCCCCGCAGCCCTGACCTGCTCGCTGCGACACTGCACCCCGCAGCCCTGACCCCCTCACTGCGACTTGCCCCCCGCAGTCCTGTCCCGCTGACACGGACTTGCCCCTGCGGCCCTGTCCCGCTTACTGCGACTTTCCCCCCGCAGCCCTGACCCGCTGACTGCGACTTGCACCCCGCAGCCCTGACCCCTCACTGCGACTTGCCCCCTGCAGACCTGACCCACTCAGGGGGACTGGCCCCCGCAGCCCTGACCCGCTCACTGCGACTTGCCCCCCACAGCCCTGACCCGCTCACAGGGACTGGCCCGCGCAGCTGTGACCCGCTCACAGGGACTGGCCCCCGCAGCCCTAACCCGCTCACAGGGACTGGCCCCCCGCAGTCCTGTTCCGCAGACAGGGACTTGCCCCCGCAGCCCTGACCCATTCACTGCGAGTTGCCCCCCGCAGCCCTGACCCGCTCACAGGGACTGACCCCCGCATCCCTGACCCGCTTACCGGGACTGGCCCCCCGCAGCCCTGACCCGCTCAGACGGCCTGCCCCTCGCAGCCCTGACCCGCTCACAGGGCTTGGCCCTCCGCAGCCCTGACCCGGTGACAGGGACTGGCCCCCACAGCTCTGACCCGCTCACTGCCGCTTGCCCCCCGCAGTCCTGTCCCGCTGACAGGGACCTGCCCCTTGCAGTCCTGTCCCGCTGACAGGGACTTGCACCCGCTGCCCTGACCCGCTCTCTGCGACTGGCCCCCCGCAGCCCTGACCCGCTCACTGCGACTTGCCCCCCCCAGCCCTGACCCGCTCACTGCGACTTGCCCCCCGCAGCCCTGACCCGCTCACTGCGACTTGCCCCTCGCAGCCCTGACCCGCTCAGAGGGCCTGCCCTCGCAGCCCTGACCCGCTCGCTGCGACTTGACCCCGTCACTGCGACTTGCCCCTTGCAGTCCTGTCCCGCTAACAGGGACTTGCCCCCCGCAGCCCTGACCCGCTCACTGCGACAAGCCCCCCGCAGCCCTGACCCGCTCAGGGGGACCGGCCCCCCGCAGCCCTGACCTGCTCAGGGGGACCGGTCCCCTGCAGCCCTGACCCGCTGATAGGGGCTGGCCCCCGCAGCCCTCAGCAGCTCACAGGGACTGGCCCCCCGCAGACCTGACCCGCTCACTGCTACTGGCCCCCCGCAGCCCTGACCCGCTCACTGCGACTTGCCCCCCGCAGTCCTGTTCCGCTGACAGGGACTTGCCCCCGCAGCCCTGACCCACTCACCGGGACTGACCCCCGCATCCCTGACCCGCTTACCGGGACTGGCCCCCCGCAGCCCTGACACCCTCACTGCGACTTGACCCCCTCACTGCGACTTGACCCCCGCAGTCCTGTCCCGCTGACAGGGACTTGCCCCTGCAGCCCTGCCCCGCTTACTGCGACTTTCCCCCCGCAGCCCTGACCCGCTGACTGCGACTTGCACCCCGCAGCCCTGACCCCTCACTGCGACTTGCCCCCCACAGACCTGACCCGCTCAGGGGGACTGGCCCCCGCAGCCCTGACCCGCTCACTGCGACTTGCCCCCCGCAGCCCTGACCCGCTCACAGGGACTGGCCCGCGCAGCTGTGACCCGCTCACAGGGACTGGCCCCCGCAGCCCTAACCCGCTCACAGGGACTGGCCCCCCGCAGTCCTGTTCCGCTGACAGGGACTTGCCCCCGCAGCCCTGACCCATTCACTGCGAGTTGCCCCCCGCAGCCCTGACCCACTCACAGGGACTGTCCCCCGCAGCCCTGACCCGCTCACAGGGACTGTCCCCCGCAGCCCTGACCCGCTCACAGGGACTGTCCTCCGCAGCCCTGACCCGCTCACAGGGACTGTCCTCCGCAGCCCTGACCCGCTCACAGGGACTGGCCCCCGCAGCCCTGACCCGCTCACAGGGACTGCCCCCCGTAGCCCTGACCCGCTCACAGGGACTGTCCCCCGCAGCCCTGACCCGCTCACAGGGACTGGCCCCCGCAGCCCTGACCCGCTCACAGGGACTGGCCCCCGCAGCCCTGTTCCGCTGACAGGGACTTGCCCCCGCAGCCCTGACCCACTCACCGGGACTGACCCCCGCATCCCTGACCCGCTTACCGGGACTGGCCCCCCGCAGCCCTGACACCCTCACTGCGACTTGACCCCCTCACTGCGACTTGACCCCCGCAGTCCTGTCCCGCTGACAGGGACTTGCCCCTGCAGCCCTGCCCCGCTTACTGCGACTTTCCCCCCGCAGCCCTGACCCGCTGACTGCGACTTGCACCCCGCAGCCCTGACCCCTCACTGCGACTTGCCCCCCACAGACCTGACCCGCTCAGGGGGACTGGCCCCCGCAGCCCTGACCCGCTCACTGCGACTTGCCCCCCGCAGCCCTGACCCGCTCACAGGGACTGGCCCGCGCAGCTGTGACCCGCTCACAGGGACTGGCCCCCGCAGCCCTAACCCGCTCACAGGGACTGGCCCCCCGCAGTCCTGTTCCGCTGACAGGGACTTGCCCCCGCAGCCCTGACCCATTCACTGCGAGTTGCCCCCCGCAGCCCTGACCCGCTCACAGGGACTGACCCCCGCAGCCCTGACCCGCTCACTGCGACTTGCCCCTCGCAGCCCTGACCCGCTCACAGGGATTGGCCCTCCTCAGCCCTGACCCGGTGACAGGGACTGGCCCCCACAGCCCTGACCCGCTCACTGCCGCTTGCCCCCCGCAGTCCTGTCCCGCTGACAGGGACCTGCCCCTTGCAGTCCTCTCCCGCTGACAGGGACTTGCCCCCCGCGGCCCTGACACGCTCACAGGGAATGTGCCCCCGCGGCCCTGACCCGCTCACAGGGACTTGCCCCCCCGCGGCCCTGACACGCTCACAGGGACCGGCCCCCCGCGGCCCTGACACGCTCACAGGGAATGTGCCCCTGCGGCCCTGACCCGCTCACAGGGACCGGCCCCCCGCGGCCCTGACACACTCACAGGGAATGTGCCCCCGCGGCCCTGACCGGCTCACAGGGACTTGCCCCCCGCGGCCCTGACCCGCTCACGGGGACCGGCCCCCGCGGGCATGACCCGCTCAGGGGGACCGGCCCCCGCGGGCATGACCCGCTCAGGGGGACCGGCCCCCGCGGGCCTGACCCGCTCACGGGGACCGGCCCCCGCGGCCCTGACACGCTCACGGGGAATGTGCCCCCGCGGCCCTGTCCCGCTCACGGGGACCGGCCCCCGCAGCCCTGACCGGCTCACGGGGACTTGCCCCCCGCAGCCCTGACCGGCTCACGGGGACCGGCCCCCGCGGCCCTGACCGGCTCCCGGGGACCGGCCCCCGCGACCCTGACCGGCTCACAGGGACCGGCCCCCGCGGCCCTGACCCGCTCACAGGCACCGGCCCCCCGCGGCCCTGACACACTCACATGGAATGTGCCCCCGCGGCCCTGACCCGCTCACAGGGACCGGCCCCCCGCAGCCCTGCCACGCTCACAGGGACTTGCCCCCCACAGCCCTGACCCGCTCACAGCGACTTGCCCCCCGCAGCCCTGACACGCTCACAGGGACCGGCCCCCCGCAGCCCTGACACACTCACAGGGAATGTGCCCCCGCGGCCATGACCCGCTCACGGGGACAGGCCCCCGCGGCCATGACCCGCTCACGGGGACCGGCCCCCGCGGCCCTGAGCCGCTCACGGGGACCGGCCCCCGCAGCCCTGACCGGCTCACAGGGACCGGCCCCCCGCGGCCCTGACACGCTCACAGGGAATGTGCCCCCGCGGCCCTGACAGGCTCACAGGGACCTTCCCCCCGCGGCCCTGACCGGCTCACAGGGACCGGCCCCCCGCGGCCCTGACACGCTCACAGGGAATGTGCCCCCGCGGCCCTGACCTGCTCACAGGGACCGGCCCCCCGCGGCCCTGACACGCTCACAGGGACCGGCCCCCCGCGGCCCTGACACACTCACAGGGAATGTGCCCCCGCGGCCCTGACCGGCTCACAGGGCTGCGGGGGGGAGGTCCCTGACCCGCTCACGGGGACCAGCCCCCGCAGCCCCCACCCGCTAACGGAGACCGGCCCCCGCAGCCCTGACCCGCTCACAGGGAATGTGCCCCCGCGGCCCTGACCCGCTCACAGGGACTTGCCCCCCCGCAGCCCTGACACGCTCACATGGACCGGCCCCCCGCGGCCCGGACACACTCACAGGGAATGTGCCCCTGCGGCCCTGACCCGCTCACAGGGACCGGCCCCCCGCGGCCCTGACACACTCACAGGGAATGTGCCCCCGCGGCCCTGTCCGGCTCACAGGGACTTGCCCCCCGCAGCCCTGACCCGCTCACGGGGACCGGCTCCCGCGGGCATGACCCGCTCACGGGGACCGGCCCCCGCGGGCATGACCCGCTCACGGGGACCGGCCCCCGCGGGCATGACCCGCTCACGGGGACCGGCCCCCGCGGGCATGACCCGCTCACGGGGACCGGCCCCCGCGGGCATGACCCGCTCACGGGCACCGGCCCCCGCGGGCATGACCCGCTCACGGGGACCGGCCCCCGCGGCCCTGACACGCTCACGGGGACCGGCCCCCCGCGGCCCTGACCCGCTCACAGGGAATGTGCCCCCGCGGCCCTGACCCGCTCACAGGGACTTGCCCCCCCGCAGCCCTGACACGCTCACAGGGACCGGCCCCCCGCGGCCCTGACACACTCACAGGGAATGTGCCCCTGCGGCCCTGACCCGCTCACAGGGACCGGCCCCCCGCGGCCCTGACACACTCACAGGGAATGTGCCCCCGCGGCCCTGACCGGCTCACAGGGACTTGCCCCCCGCAGCCCTGACCCGCTCACGGGGACCGGCCCCCGCGGGCATGACCCGCTCACGGGGACCGGCCCCCGCGGGCATGACCCGCTCACGGGGACCGGCCCCCGCGGGCATGACCCGCTCACGGGGACCGGCCCCCGCGGTCATGACCCGCTCACGGGGACCGGCCCCCGCGGGCATGACCCGCTCACGGGGACCGGCCCCCCGCGGCCCTGACACACTCACAGGGAATGTGCCCCCGCGGCCCTGACCCGCTCACAGGGACCGGCCCCCCGCGGCCCTGACACACTCACAGGGAATGTGCCCCTGCGGCCCTGAGCCGCTCACAGGGACGGGACCCCGCAGTCCTGAGCCTCTCACAGGGACGGGTCCCCGCATCCCTGACCCGCTCACAGGGACCGGCCCCCGCAGTCCTGACCCGCTCACAGCGATATGCCCTCCGCAGCCCTGACCCGCTCACAGCGACTTGCCCCCCCCGCACTCCTCTCGCGCTCACAGCGACTTGCCCTCCGCAGCCCTGACCTGCTCACAGCGACTTGCCCCCTGCAGTCCTCTCGCACTCACAGCGACTTGCACCCCGCAGTCGTCTCGCGCTCAGAGCGACCGGCCCCCCGCAGCCCTGCCACGCTCACAGGGACCAGCCCCCCGCAGCCCTGCCACGCTCACAGGGACTTGCCCCCCGCAGCCCTGACCCGCTCACAGCGACTTGCCCCCCGCAGCCCTGACACGCTCACAGGGACCGGCCCCCCGCAGCCCTGACACACTGACAGGGAATGTGCCCCCGCGGCCCTGACCCGCTCACGGGTACCGGCCCCCGCGGCCCTGACCCGCTGACAGGGACTTGCCCCCCGCGGCCATGACCCGCTCACAGCGACTTGCCCCCCGCAGCCCTGACACGCTCACAGGGACCGGCCCCCCGCAGCCCTGACACACTCACAGGGAATGTGCCCCCGCGGCCATGACCCGCTCACGGGGACCGGCCCCCGCGGCCATGACCCGCTCACGGGGACCGGCCCCCGCGGCCCTGAGCCGCTCACGGGGACCGGCCCCCGCAGCCCTGACCGGCTCACAGGGACCGGCCCCCCGCGGCCCTGACACGCTCACAGGGAATGTGCCCCCGCGGCCCTGACCCGCTCACAGGGACCGGCCCTCCCGCGGCCCTGACACACTCACAGGGAATGTGCCCCCGCGGCCCTGACAGGCTCACGGGGACCTTCCCCCCGCAGCCCTGACCCGCTCACGGGGACCGGCCCCCGCAGCCCTGACCCGCTCACGGGGACCGGCCCCCGCAGCCCTGACCGGCTCACGGGGACCGGCCCCCGCAGCCCTGACCCGCTTACGGGGACCGGCCCCCGCAGCCCTCTCTTGCTCACGGGGACTGGCCCCCGCAGCCCTGACCCGCTGACGGGGACCGGCCCCCGCAGCCCTGACCCGCTGACGGGGACCGGCCCCCGCAGCCCTGACCCGCTGACGGGGACCGGCCCCCGCAGCCCTGACCCGCTGACGGGGACCGGCCCCCGCAGCCCTGACCCGCTGACGGGGACCGGCCCCCGCAGCCCTGACCCGCTGACGGGGACCGGCCCCCGCAGCCCTGACCCGCTGACGGGGACCGGCCCCCGCAGCCCTGACCCGCTGACGGGGACCGGCCCCCGCAGCCCTGACCCGCTGACGGGGACCGGCCCCCGCAGCCCTGACCCGCTGACGGGGACCGGCCCCCGCAGCCCTGACCCGCTGACGGGGACCGGCCCCCGCAGCCCTGACCCGCTGACGGGGACCGGGGACCGGCCCCCGCAGCCCTGACCCGCTGACGGGGACCGGCCCCCGCAGCCCTGACCCGCTGACGGGGACCGGGGACCGGCCCCCGCAGCCCTGACCCGCTCACGGGGACCGGCCCCCTGTGGCGCTCACACCGACTTGCCCCCTGCAGTCCTTTCCCGCTCACAGTGACTTCCCTCCTCAGTCTTGACCCGCCCATAGCGACTTGCCCCCTCAGTCCTGACCTGCTCACAGCGACTTGCCCCTCCTTCCTGACCTACTCACAGGCACTTGTCCCCTCCGTCGTAACCAACTCACAATGAATTGTCCCCTCAATCCTGACCCACTCACAGCGTCTTGCCTCCCATCCCTCTTACACAGGTCACCCCTTGCTCAGAAATGGTCCCAATTATCCATGAACCGGTAATCCTGCCCCCTGTGCCAGCTCCTTAACCATGCATTCATCTCACCTATCTTTCTATGAATTAACTCTATAACATGTGGCACTCATGGCAACCCATAAATTATTACCCTCGAGGTCCTCCCTTTCAGCCTCTTTGCTAACTCTTTGTACACAGTCCACAGGATGTCATCCCTCTTTCTGCCTATGTCATTGGTACCAACGTGCACAGTGGCCTCTGGCTGCTCACCCTCCCCCTTAAGAGTTTCTGGCAACCAATCAGAGATGTCCTTGACCTTGGCAGCAGGGAAGCAACACGCAGCCCTGGTGTCTCAAATGTGGCTGCAGAATCTATGCCCCCAACGAATGAGTCTCCAACCACGTCCGCTAACTTGGATTTGCCTGACCCTGTCCCACAGCAGGGTGGTTTGTACCATGGACCTGGCTACTGCTGGTTGTATAACTGACCCAGTTTAGTTTTAGATCAGTGTTAACCTTGGTTTACTGGATAGCCAAGCACGTGAGTCGTCTACAATACAGGAGAAATACATTCTTTAGCTCACGGATTCTGTGACAGTCAAGGACAAGCACTGAATTGTTCTAACCTCATTTCCAACACCTGGCCCATAGCCTTGCATGGCTTGGATAGCACTTGCATGTTTAAAAAAAAAATACATGTGAGGGTAAGGACATGGAATTTTTTTGATATGGTCATATTCTCTCTTGTTGGAGCTGATTGCTGCTTAGCACTTGTATGGCGCAAATGTAACTTAACCTTTATCAGGCCAAGCCTGATAGTTGTCCAAGTCTCACTGTATTTTCTCACCGTTGACTTCACTGTTGGGCCTAACCAACATTTTGTACATACCCTGCCTATTCTGAAACTCTATCACTTAATATTAAGTCTAATAAAGACAAGTATCCAATGTGCCTTCCAAACCACTTCAACAACCTGGTCCATTACATTGGGGGATCAACAGGCATGCACATCAAGATCCTGAGATCCCTCTGATCATTGGTGCTTGTGAGGTCCCTATGATTGATCATGGGCTCCAAAATCTGTCTGTGCTGTGTCACCTGATCCTTATCCCGTTTGTCCTTACATGAAATAATGTTCACAAACGCTTCTCAAAAATTCTTCCCAATCCTACTTTTTGCAATCATGATACAAGTGAGCATAAAACTTGGAACACTAGAGCAACAGGAATGTGCCCGTTGGGCCAAACATGACAACAAATGAAATAATCCCTTCTGCCTGTCCTTGATCCATAGTCCTCCATTCCTTACCTATTCGCGCACTTAACTATAAGTCCCTTTTAAATGCTTTCATCGTATCTGCATCCACTACCACCCCGGGCAATGTATTCCACACTTTTAACATGCTCAGTGTGAAATATTTGCCCCTCACATCTCTTTTGAACTTCCCCCCTCTCAGCTTAAATGCATGCCCCCTAATAGTGGACACTTCAACTCCGGGGGAGAAGTTTTCTGACCGTTAGCTGTATTTATGTATGTCCTAATTTTATAGACTTCTATCAAGCCTGCCCTCAGCTTCTACTGCTCCAGAGAAAACGAAGAGTTTTTCCAGCTTGTCCCTCTCGTTCATACCCTCTATTCCAGTCAGCATGCTGGTAAATCTCTTCTGCACCCTGTCCAAAGCCTGCACGTCCTTAGTGTAATGTGGCGGCCAGAATTGAATGCAATACTCTGTGTGGTCTCACCAAAGTCTTGTAAAGCTGCAATGTGACATCCTGACTCTTGCACTGAGTTCCCCTATGAATAAAGGCAAGCATGCGATATGCCTTTTTGACCACCCTATCTACTTGTGTGGCTACTGTCAGGGAGTTATGGTCTAGGACCCCAAGATCCCTCTGGACATCACTGCTGTTTGGGGTCCTACCATTAACTGTGTATCCCTTTCCTTAACACTTGGTCTCCTAAAATGCAACACCTCATGCCTGCCCAGATTAAATTCCATCGGCCATTTCTCCGCTCGTGTTTGCAATTGGTCTGTATCTTGCTGTGTCCTTTGACAACCTTCCATGCTGTCCACAAGTCCACTGGTCCTTATATCATCTGCAAACTTACTAATCCCCCGTCTACATTTGCAACCAAGTCATTTACACATATCACAAACAGCAGAAATCACATCGATGCGGAACACCACTCGTCACTGAGCTGCAGCCAGAAAAACAGCTTTCCACCACTGAGACGGCAAGAACTGTACATGCTGGAAGAACGCAGCAGGTCAGGCAGCATCAGAGGAACAGGAAAGCTGACATTGTTGATGCTGCGTGGCCTGCTGTGTTCCTCCAGCCCTATACTGTGTTATCTTTGTTAGCCTTCCACCGCTCCCGTCTGCCTTATATGGGCAGGCCAAGTCACCATGGATCTCATGGATCTTAATCTTCTGGATGAGCATACCATGAGCGACCTTATTGAAAACCTTCATAAAATCCATGTATATATGTTATCAACTGTTCTACCCGAATTGATCACCCTTGTCACCTCCTTGAAAACTTCAACTGACTTGGTAAGACATAACCTGCCTCGCATAATACCATGCTGGCTGTCCCTTATTAGCCCATACTTTTGAGACATGAGACACTCACCAGTCTGTAGTTTCCTGGAAAGTCCCTGTTTTCCTGCTTGAACAGAGGAACGACTTTATCCACGCACCAGTCTCCGCAACCCCTCCAGTGCCTGGCAAGGATATCAGATCCTATTGAAAGTAGTGCGTTGATGCATTTGTATCACGATTGTGTTTTGTTTCAGTCCTAACATTCAAAGCAGTGTAAGAATGTCTTTGTGCAGCAGGCGAGGTGTGATGAGACTGAGCCTTCATACAATTGCAAGATGTTGAAAATTTGCCATTATTTATGAAAACAGTGATAAATTTCCATGATCAACATTTCTGTTACACTGCAATGATTGTCCCGTGGCATGTAAAATCAGAAAGATACGATAAAATGAGACTGGGTCATATGCAGGGAGAATGTTTGCCTTTCATGTTTATAGAAGTAGTGAAATATTTCCATGAATCTAAAAGTCACTTTTCCGTTCATCGAAGGACACAATCATCGCCTTGGAAGCTTCATCACGATGCTAGTTTGCATTTCTGAAGAGGGAAGAAGAAATCAATATGCAAATTCAATTCCATGGTTTTGGAAGTCCCATTGAGAACACGATTCATTTGCGCCGGCATAATGCTCTGACCGAGAAAGAATTGAAGGTGAGTTTGTAGTTTGGAAGATCGCAGCAATTTATGCATCAAGTTCTTCATCGATAACGTTCCATTGCTTTCAAACTGCATTTTCCACTCTGCGAGATAATAACTGTTAGAACAAGCAACAGGATGGGTAGGTGGTCTATGGGGAATGCAATGTTACAAAACCCAATCCATTCAACAACATATTTCAGATATGTCAACAAATTAAATATTCCAGCACAGGATAAAACAAGGAAGATGAGAGTGAGGAGGCAATAGTTCTGATGACAAAAGAACAGAAATTTACCTTTCTCCATTCGAGCAAAAAAGCAGGCACACAAATAAATAATCATCTAACAATGCACGTGTGCAACGGAGGCTACAGGGGGAGTAAAAATGCCGAATTGTTGTCATGCGTGTTGCTGAAAGGGTGATTGAAACAGATTCTGTGGTAAATTTGAAGAAATACAGATCATGCATCTCAGGATGTTGGAGAAGGAACATTTATGGACTGAGGCAAATTGTATTGCCCTTTTCAGGAGTTATTAGGTTCATAATGAATTGAAAGACTTTCTTCCGTGCTGAAAGCTTTAGTTTAGTTGCAGCTGGATCGCAATTTCTGTTCGTGGTAGTATTTAGCAAACTGTTAAAAGTGAATGTCACTGCACAGAATTCCAAACATGACTCCAATCAGTAGAGAAAATATCTAAGGGGTATGATGAGTTGTATCCTCTCATGTTGAACAATGCAGCGACAGCTACAATGGAGGCACTGACGATAATCTTCCAAGAATCCTTAGATTGTGGAAAATTCTCAGAGGATTGAAAGATTGTGAACATGACACCATTATTCCAAAGATACTTCGACAAAATAGTAAGGCAGTATTGCCAATTTAGGTGAACCTGGGTAGATGTTCATGCCGGCAATGAAAGATGAAATAACAGGGTACTGAGTGTGCTATAACATCCTACAGAGTTAACATCCTTTTATAAAGGGGAAATAATACTTGACAAACTTGCTACAGTGCTTTGAGAAGGAAACAAACATTACTGACGAAGGACCACCAGTTGATGTTGTACATTGAGATTTCAACAAAGCATTTGATAAGGTACAGCTCATAGGGTGTCTCAAAAGAAAAGAGCCCATGTGTTCAAGGGCAGTATGTTCGGATGGACAGAGGACTGCATCGTAAATAGAAGTAGAGTCGTAGCAGCGGGATGGTAACTTAGAAGTCGTGTACGGCCACAGAGTGAATGCTGCATAGGCCGAACACCTCATGTTGACTCGGTTGATTTCGGAAATGGTGGAGGGGATTGCTATGCTTAAGAATGTTGGGCGGGCTGGGACGACATTCATTGGAGTTTATAAGATTGAAACAAATCTTATTTTTTCAACATTTAAGATGCTTAAGAGGCTTGATGGTGTATATCTGTAGAGATTACTCCCATTTGTGAAAGATTTTATGACCAGAGGCCACATTTTCAAATTGGTTGCCTATTAATTTAGGGGAAGAATTAGTTCTTTCAGGTTGTAGCAATCTATTGAACACTTTAGCAGAAAAGGTTTTAGAGGTAATGCCATTAATTATATGCTCGGCTGAGATGGCCAGGTTAATTTTTAAATCCAGGAACAACGACAATGAGAAAAGGGTAGTCTTTACAGTGGAAGATACTTCAAGGATCCCCTTATTACTACAGAATACAGGGAGGAATTAAACACATCACTACCACACCATCAGTACCATGAGAGAAATAGCAGTAGACAATCTGATGGAGTAAAAGCAGATTAGACTCTTTGCCGTGATGGTTGACTTTCTAAGATTCTAAACAATGAGCTTCAGAGTCGGTGTATGCATTGATTGTAATTTCCCAAAAAGTTTTAGATTCGAGAGAAGCATCTGAGGGCTGGAAAAATGCTGATGTGACATCCCTATTTAAAAAAGAGAGAGGCAAAAAGAAGATAACTACAACCGAACCATCCTAACATCTATTGTTGGAAATATGTGGCAATCAGCGATGAAGAAAATAGTAGCAGGACATTTGGAAAGTCATAATCTAATCAAACAGAATCACCATAGCCTGATGAAAGAGAAATTATGTCTGGCTAATTGTTTTGGTTTTTGGAGGAAGTTTTGGAAGGAGAATTAATAGAGGAAAGCCAGTACATGTGTTGTGTTTGGACTTGGAGAAAGCATTTGAGAATGTACTCAAAAGTAATAAGCTGAGAGCTGAGGTTTTGAAGGTCGTGTATTGCTAGGGATCAGTATGCTTTGCATGTTCTGGAAGGAGAGATCGCATCTAGAGTGAATGTATATTTTGGTGGCAATGTCTGTGCAGAGTGTAAGAGGTGCCATTTGCTTGTTTTTTTTTGCCTGTTAGTTCATAAGCATTTTATTTTGAAACAGGGTAAATTGAAGCCAGAATCAGGGACCCAGAGGGTGAACCAGGCTCATTGTTTGGTGATAGCTAGTGGTTTAAGAATCTATTATCGGGAACTTTGAGATTGAAACTAAGTCGGAGAAATATTTACAGGCTACAAACTAAAAGACCAGAATGTTTTTCAATCAAATTAAGATCGAAGTAATTGAAATGGAGATGCCAGGCCAGACGATGATTTATACCTACGTGACGGGGGAGTGGTCATACCCCATACTCCAGCTCAGGGTTGGTGAACTAGAACCTCAGTTTTGACCAATCAACAAATCATGCAGGGGAGAGTTACCAGGGAATGCTGTGCTTCAGGAGGCAGTCAAACACCTTAGATTAACTAGCTGAAACTCGGTCAGTGGCCAGGGACGTGAGAGTGTGACAAAGAACAGGGCAGGTGGAAGGATCCAGGATGTAGTGCAGATGGAACCTTGGCCTTTGATCTTATCTAACAGCTTTGAGATTCTTTCTTCGTGTGTGGATGAGAGTGCAGGGTATAGGGAAGATGAGTAAGCTGACTGTAGCACTGTGGTACAGGGGGGACATTCAGGAGGGGATTAAAAGTGTAATGTAGTTATAATCAGAGGTAGTATAGTTTGGGGAATGAACACTGTTCGTTGTGATGAGGATCGAGAGTCTCGAAAGTAGTGTTGCCTGCCTGGTGCCCAGGTTCAGGATATTCCATCTCGGCTACAAAGGAACTTGAAGTGGGAGGAGTAGAAATCCAGCTATCGTGGTCCACACAGGTACCATTGATATGGAAGAAAGAGGAAAGAGGTTCTGCTGAGGGATTATGAGCGCTGAGGTGAGAAAGCAGAACCAGAAATGTAGTAATCTCTGCATTCTTATCTGAGCAATTTGGCACAGTGTGAAGAAAATTCAAGATGTAAATGCATTGTTCAAATGGTGGCATGGCAGAAATGTGTTTGAATTCATGGGACATTGGCATCGGTATGGGGAAGGAGGGAGTTGTTCTGGTGGCATAGGCTCGACAAGAATCATATGGGGACAAGTATCCTGGCAAAAGACAGAGCTAGGTCTCGGGGGTAGAGCGTTAAAATAAAAAGTGTGGAGCGGGTGAGTTCAGTTGCATGGAAAATTATGGAAAAAGTTAGAAGCTGGTAAGTGCTCAGCAAAGTTTCCAGAGCAAGTCATAGGACCAAAAGTTTGGAAATGGTCAGGACTCTGACTTCAGGTGCAGCAGATAAGAACGGTGGCCGAAAATGGCGGACTGAGGATCTTGTATTTAATTGCAGGGAGTGTATGAAACAAAGTGAATGAGTTTGTGGTGCAGATTGATCGCTCTGGGTATCACAGAGACATTGTTGTTGGGAACTAAATATCCAATGATTCATGTCCTATAGAAAGAACAGACAAATGGTCAGAGATAACCAAATGTGGAGCTGGATGAACACAGCAGGCCAAGCATCATCTCAGGAGCGCAAAAGCTGACGTTTCGGGCCGAGACCCTTATACTTCAGTAAACGTCAGCATTTGTGCTCCTGAGATGCTGCTTGGCCTGCTGTGTTCATACAGCTCCACACTTTGTTAAAGTGGATTCTCCAGCATCTGCTGTTCCCATTAGCACTGATAAAAATGGACAGAGATAACAGGGTTGGCTTGTCGGTAAGAAATGAGGTAGCGCTGAAGGAACCACAGGTCTTGAGCTTGTTTACTCATGACTTTGAGGAAAGGGGTGAATGTACTGTGGCGAAATTTGGAGTTGACTCAAAAATATTTAGAAAGACAAGGCATGACAGAGAAACAGAGATTTACCAGGATGTTAGATAATGAAGTGTGAGGCTGGATGAACACAGCAGGCCCAGCAGCATCTGAGTAGCACAAAAGCTGACGTTTCGGGCCTGGACCCTTCATCAGAGAGGGGGATGGGGTGAGGGTTCTGGAATAAATAGGGAGAGACGGGGAGGCGGACCGAAGGTGGAAAAGTCCCTCTTCCACACCTACACAGGCCCCGAACCCCACCTCATCCCCCGTTACATTGATGACTGTATCGGCGCCGCCTCTTGCTCCCCAGAGGAGCTCGAATGGTTCATCCACTTCACCAACACCTTCCACCCCAACCTTCAGTTCACGTGGGCCATCTCCAGCACATCCCTCACCTTCCTGGACCTCTCAGTCTCCATCTCAGGCAACCAGCTTGTAACTGATGTCCATTTCAAGCCCACCGACTCCCACAGCTACCTGGAATACACCTCCTCCCACCCACCCTCCTGCAAAAATTCCATCCCCTATTCCCAATGCCTCCGCCGCTTCTGCTCCCGCGATGAGGCATTCCACTCCCGCACATCCCAGATGTCCAAGTTCTTCAAGGACTGCAACTTACCCCCACAGTGGTCGAGAACGCCCTTGACCGCGTCTCCCGCATTTCCCGCAACACATCCCTCACACCCCGCCCCCGCCACAACCGCCCCAAGAGGATCCCCCTCGTTTTCACACACCACCCCACCAACCTCCGGATACAACGCATCATCCTCCGACACTTGCGCCATCTACAATCTGACCCCACCACCCAAGACATTTTTCCATCCCCACCCCTGTCTGCTTTCCGGAGAGACCACTCTCTCCGTGACTCCCTTGTTCGCTCCACGCTGCCCTCCAACCCCACCACACACGGCACCTTCCCCTGCACCCGCAGGAAATGCTACACTTGCCCCCACACTTCCTCCCTCACCCCTATCCCAGGCCCCAAGATGACATTCCACATTGGCAGATGTGCAGGTGAACCTCTGCTTAATGTGGTATACTGCATCCACTGTACCCGGTGTGGCTTCCTCTACATGGGGGAAACCAAGCGGAGGCTTGGAGACCGCTTTGCAGAACACCTCCGCTCAGTCCGCAACAAACAACTGCACCTCCCAGTCGCAAACCATTTCCACTCCCCCTCCCATTCTTTAGATGACATGTCCATCATGGGCCTCCTGCAGTGCCACAATGATGCCAGCCACCCGAAGGTTGCAGGAACAGCAACTCATATTCCGCCTGGGAACCCTGCAGCCTAATGGTATCAATGTGGACTTCACCAGTTTCAAAATCTCCCCTTCCCCAACCGCATCCCTAAACCAGCCCAGTTCGTCCCCTCCCCCCACTGCACCACACAACCAGCCCAGCTCTTCCCTTCCACCCACTGCATCCCAAAACCAGTCCAACCTGTCTCTGCCTCCCTAACCTGTTCTTCCTCTCACCCATCCCTTCCTCCCACCCCAAGCCGCACCCCCATCTACCTACTAACCTCATCCCACCTCCTTGACCTGTCTGTCTTCCCTGGACTGACCTATCCCTTCCCTACCTCCCCACCTATGCTCTCTCCACCTATCTTCTTTTCTCTCCATCTTGGGTCCGCCTCCCCCTCTCTCCCTATTTATTCCAGAACCCTCACCCCATCCCCCTCTCTGATGAAGGGTCCAGGCCCGAAACGTCAGCTTTTGTGCTCCTGAGATGCTGCTTGGCCTGCTGTGTTCATCCAGCCTCACATTTTGTTATCTTGGATTCTCCAGCATCTGCAGTTCCCATTATCTCAAAATAAAGATGCACCAGTTTACAAATGAGATAAGAAGGAATTTCTTCTTTCAGAGCGCTGAGTGTCTTTGGAACTCCTGACCAATAGATATCTATGATGGAAAAGTCCGAAAGCACGCATAGGACTGAGATAAATGCATTCTTGGCAAGTTTTGGGGGTTCAAGGGTAACGGTGAAAGGACAGCAAAGTGGGTATGCAGAGTGTGACATGAACCATTATCCTATTGGATGGAGGATCAGGTCAAAGGACCTATTTCTATTGGCCATGTCGTCTTAAACGATGATATTTGGTAACTAGAAGGACAAGAACGAGAGGTAAATGGGGACCCATCAGCAGGATGTTCCTATTCAAGCTACTGATGATCCTGAAACTGAAATATATCTCAGTTCCTTCATGGTTAAAATCATGAAACTGACTTCCTAACAGGATTGTGAATCTAGTTACACAAAATTGACTGCAGTGTTTCAAGAAGCTAGCTCATCCTGACTTTCTCGAGGGCAACTAGGCCCAGTGCTGTCAACATTTCGGAAATGAATTCAAAGATGATGCGTTACATTTCTAGAACGAGCCAAGGTACATTAACTTGATGTTGCAGGCAGTTTTGGTGGTCTGTCAAGACTTGAAACGATCTCTAACCCAGGCTATGCTGTTTCAAAAAATTCAAGTCATTGGGCTGCAGCATTGAGCTGATTCCAATCGGTTGTGGAGCGTTCTTTTACTCTAGGATTTGAAATATAATGTCCTGGCTGCTGCAGCAATGCGTTGTGAGTGTGTGTTGCATTTTAATTTGAATGGAAGAGTTTTAAAAACAAAAGCCTGCCTTCACAGGCAAATTCCAAGTTCTGAAGCATTTTCAATAATTTTCGATTTAATAACGATGGCCCAATTAGTGTTCCAAAAACAGAGTTCTATGATTTAGTTAACAGAATTCAATTATGCGAGTAGAGAAAAGGTGGTGGGAGCTTAGTACTTGAACAGCTGTTGCCGATGTGCTGTGGGTACTCTCAATGTCATGACAGAGCGAAATGCAGGGTTGTCACACAGGAATCCTATCTTACTTTTGCCCTTGTCCCTCTAAATGGAAGTGGTTGTGAGTTGGAAAATGCTGTTGATGGATTTTGGTGAATTCCCTCGCCTTGTGTGTAGTTCGCAAGTGCACCCCCTCATGTGTGTTCAGATTAATTTCCATTTGCCACACAAATCAATCTGACCTGCCTGTTTTCATCACCCTGCAATCCTGGGCTCTCCTCATCACAAGTTACCATCTCAGCGATTTTCATATGTTTCACAAACTTAGTGATCACCCCTCGAAACATGTAAGTCTAAATCATTCTGATATAGCACAGCAGTGAGCGCTCGAACAATAATCCCTCGAGAGCCTCACTGGACACAGACTTTCAGTCACGAAACATGGATCAACCATAACCTTCTGCTTCCTGCCAACTCAGCCCATTCTGAATCCAACTTACCAAATAAAGTCAGAGTCATCGAGCTGTAGAATATGGAAATGGACCCTTTGGTCCAACTTGTCCATGTCAACCAGATATCCTAACTAATCCAGTCCCATTTTCCTGCGTTTGCTACATAGCCATCTTAACCCCCCTCATTTATATCCCCTTCCAGATGCCTCACAAATGTTGTAATTTTCCCAGCCTCCACCACTCCCTCGGAGAATCAAGTGTGGAGCTGGATGAACACAGCAGGCCAAGCAGCATCTTAGGAGCACAAAAGCTGACGTTTCGAGTGGAGACCCTTCATCAGAAAAGGGGAATAGGGAGAGGGTTCTGAAATAAATAGGGAGCGAGGGGGAGGCGGATCGAAGACGGTCAGAGGAGAAGATCGGTGGGGAGGAGACACGCGACTTAAAAAGGTCGGGATGGAAACTGTAGACGAGAGTATAGGTGGGGAGGTAGGGAGCAGATAAGTCAGCCCGGGGGGGGACGGACAGGTCAAGAGGGCAGGATGAGTTTAGTACGTCGGAAATGGAGGTGGGTCTTGAGGTGGGAGGAGGGGATAGGTTAGAGGAAGAACAGTTTAGGGAGGCGGGGACGAACTGGGCTGGTTTTGGGATGCAGTGGGGGGAGAGGAGATTTTAAAGCTTGTGAAATCCACATTGATACCATTGAGCTGCAGGGTTCCCAAGCAGAATATGAGTTGCTGTTCCTGCAACCTTCGTTTGGCATCATTTGTGGCACTGCAGGAGGCCCACGTTCAGTTTGGTTATGACTTTTGAGGAATGGATGGTCCCTTGGAGATTGAAATTGGACAAAGATTTCAGGATTTTTTCATGTTCTTGTCTTTCTGTTGCGCCCCTCGGAAAAAAGCAATGAAAGTGCCGTTAATTTTTTTGCATGACGAGCTGCTGCATACTAACCGGTCTCACACGATTAACATCACCTTGTCCTTGTGGATATGGATAAAGTTCTCAAAGCTGACAGAAGATTGAAACCTCTTGGATTATGTGACGATGGTACGTTTCCTTGCGTTTAAAAAAAAAATGCTTGCAGCTTAATGAGCATAATATAGAGCGCAGTGGCTCTGGTTAACACTGCTGTGTCAATTCCACCCTTTGGTGACTTTCTGTGTGGAGTTTGCACATTCTCCATGTGCCTGCATGGGTTTTCTCCGGGTGCTCGAGTTTCCTCCCACAGTCAAAAGATGTGCAAGGTCGGTGGATTGGCCATGCTAAATTTCCCAAGGTGTTCAGTGATGTGTCGGTTAGGTGAGTTATAGGTGGATGGGTCTGGGTGGGATGCTGTGAGGGGCAGTGTGGACATGTTGGGCTGACGGACCTGTTTCCACACAGTATGGATTCTCTGATTCATGATTCTATAATTTTACTGAGCGCAAAGGTACAATATTAACTCGTCATATTTGTCTCACCTCTTTACATATTGACAAGAAAGCTTTCATGTCAGTTTCTATGCATTTGCAACGTGTCTGCTGTCTCTAACAAGGCTGACTATATCTCCTTCTCTGATGCACATCTCCTGTCCCCTGACACTGAGAGGTGACACTTGCTTTTCATTCAGTACAATCAATAAAACAATAGCCTCCATATCAGATCCAGCGGCTTCTCTTAACGCACAGACGCTGTTCTTTTTTTCCTCCAGGTATTGACCACTCATCATTTCTAATTCCTCATGTCATCTCTCTCTCATGCTCCCTCTCTCTCTCAGTCTTTATCTCTCCTCTCCCTGTTCTCCCCCATCACTTCACTCACAGGCGCAAACAGAAGTTCACAGTCACACGATGTTGCACATGCATATCCTGTCCCTCATGCACAAACACACTACACACACAAAAAAAAAGTCAGGAACACAGTCTCTCACAAACACACTCTGTCACATTCTCACTCATTCATAGTCCATACCGCCACACAGTCGTACACGGTCTTGCACACATTCTGTGGCACACTTGCATGCACTGTCGCAGGATCTTTTGCCAATGCTGTTACTCTCAAGTACACACACACTACCACAAATCTCTCCCTCACACACTTACACTTGCAAATTCGCTTGCTGTCAAGCTCACTCACTCTTAGAGACACTCTCACTCCCTCATGCATGCTGTAACACTTCCCTTCTTGTGCTAACTCTCTTTCACACACTCTTGAGCACAGTCACTGGCACACACATTCTGTCATGCGCACACTCACGCTTTCATGCACTGTCTTTGCACTCTTGAACACAATCATACACTCACCTCTCTCTTGCACACAGTCAATTTGATTTGAGTCGTCATTGTCACATGTGCCCAAGTACAGTGACAAGTTTTCTTCTGCATGCAGTATAGACAGATCATACCATACAAGGCGCATTAGTGAAATGGAACATAGCGACAGCTGCAGAGAAGATGCACAGAGAGTGAGATCAAAATTAGATTTAAACTTTTCAGTGTCCTATTCAGATGTCGAATAACAGCGGTGAAGAAGCTGTTCTTGAATCTTTTCACACATGTATACAAACTTGTTGACACCTTCCCTTCAGAAAAAGGGAGAAGAGAGTGTAATTGGCGGGTGAGAAGGGCCTTTGATTATGTCAGTTTCTTTCCCGAGGCAGCAGGAAGTAAAGGTGGAATCAACGAATGGAAGGCTGGTTTGCATGATGGACTATGCTGTGTTCATGACTCTGTAGTTTCTTGTGGTCTTAGGAAGAGCTGTTGCCAAACCATGCCGTGACATGCATCCAGATAGGATGCTTTCTCTGGTACATAAATGAAAGTTGACCTTGTGGACACACCGAATTACCTTAGCCTGCTGGGGAAATAGAGATATTGGTGTGCGCTTTTGCCCATTGCGACGATCTGGGTGGACCAGGAGAGATTGTTGGTGATCGACACTCTCAACTATCTCCACCTCAGCAACATCTCTCTCACTGCCTGATGCAGGCGCTCACACACTCTCACATTCTGTAGCCTATTCTGTTTGTCTGTCTGTCTCTCTCTCTCTCTCTCTCTCTCTCTCACAGTCTCTCTCTCTCTCTCACAGTCTCTCTCTGTCTCGCGCTCTCTGTCTCTCTCGCGCTCTCTCTGTCTCTCGCGCTCTCTCTGTCTCTCTCGCGCTCTCTCTGTCTCTCTCTCTCTCTCTCTCTCTCTGTCTCCCACCCCCCCCCCAGCAACCCCTCTGGCTTTGTCTCTCTCTCTCTCTTTCTCTCTCTCCCACACACACCCACTATTTTCTCAGTCTTCCATGGTATCTGAATTGTTGGAAGAATTAACTTAGACTGAGCGTGGATTTTCTCCCAATATAGTTGTGACAAAGCAGAACCAATTCTGCCTGGAAGAAGAAAGGCAGGAGCATAATAATTAGGGATTGTTTTGCTAGAGGAACCGTGCTGTGATATGCATCCAGATAGGATGCTTTCTGTGGTACATCAGTGAAAGTTGCCCTTGTGGACACATGGAATTGCCTTCGCCTCCTGGGAAGTAGAGACAACGGTGTGCTTTTTTGCCCATTGCGATGATCTGGATGGACCAGTGAACTAATCTAAGCCCATCCCCCCGACACGATCCCATTATCATCCATATGCTTATCCAAGGACTGTTGAAATGCCCCTAATGTGGCTGAGCTAACTGCATTGGCAGGCAGGGGGTTCCACATCCTTACCACTCTCTGAGTAAAGAACCTGCCTCTGACGTCTATCTCAAATCTATTACCCCTCACTGTTTAGCTGTGCCCCCTCATACAAGCTGATGTCATCATCCTCGGAAAAAGACCCTCACTGTCCACCCGATCTCATCCACTTGTCATCTTGTATGTCTCTATTAAATCCCCTCTGAACCACCTTCTCTCCAATGAGTACAGACCCAAGTCCCTCAGCCTTTCTTCAGAAGACCTTCGTTCCGGACCAGGCAACATCTCCTCTGCACCTTTTCCAATGCTTCCGCATCCTTCCTGTAATGGGGCGACCAGAACTGTACGCAATATTCCAAATGAGACCGCACCAGCTTTTTGGACAGTTGCAGCATGACATCACAGCTCTGGATCTCAATCCCTCTGCCAATAAAACCTAAAAGACCTAAGCCTTCTTCACAGCACTATCAACCTGGATGGCAATTTTCAGGGATCGACATAGATGGACACCCTCTGCACAGCAACACGACCAAGAATCTTTCCATTGACCCAATATTCTGCCTTCTTATTATTCATCCCAAAGTGAATCACCTCACATTTATCCGCATTGAACTCCATCTGCCACCTTTCCGCCCAATTCAGCAGTTCATCCAAAGTCTACCGGTAACCTGCAACATTCTTCCACATTGTCCACCACTCCACTGACTTTAGTGTCAGCTGCAAACTTACTAACCGATCTACCAATGCCTCCGTCCAAGTCACTTATGAAAATGACAAACAGCAGTGATCCCAAAATAGATCCTTGAGACACATCACTAGGAACCAGACTCCAGGCTGAATATTTTCTATCAAGCACCACTGGTTGCCGCCTTAGCCAAAGCCAGTTTCTAATCCAACCTGCTAAATCTCCCTCAATCCCATGTCTCCATGTTTTCTCCAACAGCCTACCATGTGGAACCTTATCGAAGGCTTCACTGAAGTCCACGTACACCACGTCAACTGCCCGACCCTCATCCACATGCTTGGTCACCTTCCAAAATTACTCAATGACGCTTGTGAGACACGACCTGCCCTTGACAAATCCATGTTGACTATCTCCCATCAAATTGGTGCTTGCTCGATGATTATAAATCCTATCTCTTATAATCCTTTCCAAAACATTTCCTACAACAGACGTAAGGCTCACTGGGTTTGTAATTACCTGGGGCATCTCTACTGCCCTCTTTGAACAAGGACTCAACATTTGCAACCCTCCAGCCTTCTGGTACGAAACCTGTAGACAATGAGGACTCAAAGATCAAGGCCAAAGGCTCCGCCACCACCTCCGTAGCCTCCCAGAGAATCTGAAAGTTTCGAAGGATGATGCGTTGTATCCGGAGGTTGTTGGGGTGGTACGTTCGGACGAGGGAGACTTTGTTTTGGTTGTTGTTGCGGGGTTGGGTGAGAGGGATTTGTTGCAGGAAATGCTGGAGACACGGTCGAGGGCGTTATCAACCACCGAGCGGTGGAAGTTGTGGTCTTTGAAAAATGAGGACATCTGAGATATACGGGAATAGAATACCTTATCCTGGGAGCGCAGATGCAGAGGCAAAGGAATGGGGAATTGGGGATGAAGTGTTCCGGGAATATGGTGGGAGGAGGTGTATTCTTGGTTGCTGTGGGAATTGGTGGACTTGAAATGGATATTTGTTTCTCAGTGGTTGGAAATAGAGAGGTCCAGGTAGGAGAGAGAGGTATCAGAGATTGTCCAGGTTAACTTCAAGTTCGGGAGGAAGGTGTTGGTGAAGTGGATGAACTGTTGGAGCCCCTTGTGGCAACACGAGCGGTGCCGATACGGCCATCGATGTAACGGAGGAAGAGGTGAGGTTGAGGGCCAGTGTAGGTACGGAAGAGGGAGCGTTCCATGTAACCTCCAAAGAGGCAGGCATCGCTTGGGCCCATGTGGCTACCCTGGCCACCCCGTTTGTCTGTTGGAAGTGGGAGGAATTGAAAGAGAAACTGTTGAGGGTTGTTCAAGGACCGGAACTTCCCCCTCCTCAGTGGTCAAAAACGCCCTCGACCGTGTCACCCGCATTTCCCACACCTCATCCCTCACACTCGCTCCCCATAATAACTACCAAAACAGTGCCCTCCTCGCCCTCGCGTACCACCCCACCAACCTCCGGATTCAATGCCTCGTCCTCCGACCCTTCTGCCATCTGCAATCCGACCCCACCACCAAAGACGTTTTTCCCACCACCCTCAGGTGACTCCCTGATCCACTGCACACTCCCCTCGGCTGCATCCAAAACCAGCCCACCTATCCCGTCCTGCAACCTCAAACCCCACCCCCATTTCCTACCTCCTAACCTCTTCCCGCCCCCGAGACCTGTTCGTCCTCCCCGGACTGACCTATCCCCTCCCTACCTCCCCACCTACACTCACCTCGACTGGCTCCATCCCCACCTCTTTAAGTTGTCTGTCTCCTCTCCACCTAACTTCTCCTCTATCCATCTTTGATCCGCCTCCCCCTCTCTCGCTATTTATTTCAGAACTCTCTCCCCCTCCCCCTTTTCTGATGAAAGGTCTCGGCCCAACATGTCAGTTTTGGTGCTCCTAAGATGCTGCTTGGCCTGCTGTGTTCATCCAGCTGCGCACTTTGGTATCTCTACATCTCTTAACAACCTCATTAAGTGAGTTCTAGAGAGAACTGTGCAGGGTAGACTTTGGGTTTATCATTCTAACTTGCCAGTCCTGAAAGATGAAAGTTGGTTTGTGTTGGATGTTTGTCTCATGGCTACGAAAGATACACTGAAAGGATTTTTCAAATCTTTTGTTGAGAATTGTACCCATTTAGTCAGTAATCCTTTTCCTTTTTTCAAGCTTCCTTGGTAGTGACAAATTTCAAATATCTGCGGAATTTTATTTGGCTTTGTATTGGTTCTCTGTGATTATCTGTTAATGACTCGACGACCTGCTAGCTGATTACAGAATTTATCATTGATGTGCTTCAGTCTTATAATATATATCCCAATTTCAGGAGAAAGTCCAGAGAGACCTTTTAAAGGAAAGGGGTTTCGAAAGAAAATCTATCGATCAAAATCATGAATAGTTGATAAATTATTTGCATTTCATATTTCCAGAACCTACCCCGGAAGAGAGAGCCCAGAGAATTGCCAAAGCTGTCCGCAAACAGTCAACAGAAGTGAAGGAAAATTGGGAGCAATTGAAAACCCGTGCAAGCAACTGGCAGAAACAGGTGGAAAAGGCGTTGGAGAAACTTCAAGAACTGCAGAAAGCTCTGGATGATCTTGAGGCTCATGTGATAACAGCTGAGGGGGTCCACACTGATTGGCAACCTGTGGGTGACCTGCTTATTGACTCATTGCAGGATCACATTGATAAAACCACAGTAAGTGCAATTACATTACACTTCACTTATGAACAGATGTAACCACAATGTTGTATGGAGACGATCAGTAATATGAGTACTTCAGTAATATTGATTGAATGGTTGTTAACTTAATTTGCAAATTAAAACTTAGTTGAGCATGCCTTCTGATGATATCACAACATGAATATCAGTATAATTGAGGATTTTATTAGTCAGTGACATCAGCTGAGTTATCTGCTTGTTGCCATGTTATCAGGGTTAAAGGTAAAGTCTTAGCACGCCATTTGGCGACTCCTTGGAGAGAGACAACTGGTTATGATTTAACCTGAAGATGACCACGCCTCAGTCAAGTAGAGCGGTTGAGGCGAAGACCCTTTGTGGTAAGCTCACTGGTATGGCAATTGAGCCCTCTCTGCAGGGCATCAGTCTGCATCAAAAACCAACCGTTCAGCCAACTGAATTTGAATAGAGTTTAGGATTGGAGAGCAATCCATGCAATTATTTTTTTGAATGAATGTTTCTCACTGAGACTCTCTCACTGGCAAACTTTTTAAAAGCCAGCTCAGCCATACAGGCGAGATCAGTTCCTGATCTCAGCTGAATTTTTTGACCTGGGGTGGGTCTGCGTTCGGAGTTCAGTGATTGGAATGAATTCTCATTAAGTTAGCGAGAGGGATACTGCACGTGAATAGATCGATGTTTTGAGCAGAGGATGAGATATGAGCAAAAGTTTAATTGATGTGGAAGACCAGCCACAATCATCATTGACGGTGGAGCAGGCTCGAGCGTCCATGCAACATTGTGCTGCCGCTATTTGACTTGTTCTGTGGAAAGGAAGGAAAATGGTCAAAGTGTCAAAAATGATGAAGACCACATCATTCTACAACCTCAAAATTTGATTGTGTTCAGCATATTATCACTCCTGGTACCCCTAAATCCTGGTCTATCATCTCAGCAGCTCGACTCTGCCCATAAGCTGGTTACTTGTGACATTTTTGAGGGATCTTCCCAAGTCTGAAAATCATTTCTGTTTTTGTAGAATCAGAGTTGGCCAGTGTGGAAGGAGGTCGTTTGGCATATCATAGCTCTTTGAAGTAACTCCCCAATTCGTCCCCCTCTGCTTGGCAATGACTTCAACCACTTATAAAATCTCTTTAATGGAGGGAAACTTTGAAGGCGTCTGAAAGGAGTATTCACGATCCCAGAATACAACTGAGCCTTATTAAGTTCTTAGTTTTGACGATCAAGAGCTTGATGAAAGAGGATGGTTTTAAAAAGTGCCTTAAAAGAGGAAACGTACAGAGGCTAAGATGTGTCGGAAGTTAGCGAGTTTTGAGAAGATTTGTTGCTTGGGTTGAGGTTCTGGATGTGAGTTTGCTCGCTGAAGGTGCAGGAAGTCTCTTGTTGGGTTTGAAGCCGACACAATTAAATGTTTGGCAACTAGTAGTGGGCCGTTTGAAATCAAGAGTGGGCAAGAGGACATAATTAGACGAGTGCAGATATCCTGAAGTATGGTTGGACTGGTGGAGATTACCAAAATAGCCATAGGCATAGCCAAGGAACGATTTGGAAACAAAAATGAGAATTTAATAAAATTACCGTTAATAGTGTCAGTCAGGTAGAAAGTACAGAGAATAGGATTTGGTTCAAGGTGAGACTCGGGCAGTGGAGTTTTAGACGACGTCAAGTTTTCAATGGGCAAATGTGGGACTCCAACAGGGAATGCATTGGAATTGTCAGGTCCAGAAGTGAAGTAGTTCCAGATGAAGGTTTCACTGCTAATGAGGCAAGACAAGAGACAGGTAGGCAGGATTGAAAAGGTGTAAAGAGACAGCTTGAGGGATTGCATGAATGTGTTGTTGGACGTTCATCATGGGATAAACAAGATGCCAAGGTTGTGCTGAGACAAGCGTAATATTACATTGTTGCCAAGGCGGAGTAATGCAGTCCGTAGGTAGTGAATAGAGATTGGTGTGGGGACCACAAAGTGGTCTTCCCAGTTTTAAATTGTTATCTCTACATAGTTGCGCAACTTTATGTTCTGTTCAAAAGGCATTACTGACAAGGAAACAGAAGTTAGCCATTTGTTTACTTGTCAATATATCTTGATTTTTCCACCATCTTCTCCAATTATTAACACAACATGTGCACTGTACGAACTGAACCGTTCAAACTTTAAAAGGAAATGTTAAAATTGTGGAATTTTAAGTTAAATTTATTTCATTGAAAATTTAAATAAATTACATGAAGGTTTGACCAAGACTGCAAGGAATTAGATGGAACACCAGATGAATAAAACAAGCAGTGGTAAGGTGGTATTAGCTGGATGTTCCTGAAGAAAGAGAACACAGCCAACCTTTCTTCCATCAGGGGGATTAATTGTGTGGTGTCAGACACAGTCGATTCAATCATTCCTTCTGTCTTTCCTGTCTGACTATACTATGGTTGTAATATTTCCTTTTTTAAATGCTCAAGGTTAGACATACTTCACTTGACATTCTCATTTTATAAATTTTAAGAAGTTGACTTATTGTCAAGTCACGGTAGGATTGAAAACACATTCGAGAACTGTTTGAAGTCAGAAGTCACATGACACCAGCTTGTCGTCCAACAGGTTCATTTGAAATCACTCAAGCTTTTGGAGTGCAGCCCCTTCATCAGGTGCAGTTAGTGAGGTGACCACAGAGAGAGAGAGCTTATAAGCAGAGAGATCAAAAGATCATAGAATTGGCGTGAGTGGAGTGTCAGATAATAACTCTATACAGGTGACCAAGAGTGTTAGAGGCAAGTAAAGCGTTTATAAAGTCCATGTCAGTGCTGTGTTGTCATGATAATCAGGCAGCGCAACAGGAATGTACAAAAGGTGACATCTCAGGTCAGACTCTGACTTGTAGTTTAGAGGCTTGTGTTCAGAATCTGTCTGAGAGTTTTAACCTTTATTTCAAAAGCAAGAATTTATAAGATACCACACTGACTGTAACTATAAGTTGTGTGTTTCTTCAACAAAATATCTGCAAACAAACAAACATCCTGGATGAAGACTCATTATCTGACACTCCAGTCACACCAGTTGTATGATGTTTTGATCTGTCTGCTTATCAATTGTGTGACTGTGTGTTTTCCTCCCTGACCGCACCTGATGAAGGGACTGCACTCCGAAAGCTTGTGTGATTTCAAATAAACCTGTCAGATTATAACCTGATGTCATGTGAGCTCTGACTTTGTCCATCCTCGTCCAACACCAGCACCTCCACATTATAACTGTTTGGAACCAAGTCAGTGCAACAGGCATATGTCGAACATTTGACTTCGGAAGAATGCCTCGTGCTGAAAAATTCATTAATAACAAAGGATTTCTTCATTATGCCATCTATCGTAACATGCTGCGTCTCACAGTCATAATGAAAGGATGGCCACTTCAATTTAGCAGGGCCAAGAACAGTTATGGACATTTTTAGCATGGGAGGAGGCCATTCAACCTATTTTATCTGTCCCAGCTCTCTCCCAGCACAAGAAAATTAATCCTTCTCTCGAACTCATTCCACATATTTCACAGAATTGAAATATATAGGTACATATTTAGGAGATTTTAACATCAAGTGAGCAGTTCTTGCACTTCACCTCGTCACTAAAAATGGAAAACTTGACTTACAAAGAGTGGGTCTTTATTTTGTTCTGTTTTGATGATGAAGCAGATGCAAGTCCAAGTGCTGGAACTGGCCTCTTGAACTTAGCAACTGTTCAACGTGTATAAAATGAATTCAGTGCGCATCTACTAAAAGCAGTTTTATGGAAGGAAAAGGTACCAAAGAAGATTTGGTGTATTGTGCTTGATGCTATTATACGCCAACCTGTGAAAACAGAACTCTACGACTGTGAGTGTTGAGTTCTGAGAGGGGGCTATCTTGTTTGAATGTACATTGCTAAGCCTAGGCCTATTTTCCCAACAGCAAAATTGGTAATCCAGCAAGAAATGGCTCTTTCTCACATTTGTTGGCTGTAAGTGTCTGTTTAAAGTTTCCTTATATACAGGTGCTTAACCTGCTTTTACAGTTTGAACATTTATTATGCTAATGAAAATTTTTTGAATGGTTTCACCTCCAGTTTTCCTGTTTATACATATTTGGTATTTTTTCAGGGTAAGGACTATCTGCAAAATCTGAGATTGGGTTTTGAAAGACAGCAGCCTTTGTTTTGGAGAGATAATGGGAACTGCAGATGCTGGAGAATGCGAGATAACACCGTGTGGAACTGGACGAAGACAGCAGGCCAAGCATCATCTTAGGAGCACAAAAGCTAATGTTTCGGGCCGAGAACCACCTTCAGAAAATGGGGAGGGGGTGCGGGTTCTGGATTAAATAGGGAGAGAGGGGGAGGCGGATGGAAGATGGATGGAGGAGAAGGTAGGTGGAGAGGAGAGTATGGGTAGGGAGGCAGGGAGGGGATAGGTCAGTCTGGGGAGGCGGGACAGGGCAAGGGAGCGGGATGAGGGGAAATAGGGGTGCGGCATGAGGTGGGAGGGGGGGATGGGTGAGAGGAAGAATAGGTTAGGGAGGCGGGGACGAGCTGGGCTGGTTTTGGGATGCAGTGGGAGGACAGGAGATTTGGAAGCTTGTGAAATCCACACTGATACCATTGGGCTGCAGGGTTCCCAAGCAGAATATGAGTTGCTGTTCCTGCAACCTTCGGGTGGCGTCATTATGGCACTGCAGGAGGCCCAGGTTGGACGTGTCCTCTCAGGAATGGGAGGGGGAGTTGAAATGGTTAGTGACTGGGAGGTGCAG
The DNA here is from genome assembly GCF_030684315.1 of Stegostoma tigrinum. NCBI lineage: Eukaryota > Metazoa > Chordata > Chondrichthyes > Orectolobiformes > Stegostomatidae > Stegostoma > Stegostoma tigrinum. Next base: position 2,190,753 of record NW_026728568.1, on the reverse strand, counting down.
TTGTTTATTGCAAACTGAGCGTAGGTGTTCTGAAAAGCGGTCCCCAAGCCTCTGCATTGTTTCCCCAATGTAGAGGAAGCCACAACGGGGACAGCGGATGTTTTGGATATTTCTTCAGCATTGATTTTCATTCAGAGTTGGTTCGATTTTGCTGAAGCAATAGACATAACTCACTATGACGTAGACAATGTCAGAGTTAATGGTTCGCGTCCTGTGACCCTTCCTCAGATCTCACTCTTAACTGATGCTGCCAGACCTGCTGAGCTTTTCCAGCAACTTCTGCTTTTGTTGCTGATTTACAGTGCCCACAGTTCTTTTGTTTTTTACAACACAGACAAAACTTGATCTCTGCAGGAAGCATGATGCTGCATTCTCCAACTTCCCTGGCCTTTTGTAATATAATATTGTCTTTTTAGGACAGAAGTGGCTTTTTTTTTGTTTTAACTTCTGCACATGCTTTCTATGCAGGTTAAAAGTCTACACCTTTTCAGTTCACTGCCGTGCTGCATAATGAAGACTTGGAACAATTTTTTTTATGAAGTAGAAAATCAGTGTGGTTTGTTTTCCAAAATGTGATGTGTAAGTGCAACACTTAACAGTGTGTTCATCAAACTATTGTTTCCTTTGATCTTTGTGTTGCAGAAATTTCTAGAATCATTTCATATATATTTTTCTTGATATATTTTAGCAGCTTTCCTGGAGCAAGTCTGTTTTCCTTCGGATGAGACGACTTTCAGACATACTCCCTTTATTATGAGATATAATTGGGGTAAAATGAGGAGGATTTTTATTCACTGAGACACACATGACTATATGTTTAAATCATTGGAAAATGCATTCTGTTCGGACTGTCATGTTATCTGGTGTTTGTACCAGGCTTTCCGATTAAATGCAAGTGATTAAGGATGCTAATGATGCCACATGTTATTACAAGAGGAAATGAACTTCCAAGTAAGGATTTTATGCCACATTTATACACAGCATGGACCACGCAGCATGGATGCAGTGACTGAGGGAAATGGGATGCAGTGGCTGTGGGAAATGGGATGCAGTGACGGAGTGAAATGGAATGCCGTGACAGAGTGAAATGGGATGCCGTGACAGAGTGAAATGGGATGCTCACAGTGAATTGCCCCCTCCATCCTGACCCTCTCGCAGCGACCTGACCCGCTCACACTGACTCGCCCCTGCAGTCCTGACCCGCTCACAGTGACTAGCCCCTGCAGTCCTGACCAGCTCACAGCGACTTCTCTCTGCAGTCCTGACCCACTCACAGCGACCTACCCCTCCGTGCTGACCCGCTCAGAGTGAGTTGCCCCTACAGTCCTGACACCCCTCACAGTGACCTGCCCCCTCACTCCTGACCCGCTCTGCATTGAGGAAACCAAGCGGAGGCTTGGGGACCGCTTTGCAGAACACCTCCGCTCGGTTCGCAACAAACAACTGCACCTCCCAGTCGCGAACCATTTTAACTCCCCCTCCCATTCCTTAGACGACATGTCCATCATGGGCCTCCTGCAGTGCCACAATAATGCCACCCGAAGGTTGCAAGGACAGCAACTCCTCATCCGCTTGGGAACCCTGCAACCCAATGGTATCAATGTGGACTTCACAAGCTTCAAAATCTCCCCCTCCCCAACTGCATCCCAAAACCAGCCCAGTTCTTCCCCTCCCGCTACTGCATCACAAAACCAGCCCAGCCTGTCTCCGCCTCCCTAACCTGTTGTTCCTCTCACCCATCCCTTCCTCCCACCTCAAGCCACACCTCCATTTCCGACCGACCACCTCATCCTGCCTCCTTGACTTGTCCGTCTTCCCTGGACTGACCTATCCCCTCCCTCCCTCCTCACCTGTACTCTCCTCTCTACCTATCTTGTTTTCTCTCCATCTTCGGTCCGCATCCCCCCCTCTCCCTATTTATTCCACTTCCCTCTCCCATCCCCCTCTCTGATGAAGGGTCTCGGCCTGAAATGTCAGCTTTTGTGCTCCTGAGATGCTGCTTGGCCTGCTGTGTTCATCCAGCTCCACACTTTGTTATTTTGGATTCTCCAGCATTTGCCATTATCAGTGGCCTTTCCTCTTTGTCAAAGTTTGTGCAAAAGCAACACGATATGGGGCGGCACGGTGGCTCAGTGATTAGCACTGCAGCTTCACAGCACTGGGGACTCAGGCTCAATTCCAGCCTCAGGCAACTGTTTGTGTGGAATTTGCACCTTGACCCTGTGTCTGCGTGGGTTTCTTCCAGGTGCTCCGGTCTCCTCCCACAGTCCAAAGAGGTGCACGCTAGGTGGATTGGCCATGCTAAATTGCCCATAGTGTTCAGGGGCGTGGGTCTGGGTGGGATGCTCCAAGGTTTGGTGTGCAGTTGTTGGGCCAAAGGGCCTGTTTCCACACTGTAGGGAATCTAAACAATCCTGTTCCCACATCTCCATGTTATAACCCTGCTGAGCACTGCACACAGAGATGTTTGATAACAAAAGGATAACAATAATATTCAAACCCAGTGCTGGAGATGTATTTTAAATACACTGAGGCCAGTGTCGATCTCCAATTCAACTTTTATTTACAAATGAACTGTCTTCAACTTTAGCACTGCCTCATTCAGAGATAGTTGCCAGGGTGTCAGCATCTCTGACCCTCACACGACTTAGCTGTCAGTCAGGGCTCCCTGATTTGGGCTGTTAATGTGGACCAGTCAGGCAACTCATATTCTGAGGTTCAACTGGCCGACCTGGTCACAAACCAGTGCGGTGTGTTCATCGAAAATCAAACATGTACTAGAAAGGTACCATTACATACCAGTGCAAAGGAAGGCATGAGGCTAAACTGGGGAGGGAAGGGAACTGCTTATTGGGGGTGGCTCAGAGAGTGGAAGAAAATCGAATGGGAAGAAGACCATTTGAGACTGAGGGAGAGAGATGTAATTGCCTGAATGAGGCATTCCAATTGCGAAATGGATTTTTGTGTGTACACCCTGTTCAGTTTCCCCGATCTTAATCTGTCCTCCTCTTTAAATCATTCGTATCTGAAATTTCTGTATCATTTCCAAATGCTCTGTCTCTAATGTTATGCTGTTGGAATTGTTTGAACTGCAGAGATATCATTTATTTGCACAAATGTGTTCAGTGAAATGAGTTGCATGCTATATATGTATTATTCTTCCTGATTCTATTATACGCATACAAATTAAAGTTAGTTCCACTTTTGAACAACAAACTGCTTTTAGATGTATGATGTATCTCATTTGCCTGCCACTTAGTCTTGTTGATGAGTTGTGTTTCTGTTTTGTGAAGAAATTTGAATGAGCTGGAGCACTAATGGCAATGCCCAATGTGGTGAATATCCAACATTGCAGCTGGAAGGTGGGGCGGGGAGGGGGATGGGTTTCACAAGAACTGTTACAGAGGGAAATGGAGAGACAGGTGATGTCTGTGGCAGCACCGAGACAGTGAGGAGTATGAAATGCAGCCTGAAGGGGAATCTGGCTGCATTCTCCCAGGCACGGGCTGAATGGAAGAGGACAGAAAGGATTCACTCAGAGGAAGAGTAGATGAGACTGGACTGATTATGAAACAGGCAATCATCATTGGCAAGTCACTGATAGGAGGGTGAATCAATCGGGCTCACTTTAAGACTGTTTACAGTTACCATATAGTTCCTGGGAGATGTGTAGATCAGGCCAGGCTCATAGAGAAACGCTTCCCGGAGTAATTAACATGTAGACCCCACTGGGAAAGAGTGAGGGGTTGGCCGTCCTGCTACCACTGATGCACTGAAAGCTTGGGGCATAACTGGGACGATGGGGCTGCTGCTGCCGAGGCACAGTCGGAAAGGACCACTGAGATTTTCCTGCTGAAGGTAAATGGGGGTCCATTCAGTCCTCGGACCCTCCCCGTGTCTCACATGTATGTAAATAGTTTTGTTGTATGTCTAAGAGAGGTCTTTGGTTTGTTGGGTGGAGCCAAAGTCCAATGCTTTATTTGTTTATTTGATATGCAGCTGGACAGAAGGCAACTGCAGTTGTGACATTGTACATATACAAAGAGATTTCTTGTGAAAAAGGTGTATTTTTCAAATCAGAAATGTGACTGGGAGGAGTGTGGATGAGCCCAGGCTCACTGTGGGTCTGATTACGGTCACCATATTGTCACTAAGATGTGTGTATATGAGGCATGGCTGGCTGTGAGACTGTGAAAAATCACTAATTAATAGGAGTTTGTTTCTTCAATTATTTGTTGGATGTGTGTGTCACTGACTGGTGACTTCAGCCTTATCTTTTACACTGATGTGCTGGGCTCTTCCATCATTGAGGATGGGGATATGTGTGGAGTCTTCACGTCCAATCAGTTGTTTAATTGTGCACCACAGTAAATGACGAGATGTGGCAGGACTGCAGAGCTCAGATTTGATCCATTGATGGTGGGATCACTTTGCTGTATCTATCACTTGCTGGCTATGCTGTTTGGCGGCTTCACCAGGTTTCTTTATTTATTCATTCACAGGACAAGGGCATCATAGAATACAATCAGAGGATCCCTACAGTGTTTTGGTATTTCCAGGGGGTCCCGGGAGGGGCGGTGTGTCGGTATTTCCAGGGGGTCTCAGGGAGTATGTCAAGATTTACAGTGGGTCGCAGGGAGTTTGCCTGTACAGGGGTCTGGGGCTGTGTGTCAGGATTTGGAGGAGCTCCTGGGGAATGTGTCAGTGTTTAGAGGGGACCCTGGGAAATGTGTCATTATATACAGGGAGTCCCAGGGAGTTTCTCAGTACTGAAAGCGGGGACAAGGAATGTGTCAATATTTGCAGCTGGTCTCGGGGAATATATCAGTATTTACAAAGGGTCCTGGGGAGTGTGGCAGTTTTTTTAGGGGTTCTTTGGGACGGTGCCAGTATTTAAAGGGTGTCTAGGGAATGTGTCAGTATTTAGAGGGCTTCCCGAGGAGTGTGACAGAATTTACAGGGGTCCTGGTGATTGCATCAGTATTTGCAGGGTGTCCCAGGGAGAGTATCGGTAGTTACAGGGGGTGGAGTGTGTCAGTGTTTACGGGAGTTCCGGGCTGTGTATCGGTATTTCCAGGGGGAATGGGGAATGTGTAATTATTTCCAGGGGGTCCTGGGAGTTTATCAGTGTTCACGGGGGTTGCGTGGAATGTGTCAGTGTTTAGGTGAAGTCCCGGGGAATGTGTTCGTGTTTAGAGGGGTCCCTGGGAAATGTGTCCGTATTTACATGCAGCCCCAGGGAGTTTCTCAGTATTTACAGCGGATTCCAGGGAATGTGACAGTAGTTACAGTGTGTCGTGAGGTGTGTGTCGGTATTTACGGGATATCCCAGTATTTGTGGTTAGTTGCGTAGAGTGTGTCTATACGTACAAAGGTCCGGGTATGTGTGTCAGTATACAGAGGAGGCCGAGGGAATTTTTCAGTGTATAAAGCGGGCCCTGGGAAATGTGTCAGCGTTTACAGAGGGTCCCTGGGAGTGTGGTGGCATTTTCAGGGATTCTCAGGTACTATGTCAGTATTTACAGGGAGTCCTGCGGAGCGTGTCAGAATTTCTAGGGGCTCGGTGCATACTGACACACTCCCCTGGAATCCCTGTAAACACTGGCACACTCCCTGGGACCACCTTGAAATACTGTCGCTCTCCCCAACACCCGCTGAAAAAACAAAGTCCACAGGCCCCCCTGTAACGACTGACGCTCTCCCCAAGTCTCCCTGTCAATCTTGACACAATCCCTGAGACGCCCTGTAAATACTGACCCTCCATGGGACCGCCTGTAACTACTGACACACTCCCGGGAGCACCTGTAAATAATTTCAAATTCCCCGGAACACCCTGTAAATACTGACACTCTCACCAAGAGCCCCTGTCAATACTGACACAGTCCCTGAACCCCTGTAGGTCGCGGGAATTTTTCAGTATTTAAAGGGGGCCCCGGGAAATGCGTCAGTCTTTGCAGAGGGTCCCAGGGACTGTCAGTATTTTCAGGATTTGCTGGGACTGTGTCAATATTTACAGGGGGTCCCACGGAGTGTGTCAGTTTTACAGGTGATTTCAGGGGCTTTGTCAGTATTTCCAGGGGGTCACACAGATGTGGCAATATTCACAGTGTGTCCCCGGGGACTCTGTTGGTCTTGACAGGGGATTGCCAGGTCGTGTGTAAATATTTACAGGGTGTCACAGGTTGTGTGTGTATGTCAATATTTACAGGGTGCCCCTGTGTGTGTGTGTCAATATTTACAGGGTGCCCCTGTGTGTGTGGGTATTTACAAAGAGTCCCTGGGGCGTGTGTCAGTGTTCATTGTGAGTCCAGGAGAGACTGTGAGTATTTATAGGACGTCCAGGGAGACTGTCAGTCTTTACAGGGGGTCGTCAGGAGTTTGTCAGAGGGTGAACGCTGAGGCAGTGCCTCATTATGCAGCTGTCAGAATTCAGATAGTGTCCCTTGATGAGAGGGTCAGTACTGAGGTATTGCAGCTCTGTGAGCAGGTCAGTTCTTAACCAGTGTCTCGTTGTCAAGTGGTCCGTGCTGAGGCAGTGACAGTATCAGTACTGAGATATTGAAGCGCTGTCTGAGCATCAGGGGTTAGGGAGTGCCTCATTGTCACAGGGTCAAAAATGTGGGAGTGCGTTATTGTCAAAGGGTCAGTGCTGAGGGAGTGCTGCCATTTAAGGGGGACAGAATTAAGGAAGTTGTTCACATTTCAAGGGCCAGTACTGAAATAGTTTTGCACTGGGAGGTCAGTGTGGAGGGAGGGCCTCAGAAGCAGTGGGTCAGTATGACGGTTTCCCTTATTGTCAGGGGGGCAGTTCTGAGGCACTGACCCGTTGTCAGAGGGTCAGTACTGAGGTATTGAAACACTGTCAGAGCATAAGGGCTGAGGTGTTACAGGTCTATGAGAGGTCAGTACTACGGGAGTGCCTCATTATCAGAGGTCCAGTACTGAGGGAGTGCACAATCGTCAGACTGTCAGTACTGAGGGAATGCCTGATTGTTCAAAGGGTCAGTACACAAGGAATGTCTCAATGTAATGTATGATTAGAGATGCAGTGCTGAAGGAGTGCCTCATTCTCAGTGTCAGTTCTGAGGCAGGGTCACATTGCTGGAGGGTTGTTCTGACTTAGTGCATTAGTAACAGAGGGTCAATACTGAGGCAGTATCTCATTTTAGGGGCTGAGAATTCATGGGTGCTACATAATTAGGAGGTTAGCCCCGAGGTATTGTAGCTCAGGTGCGGTCATAAGTGAGGGGGGAGTGCAACATGGTCAGGGGTCAATTCTGAGGTGTCAGAAAAAGTCCTCCCAGAAGCATCAGCAGGACTTGACAAAATCTGTACAAGTGAAGCAATGCCTGGCCCGTTAAATAAGAGCAGGTTTGTTGGAGCCGATATAAACGATAGACCTCAGTGTAATGGAGGAAGCATTGAGGGAGTCCTGTACTGATAATACAAGATAATAATTCATACATAATTGCAGCATTGTCAGAGGATCAGAACAGCCAGAGTGCATTATTGTGAGAGACTGAACACAGAGGAGGAGCTTCATTGGAACGGGTTCAGAATTAATGGTGAGCAACCCATTCAGAAGGTCAGTACGGAAGTATTGCATTTCTATTGGAGGCTCAATACTGAAAAATTACCTCTGTGAGAAGTTAGTACTTTGTCAGCAGTGAGGAATTGTGGCATTGTCACTGTGTTGGTCTGAGAAAGTGCCTCTTTATCAGAGGGTCAGAATTGATGGGAGTGCTACATGATTAGATGCTCAGGACTAACAGATTGCAGGACTGTCGGCGGGTCAGATCTGTGGGAGTGATCATTGTGAGATGGTCGCTGATATTCAACCCTAAAACACAGAGCGCCCTGTAAATAACTCCTTAAAAAAAGGCCCCTTCAACTAAACCCGAAAACAGAGCCCCCGTATCGAAGTCCGAACACACAGAACCCACTAAATTACCCCTAAAACACGAAGCTCACTGTGAATAAACCCCAAACACAGATGCCCCTGTAAATGAACACTAAACAATAGAGCCTCCTAAAACAAACAGCACCCGTGAAATAAAGCCTAAAACACAGGAACCCCAGTTTATAAACCCTGACATTCAGAGCCCCCTGTAGATAAACACTAAAAAAAAGTAAAAACTAAAAGGAACTGTGGATACCGTAAAATCAGGAACAAAAACAAAATTGCTGGAAAAGCTCAGCCCTCACGCTCGCCCAATCCGGCACTCACCAGAACCTCAGGCCCAAACTGCACCAAGCTTCAGCCGCACTCATCGCCCTCATACACGGAGCCGCCTGCACAGAGCCCCTCAAACACCTGTCTATCATCCGTAAAAAGCGGGCTTCACTGTAAATAACCCCAAAACACAGAGTCCTGTTTAAACAAACTTCTACAATATCAACTTCACCCCCTGTAATTATACGCTCAACTACAGAGACCCCTTTAAACGAACACGAACACATATCCCCCAGGAAGTAAAAGGTGAAATACCGGGCTCCTTCTCAATAAAGCCGAAGGCACAGAGCACCTGTCAATACACCCCAACATCGAGCCGACCTGTATATTATCCGTAAAACAGGGCCCCTTACAAATAAACCCTAAAAGACAGAGCTGGCTGTAAGTAAAGAGCCCCTTGTAAATAAATACCAAAGCACACAGTAAAACCCGAAGAACTGCGGATGCTGCAAATCAGGGAAATATCCAAAGTTGCTGGAAGAGCTCAGCAAGTCTGACAGCATCTGTGAGGGAAAAGAAAGAGTTAACGTTTTGGGTCAGGTGATCCTTCCTCTGAACCTCTTGCTGGCGCGTCTTCAGTAATGCAGGGTCAATTGCTTTAAAATATCCTTTTTCTGTGAGGCTCTATAACATTATAATAGAAAAACATCAGAACTAAGCAGGAGTAGGCCATCCGGCCCCTCGAGACTGCCCCGCTGTTCAATCAGATCCTGGCTGATCTTTTTGAGACTCAGCTCCACTCACCCACTCGCTCACCATCAACCTAAATTCCTTTCATGTTCATAACGTGATCTGGTCTTGCCTTAAACACATTCAGCGAGGTAGTTTCAACTGCTTCACTGGGTAGGGTATTCCACAGATTCACAACCGTTTGGGTGAAGAAGTTCCTCCTGTCCTCAGTCTGACATCTGCTTCCTTTTATTTTGAGCTATACCCGCCTCCTCCTCGTTTCACCTGCCAGTGGAAACAACCTCCCTGTCTCCACCTTATCTATTCCCTTCATAATCTTGTATGTTGCTATAAGCTCTCCCCTCAGTCTTCTGAATTCCAATGAGTATCATCCCAGCCAACTCAGTCTCTCCTCATATTCCAACCCTCTCAAGTCTAGAATCAACCAAGTCAGTCTCCTCTGTGCCCCCTCCAGTGAGAGTATATCCCTTCTCAAGTCAGGAGACCAAAACTGCACACAGTAGTCCAGGTGAGGCTTCATCAGGACCCTATACAGCTGCAGCATAGCCTCCCTGTTTTTAAACTCCATCTTTCTCGCAATGACAGACAAAATTCTATTTGCCTTTATAATTACCTGCTGCAATATTACTTTTAGCGATTCCTGCACAACGACACCCAAGTCACTTTGCACAGTAACATGCTGCAATTTTTTTACCATTTGAACCATAGCCTACTTTGTTGTTATTCCTATCAAAATGGATGACCTCACATTTATTGACATTGAACTCCATCTGCCAGACCATTGCCCACTCACTTAGACTGTATAACCATCTGCAGGCCTTCAGTTCTTCTGCACACTTTGCTCTACCGCTCATCTTAGTGTCATCTGCAAATGTTGACACACCACACTTCATCCCCGACTATAAATCATCTGTATCAATTGTAAACAATTGCAGTCCCAACACTGATCCCTGAGACACACTACTAGCCACTGACCGCCAGCCAGATAAACACCCATTTACCCCTACTCTTTCACTATGAAAGGGAGACTGAATTAAAATGCTCCTTCCACCCCATTTACAGCCCTTTCACAGTTTTTATCCTCACGGCTTTATTTTGCCGACAGCTGCAAAACGTGGCTCTACATCAGTGTCTATCCCTGAGTACATGTTAATTTTCTAACCTATTCAGAACAATACCATCGTGTCATCGTTTGAAGAAGCATAATATTAATCAGCCCTCAGCAACCGTCTCCCAGGACTTGAACAGCTTGCAGGATATCAAACAAGTTTTCTGCATTAGCAGAGATAGTAGGAACAGCAGATGCTGGAGAATCTGAGATAACAAGGTGTAGAGGTGGATGAACACAGCAGGTCAAGCATCAGAGGAGCAGGAAGATTGATGTTTCAGGCCTAGATGCTTCTTCAGAAATTGGGAAGGGGAAGGAGGTTCTGAGATAACGAGGGAGAGACGGGGAGATGGATAGAAGATGCATAGAGGAGAAGGTAGGTGGAGAGGAGACAGACAGGTCAAAGAGGTGGGGATGGAGCCAGTAAAGGTGAGTGCAGATGGGGATGTAGGATGGAGCTGGGTCAGTCCAGGGAGGATGGACAGGTCAAGGGAGCGGGATGAGGTTAGTAGGTAGGAGACGGAGGTTGGGGCTTGAGGTAGGAAGAAGGACAAGGGTAGGGAGGCAAGGGCGAGCTGGGCTGGTTTTGGGATGCGGTAGCGGGAGGAGAGATTTTGAAGCTTATGAAGCCCACATTGACACCATTGGGCCGCAGGGTTCCCAAGCGGAATATGAGATGCTGTTCCTGCGACCTTCGGGTGACATCGTTGTGGCACTGCAGGAGGCTCAAGATGGACATGTCGTCTGAGGAATGGGAGGGGGAGTTGAAACAGTTCGCAACTGGGAGGCGCATTTGTTGAGTGCGAACCAAGTGTAGGTATTCTGCAAAGCGGTCCCCAAGCCTCCACTTGGTTTCCTCAATGTAGAGGATGCCACAACGCGAACGGTGGATGCAGTATACCACATTGGCAGATGTGCAGGTGAACATCTGCTTGAGGTGGAAAGTGTTCCTAGGGCCTGGGATGGGGAGTGAGGGGAGTGGTGTAGGAGCAGGTGTAGCACTTCTTGCAGTTGCAGGGAAAAATGTGCCAGGTGTATTGGGGCTGGAGGGGAGTGCGGAGCAGACAAGGCAGTCACAGAGACAGTGGTCCCTCCAGAAAGCAGATAAGGGTGGGGAGGGAGAAATGTCTTTGGTGGAGTCGGATTGCAGATGATGGTTGGAGGATGATACGTTAGATCCAGAGGTTGGTGGCGTGGTACATGAGGATGAGGAGGATTGTGTTTTGGTTGTTATTGCAGAGAAGGGGCATGAATTACGGGAAATGTGGGAGACACGGTCAAGGGCGTTCTCGACCACTGTGGGGGTCGGGGGGAGGATTTGCGGTCCTTGAAATATTCGGAAACCTGAGATGTATTGGAGTGGAATGCCCTCATCCTGGGAGCAGGTGTGGTGGAGGTGAAGGAATTGAGAACAGGGGGTGTTATTTTTGCAGGAAGGTGGGTGGGAGGAGATGTATTCTAGGTAGCTGTGGGAGTCGGTGAAATAGATATCAGTTTCGAGGTGGTTGCCGGAGATGGGAACAGAGAGGTCCAGGAAGGTGAGACAGGTATTAGAAATAGTCCAGGTGAACAGGTATTAGAAATAGTCCAGGTGAACTTCTGGTTGGAGTGGAAGGTGTTGGTGAAGTGGATGAAATGTTCAAGCTCCTGGTGGGAGCACGAGGCGGCGCCGATACAGTCGTTAATGTTATGGAGGAAGAGGTGGGTTTCGGGCCAGTGTTACTTCGGAAGAGGGACTGTTCCATGCAACCTACAAAAAGGCAGGCACAGCTTGGGCCCATGCGATGTTTCTTCTGACTGCAGCCCCCTGGCGGCCCGCCCGTGGTGGTGCTCATCTTTGCTGCGATCTGCCGGCTCGGTCCCCGAAAGGCAGCATCGGTTCCCCATCCCCGCCCTCCCGACAAACCAACCCTTTAAAGGCGGAAGGCACCCACCCCCTTATCATAAAGGTCAGGTTGCGGGGTTGGGGGGCACGGCGAGAGGGTGCCAGAGGCTGCATTTATTTTGGCGCAACCCTAATCTGGGGGTTATCTAGCACCCCCGCGCCCCCAGAAATAGGGATTATGGATGCACACCGCTAATTTTGGATTCCTCTTTCGAATAAAAATTAGAGGGGGAGTGTGAATAGGGTTTTGGGATGGGGGATGGGATAGGGTGTGGGGGTGGGGGTGTAGGTCGAGTTGGGGGAGAGGGGGAAGAAGGTGCCCCTCTCCTTCCATTGAAGGGTGCGTACCCACAATTTGGCCCCTTAGGCTCTTTCCTGTTCTGGTTAGGGTTAGGCCGATGGTGAAGGTTAGGGTTTGGGCTGAGGTTAGGGTGAGGGCTGATGCCTGGCACTCCCTCCATACTGACCCTCGAATATCTATGTACACCTAAAACACAGAGTTTCCGGTAAATATGCCCTAAAACACAGAGTACCGTGTAAATCAGCCCAAAATGGAGAGGGCCCTGAAGATAAGCCCTGTAACGCTGAGTTCACTGTAAATAAACCCTAAAACACAGATCACTGTAAACAAACCCAAAGACACAGAAAACCCTGTAAATAAACCATGAAATACAGAAAACCCTGTGAATAAACTCTAAAAACACAGATCTCACTGTAAATAAACCCTAAACAGATCTCACTACCGACAAACCCTCAATCAGAGAGCTCCCTGTAGATAAACCCTAACACAAAGCTAGCTGTAAATAAACCCTAAAACACAGTGCCCTCTGTAAACAAGCTCTCAATCAGAGCTCACTGTAAATATTCCCGAAGACACGGAGATCACTGTAAAAAAGAAACTCAGAACAAAGAGCCGCTCGTAAATTTTCCTAAAACACAGAGTGCCTTGTAAAAAGCCCGAAAACACAGAACCTCCTGTAAATAAAACCTAGAACACAGAACCTTCTGTAAATAAACTATTAAACACAGAAACAAAGTTGCTGGAAAAGCTCAGCAGGTCTGGCAGCATCTGTGGAGGAGTAAAATGAGTTAACTTTTCGAGCCTGGGTACCCTTCCATTCTGAGGAAGGGTTGCTGGACCTGAAAAGTTAACTCGTTTTTCTCCTCCACAGATGCTGCCAGACCTGCTGAGCTTTTCCAGCAACTTTGTTTTTGTTCCTGATTTGCAGCATCCACAGTTCTTTTGGTTCTTATTAAACACGGAACCCACATTAGATAAAACCTAAAGCACAGAGCTCAAGTACAGAAAGTACATAACCATAAACGCACAGCCCCCAGTAAATAAGATTTAGGGCTGAGGCTAGGCTTCATGTTTATGCAAGTGTGAACATTAGGGCTGAGGCTAGGCTTAGGTTTAAAGCTGGTGTTATCTCTGAGGGTAGCGTGGAAGAAAGCAGCTTTGCATTCCCAGTGACAGAGCTGAGGGAAAGCATTTGTGTATTCCATAGGAGGCAGGGGAACCATTGTAACCTTAACAGATCAAATTATATGACAGATTAGTTTACAATTAAAGATCATTGTGACTGTGGTCACAAGGTGAAGAGATGGATGAACGCAGCAGGAAAAGCAGCACCAGAGGAGCAGGAAAGCTGACGTTTCGGGCCGAGAGCCTTCTTCAGAAATGGGGGAGGGGAAGGGGGTTGTGAAATAAATAGGGAGAGAGGAGAGGCCGATAGAAGGCGGATAGAGGAGAAATTAAGTGGGAGGACGGGATAGGTGGGAGGAAGGACAGGTTAGGGAGGCAGGGACCAGCTGGGCTGGTTTTGGAATGCGGTCAGGGGAGGGGAGATTTTGAAGTTTGTCAAGTCACATTGACACCAGTGGGGTACAGGGTCCCTAACCTGTCATTCCTCCCACCTCAAAACCCAGCCCCATCTCCTACCTACTAATCTCATCCTGCCCCCTTGGCCTGTCCATCCTCCCTGGACTGACCTATCTCCTCCCTAACTCCCACCTGCATTCACCTTTACTGGCTCCATCCCTGCCTCTTTGGCTTGTCTGTCTCCTCTCCAACAATCTTCTCCTCTATCCATTTTCTGTCTGCCTCCCCCCTCTCCCTATTTATTTCAGATCCCCCTCCCCCTACCATTTCTGAAGAAGGGTCTCGCCCAAAACGCCAGCCTTACTGCTCCTTTGCTGCTGCTTGGCCTGCTGTGTTTATCCAGCTCTACACCTTGTTAACCCTGTAAATATGCTCTCAAGCACAGACACCCCTTGAAATAAATCCTAAGAAGGGTCATTCAGGAAATAAAATGGAAAAGAAACCATAAAAGCCAGAGTCCCTGTAAATAAAGTGTAAAACATAGAGCTCCAAGTAAATAAATCCTGAAACACAGTGCCCCCAGCAAATCCTCCCTTCAACTAAGCCTCCTGCAAATAAACTCACAGAGGCGACTGCAAACAAACCCCAAAACACAGGACATCCAGTTAATAAAGCCTAAAACAGAAGGCCCACTGTAAATCAACATGAAAAAACACAGCTCCCACTGCAGCACTGCGAATTAGTCGGATTGAGTTAGTACCTCAGTCAGCAAGTCAGTTCTGAGGCAGGGCCTCTTTGTCAAAGAGTCAGATTTGAGGGAGTACCATTGGATGATGGTTATTGCAGCACTGTGAGAGTACTGGAGTGAGAGAGCACCTCACTGTCAGAGGGTCAGTACTGAGGGGGTACCTCACTGTCAGAGAATCAGTACTGAGGGAGTACCTCACTGTCAGACGGTCAGTACTGAGGGAGTACCTCACTGTCAGAGAATCAGTACTGAGGGAGTACCTCACTGTCAGAGGGTCACACTGAGGGAGAACCTCACTGTCAGAGGGTCAGTACTGAGGGAGAACCTCACTGTCAGAGGGTCAGTACTGAGGGAGAACCTCACTGTCAGAGGGTCAGTACTGATGGAGGACCTCACTGTCAGAGAATCAGTACTGAGGGAGTACCTCACTGTCAGAGGGTCACACTGAGGGAGAACCTCACTGTCAGAGGGTCAGTACTGAGGGAGAACCTCACTGTCAGAGGGTCAGTACTGAGGGAGAACCTCACTGTCAGAGGGTCAGTACTGATGGAGGACCTCACTGTCAGAGAATCAGTACTGTTGTCATGTTCGTTTTCGGAGACCCTCACGGATTTGTTGCAATAACAAGACACTGACCTGTTTAGAAAAACACGAATCCTTTTATTACCAAGCAAGTACAAGCTGTGGAGAATCACAGCACTTAACCCGGCACAGAGCGCAGAGTCTCGCAGGTAATTCTCCCCGAGCAGCGGACAGACCCGCTCTTCAAACTTTACAAAATACATGATACATAAAATAATTACACATTTTACAATGACATGATACATAAAACAATTACTACAACAGACAAAGACAGGATACCAAACAATTATTATATCAAGAACATAAAAGACCAGGATATAGTCCCGAAGATAATAAAACGTGAGGCTGGATGAACACAGCACATCTCAGGATGCTGCTGGACTTGCTGTGTTCGTCCAGCGTCGCATTTTATTATCTTGGATTCTCCAGCATCTGCAGTTCCCATTTTCACAGGATATAGTATCGATTGCTCTTGAAGTGGCTGCTGATGGCATGAGGCGATTTCAAGTAGTTATCCGGACAGATTGTTCCAGCCAGCCAGACACACTGGCAACTTGAAATCACAAATTCAGTGCCCTGGCCCCTTTGTCAGCGACAGAAATTGCATGCTTTAGAAGTTTCACACCTTTACAAATGTTCCCCACCGAACCCTATTTGACACAGTTTAATTCTAATTGTATTCAGTCAGGAAGCTTAAGACAGTGTCTGCATACCGATGTGTGGGAAGACAAAGAGTTACAAAAGTTTTACACTGAATTCCTAGCTGGGCAGGAAGCTTCAGGGCAGTGCCTGCATCCCTGTGCGTAGGCAGATGAAAGACTTTAATTTGTAGAAGTATCGAAATCAATGGGATGTTATACAATAACATCTCATTGTGAGAGTACCTCATCGTCAGAGGGTCAGTACCGTAGACGTGCAGTGTTGTCTGACGGCCAATCGGGTCAGGATTGAGGGCTATTACAGGGACAGGACTGAGGTATTTGAAATAGGGCAATGACTGGTGTGGATCCTTTTTATTTTTTAAAAATTAGACGACACCAGAAAGATTATCAACCCGAGGTGATGTGATTGGGCTGACAATCAGTTGATGACAGCAGAAAGGTCAGTGGCCTGATTACCGCGGCCGGGACTTGAGATTTCACTATTGCCGACCTTCTCATTCTTCTCGCTCAATTTCACGGAAGAGCTGTTTTGAGAGAGAGTCGGAACTTTCTGAAAGTGATCGCGGGCCCTAGTCAATATGTATCTAACAGAGAAACAGGTAAAGCAGAAACTTGTTTGATGTCCCGCCAGCTATTCAAGTCCTGGGAGACGTTTGTTGAGGGCTGATTAATATTATAATTATTCATAGTTTCGGGTGACACGATGGATGGGAAGATATTGTTCTGAATAGATTAGAAAATTAACACATCGTCAGGGATTGACTCTGATGTAGACACAGGTTTGGACACTGTCAGCAACACGAGTTCAAACTGTGAAAAGGCAGTAATGCGTGGAAGGAACATTTTAATTTATAGTCTCCCTTTATTAGTGAAAAGTATGGCAAGATCGCAATTTTATGAATGAATGAATGAAATGCGCTGACAGTAAACAGAGGACCCTAGTGAGTGGCCAGTAAAGTTATGAATGAATGAGAGCGCGATAGTGGTCACATGGAGCGCTGTGGGTGCATCGGTCAAGAGGACCTGTAGTGCAACAGTAAAGAGGCTTATGATATAATGTCACACAAAAACCACACAAAAGGATATTTGAAGGCGATTGGCCCTGTATCACTAAAGACACACCAGCCAGCCTCCGGAAGCCTTGTTGAGTGCTAACCGATATGAGTAAACAGGGCAGACCACAGGATATTCAGGGGCAAAGATTACAAGATTAACAAGTGACCACTTTTCTGAAGAAGGGTCTAGGCCCGAACCGTCAGCCTTCCTGCTGCTTGGCCTGCTGTGTTCATCCGGCTCGACACCTTGTTCTCTCAGACCACGTGAGCGAACGAGTTTGGCGTGTTTGAGTCTGACTGGTAAATATGTGATACACAACCATTTGATGTTACTGACTGCCTGGTGAATTGAAAACTGAAATAACTGCGGATGCTGCAAATCAGGAACAAAAACAAAGTTTCTGGAAAAGCCCAGCAGAACTGAGGGAGGTTCTGTGGAAGGGTCACCGAACCGGAACCGGTTAGCTCTGTTTTTCCGCTGACAAATGCTGCCAGACCTGCTGAGCTTTTGCAGCAACTTTGTATTTGTTTTCTGATTTGCAACATCCGCAGTTCTTTGGGTTTTTACTCAGTGTTTTAGAGTTTATTTACAGGGCGCTCTTTATTTATCGCGAGCTCTGTCTTTTAGGGTTTATTTGTGAAGGGCCCTGTCTTACAGATAGTTTACAGGTCGGGTCAGTATTCGGGTGCATGAAGAGGTGCGCTGTGTTTTCGGCTTTATTCAGCCCTGTCTTTTCCTGTCTACTTCCTGGGGGATGTGTGTTCGAGTTCATTTTAAAGGGGTCTGAGTATTTGAGTGTACAATCGTAGGGGGCTCTGTGTTTTACACTGTCCTGTATGTTTTTGACTTAATTTACAGGGTAGATCTGTGCTTTATGGCTTATTTACCGGGGGCTCTGTGTTGCAGTGCTTCGACACTGGCGGGGTGGGGGGGGGTCTCTGTTTTAGAGTTTATTTCCATTGAGGCCTGTGTTTTCGGGTTATTTACAAAGAGCTCTGTGATTTAAGGTTTACATAGAAAGGCTGTATTCTAAGGTTTATTTACAGAAGGCTCTCTGCTTTAGGGTTTATTTACAGTGAGCAGTGTAGTTTAGGATTTATTTCCAGTGAGCTCTGGGCTTTAGCATTTATTTACAGGAGGATCTTCATTTCATGGTTTTGTTTCAGTTGGATCTTTGTTTCAGGGTTTTTTTTAAACAATGAGCTCTGTGTCTTATTTACAGTGCCATCTGCGTTTTTGAGTTTATTTCCAGGAGGCTCTCTGTTTTAGCGTTTGTTTGCAGGATCCTCTGTGTTTTAAGATTTAATTTACTGTTTATTGGCATGGGTACTCTCTGTTTGAGGCACTGACTGAGTACTGGCCTTCTGACAATGTGGTACTGATTCAGATCTGACCCTCCAGCAATGAGGTACTGTGTCAGAACTGATCCACTGACAGTAAAGCACTGCCCCCTCAGTTCTGACCCTCTGACAGAGCTGCAATCGTTCAGGACTGAACTTCTGATCATGTTGTACTCCATCAACTCTGAACCCAATGCATTGAGGTCCTGACTCAGTATTTACTGTGTGCAACTAATATACTCACTCAGAACTAACCCTCTAGCAATGTGAGCCTGCTTCAGAACTAACCGTGTAACAATGAGGCACTGACCTCAGCACCAAATCTCTAATTACGTGGCTCTCTTCAGTTTTGAGGCACTCCTTCCGTACTGACCCACGAACAATGCGGCACACACTCAAGAATGGTCCTTCAATGAGGTATCACCTTATAACAGATCTGCTGACATCAAGGCCCTCTCTTTGGACTGTGTCTGATAATGAGGCACTGACTTGGTTCTGACCCTCTGACAATGAGGCATTCTGTCAAGTCTTAGTGCATTAAAATGAGGCACCCTCTGACTGATCTGAAATGCCTCAGTATAGACCCTCTGACTGATCTGAAACACCACTTCTTAGACCCTCTAAATGACAATCTTTTAATTCTGACACCATTACAGTGAGGGTCTGCCTTGGTGCTGACACTCTGTCAAAGAGACGTTGCCTCAGAACTGAGCTGCTGACAATTAGCCAGTGCCTTAGGTACTGATGAGTGAATGAAAAGGCCCGCTCTCAGCACTGACACTGCAGCAATGAGGTATTGCCACAGAACGAACCCACAAAGGGCTCATAATTGAGGGAGTGCCTACTGATTGAAGGGTGCGGATTGAGGTGTTGCAGAACTGTCAGAGGGTCAGAACTGAGGTATTGCATCATTGTCAGATGGTCCATTCTGAGGCAGTGCCTCAGTATCAGAATTGAGGGTATGCACATGTTTAACTCATCAGGAATGAGCTTTATGCAGCTCTGTCAGAGAGTCAGCACTGACTGCCTGCCTCATTCTCATAGGATCAACACTGATTTTTTTGAAGCACTGTTAGATCTTCAGGACTGAGTGGGTCAGAACTGAGGGAGTGCATTGCTGTCAGAGGCAGTGCCTCATTATGCAGGTGTCAGAATTCAAGGCATGCCCCATGAATGGAGGGTCAGGACTGAGGTATTGCAGCTCTATTCAGAACCAGTGGCTCGTTGTCAAGCGGTCAATGCTGAGGCAGCGACTCAATTCTGTATGGTCAGTCTTGAGGAAGTGCCGCATTATTAGAGGGCCAATACGAAGGGTAAGTCTCAATGCAATTGTGACAGAACTGAGACAGAGGCACATGCTCAGAGATGAGATTACCTACAGCGTGGAAACAGGCCCTTCAGCCCAGTAAGTCCACACCGCCCATTGAAGCATCCCAGCCAAACCCATCCCCCTCTAACCCACACACCCCTGAACACTACGGGCAATTTAGCATGGCCAATCCACCTAGCCTGCACATCTTT